>NC_091757.1:11837096-12183794 GCF_043380555.1 Nothobranchius furzeri | reverse complement strand
CAGAATTATGTTGCACGAAGCACAATTTCACATCATTCTGGGTTCATTTGTGTGAAAACAAGGTCCAATCAGGCTGAAACGTTACAGGAAGGTAGAATCTATTGAGTTGTAAGTGATCTGAACGTTTCATGATGATAGCACTTTCCTAAGGGGGTCAAACCATGTCCCAAAGGTCACCGGATCTGGTGTCACTTTAAAGAAGTAGTCCAGTTACACATTTGTGGGCTTATAACTTGGCTTCTGAATGTCCTAGAGAGGTCAGGTTTGTTTTAGTGTACTCCAATCAACAGCCCCTACAACCACAAAAAGGAATGGAGTCATTAGCACTTATGGTTTTTAAATGGCAACCAGAATTATGTTGCACGAAGCACAATTTCACATCATTCTGGGTTCATTTGTGTGAAAACAAGGTCCAATCAGGCTAAAACGTTACAGGAAGGTAGAATCTATTGCGTTGTAAGTGATCTGAACGTTTCATGATGATCGCACTTTCCTAAGGGGGTCAAACCATGTCCCAAAGGTCACCGGAATTGGTGTCAATTTAAAGTAGTAGTCCAGTTACACATTTGTGGGCTTATAACTTGGCTTCTGAATGTCCTAGAGAGATCAGGTTTTTTTTAGTGTACTCCAATCAACAGCCCCTACAACCACAAAAAGGAATGGAGTCATTAGCACTTATGGTTTTTAAATGGCACCCAGAATTGTGTTGCACGAAGCAAAATTTCACATTATTCTGGGTTCATTTGTGTGAAAACAAGGTCCAATGAGGCTGAAACGTTACAGGAAGGTAGAATCTATTGAGTTGTAAGTGATCTTAACGTTTCATGATGATAGCACTTTCCTAAGGGGGTCAAACCATGTCCCAAAGGTCACCGGATCTGGTGTCATTTTAAAGAAGTAGTCCAGTTACACATTTGTGGGCTTATAACTTGGCTTCTGAATGTCCTACAGAGATCAGGTTTGTTTTAATGTACTCAAATCAACAGCCCCTACAACCACAAAAAGGAATGGAGTCATTAGCACTTATGGTTTGTAAATGGCACCCAGAATTATGTGTCACGAAGCACAATTTCACATCATTCTGGGTCCATTTGTGTGAAAACAAGGTCCAATCAGGCTGAAACGTTACAAGAAGGTAGAATCTATTGAGTTGTAAGTGATCTGAACGTTTCAAGATGATCGCACATTCCTATAGGGTGTAAAACCATGTCCCAAAGGTCACCGGGCCTGGTGTCACTTTAAAGAAGTAGTCCAGTTACACCTTTGTGGGCTTATAACTTGGCTTCTGAATTTCCTAGAGAGGTCAGGTTTGTTTTAGTGTACTCCAATCAACAGCCCCTACAACCACAAAAAGGAATGGAGTCATTAGCACTTATGGTTTTTAAATGGCACCCAGAATTGTGTTGCATGAAGCACAATTTCACATCATTCTGGGTTCATTTGTGTGAAAAAAAGGTCCAATCGGGCTGAAACGTTACAGGAAGGTAGAATATATTGAGTTGTAAGGGATCTGAACGTTTCATGATGATAGCACTTTCCTAAGGGGGTCAAACTATGTCCCAAAGGTCACCGGATCTGGTGTCAATTTAAAGAAGTAGTCCAGTTACACATTTGTGGGCTTATAACTTGGCTTCTGAATGTCCTAGAGAGATCAGGTTTGTTTTAGTTACTCCAATCAACAGCCCCTACAACCTCAAAAAGGAATGGAGTCATTAGCACTCATGGTTTGTAAATGGCACCCAGAATTATGTTGCACGACGCACAATTTCACATCATTCTGGGTCCATTTGTGTGAAAACAAGGTCCAATCAGGCTGAAACGTTACAGGAAGGTAGAATCTATTGAGTTGTAAGTGATCTGAACGTTTCATGATGATAGCACTTTCCTAAGGGGGTCAAACCATGTCCCAAAGGTCACCGGATCTGGTGTCAATTTAAAGAAGTAGTCCAGTTACACATTTGTGGGCTTATAACTTGGCTTCTGAATGTCCTAGAGAGATCAGGTTTGTTTTAGTAAACTCCAATCAACAGCCCCTACAACCACAAAAAGGAATGGAGTCATTATCACTTATGGCTTTTAAATGGCACCCAGAATTATGTTGCACGAAGCACAATTTCACATCATTCTGGGTTCATTTGTGTGAAAAAAAGTCCAATCAGGCTGAAACGTTACAGGAAGGTAGAATCTATTGAGTTGTAAGTGATCTGAACGTTTCATGATGATAGCACTTTCCTAAGGGGGTCAAACCATGTCCCAAAGGTCACCGGATCTGGTGTCAATTAAAGAAGTAGTCCAGTTACACATTTGTGGGCTTATAACTTGGCTTCTGAATGTCCTAGAGAGATCAGGTTTGTTTTAGTATACTCCAATCAACAGCCCCTACAACCACAAAAAGGAATGGAGTCATTAGCACTTATGGTTTTTAAATGGCACCCAGAATTATGTTGCACGAAGCACAATTTCACATCATTCTGGGTTCATTTGTGTGAAAAAAGGTCCAATCAGGCTGAAACGTTACAGGAAGGTAGAATCTATTGAGTTGTAAGTGATCTGAACGTTTCATGATGATAGCGCTTTCCTAAGGGGGTCAAACCATGTCCCAAAGGTCACCGGATCTGGTGTCTTTTTAAAGAAGTAGTCCAGTTACACATTTGTGGGCTTATAACTTGGCTTCTGAATGTCCTAGAGAGGTCAGGTTTGTTTTAGTGTACTCCAATCAACAGCCCCTACAACCACAAAAAGGAATGGAGTCATTAGCACTTATGGTTTGTAAATGGCACCCAGAATTACAGGTGCTGGCCAGTAAATTAGAATATCATCAAAAGGTTGAAAATATTTCAGTAATTCCATTCAAAACGTGAAACTTGTACATTATATTCATGCAATGCACACAGACCAATGTATTTCCAATGTTCATTACATTTAAATTTGATATTCATAAGTGACAACTAATGAAAACTCCAAATTTGGTATCTCAAAAAATTAGAATATTCTGAATAGGCTGAATATAGAAGACACCTGCTGCCACTCTAATCAGCTGATTTACTCAAAACACCTGCAAAGGCCTTTAAAAGGTCCCTCAGTCTTGCTTTGAAGGCACCACAATCATGGGGAAGACTTCTGACTTAACAGCTGTCCAAAAGACAATCATTGACACCTTGCACAAGGAGGGCAAGACACAAAAGGTGATTGCTAAAGAAGCTGGCTGTTCGCAGAGCTCTGTGTCCAAGCACATTAACAGACAGGCGAAGGGACGGAAAAAATGTGGTAGAAAAAAGTGTACAAGCTCTAGGGATAACCGCACCCTGCAGAGAATTGTGACGACAAACCCATTCAAAAATGTGGGGGAGATCCACAAAGAGTGGACTGCAGCTGGAGTCAGCGCTTCAAGAACCACCACGAGGAGACTCATGAAAGACATGGGATTCAGGTGTCGCATTCCGTGTGTCAAGCCACTCTTGAACAAGAAACAGCGCAAGAAGCGTCTCGCCTGGGCCAAGGACAAAAAGGACTGGACTGATGCTGAGTGGTCCAAAGTTATGTTTTCTGATGAAAGCAAGTTCTGCATTTCCTTTGGAAATCAAGGACCCAGAGTCTGGAGGAAGAGCGGAGAAGCACAGAATCCACGTTGCATGAGGTCCAGTGTAAAGTTTCCACCGTCAGTGATGGTGTGGGGTGCCATGTCCTCTGCCGGTGTTGGCCCACTCTGTTTCCTGAGGTCCAGGGTCAATGCAGCCGTCTACCAGGAAGTTTTAGAGCACTTCATGCTTCCTGCTGCTGACCAACTTTATGGGGATGCAGACTTCACCTTTCAACAGGACTTGGCACCTGCACACAGTGCCAAAACCACCAGCACCTGGTTCAAGGACCATGGTATCCCTGTCCTTGACTGGCCAGCAAACTCGCCTGACCTTAACCCCATAGAAAATCTATGGGGTATTGTGAAGCGGAGGATGCAATACGCTAGACCCAACAATGCAGAGGAGCTGAAGACGACTATCAGAGCAACCTGGGCTCTCATAACACCTGAGCAGTGCCACAGACTGATCGAGTCCATGCCACGCCGCATTACTGCAGTTATTGAGGCAAAAGGAGCCCCGACTAAGTATTGAGTGCTATACATGCACATTCTTTTCATGTTCATTCTTTTCAGTTGGCCAACATTAGAGAAACAAACATTTTTTCATTGGCCTTTAGAATATTCTAATTTTCTGAGATACCAGATTTGATGTTTTCATTGGTTGTCACCTATAAATATCAAAATTAAACGTAATAAACATCGGAACTACATTGGTCTGTGTGCATTGCATGAATATAATGTACAAGTTTCACGTTTTGAATGGAATTACTGAAATATTTTCAACCTTTTGATGATATTCTAATTTACTGGCCAGCACCTGTATGTTGCACGAAGCACAATTTCATATCATTCTGGGTTCATTTGTGTGAAAACAAGGTCCAATCAGGCTGAAACGTTACAAGAAGGTAGAATCTATTGAGTTGTAAGTGATCTGAACATTTCATGATGATCGCACATTCCTATAGGGGGTCAAACCATGTCCCAAAGGTCACCGGGCCTGGTGTCACTTTAAAGAAGTAGTCCAGTTACACCTTTGTGGGCTTATAACTTGGCTTCTGAATGTCCTAGAGAGGTCAGGTTTGTTTTAGTGTACTCCAATCAACAGCCACTACAACCACAAAAAGGAATGGAGTCATTAGCACTTATGGTTTTTAAATGGCACCCAGAATTGTGTTGCACGAAGCACAATTTCACATAATTCTGGGTTCATTTGTGTGAAAACAAGGTCCAATCAGGCTGAAACGTTACAGGAAGGTAGAATCTATTGAGTTGTATGTGATCTTAACGTTTCATGATGATAGCACTTTCCTAAGGGGGTCAAACCATGTCCCAAAGGTCACCGGATCTGGTGTCAATTTAAAGAAGTAGTCCAGTTACACATTTGTGGGCTTATAACTTGGCTTCTGAATGTCCTACAGAGATCAGGTTTGTTTTAATGTACTCAAATCAACAGCCCCTACAACCACAAAAAGGAATGGAGTCATTAGCACTTATGGTTTGTAAATGGCACCCAGAATTATGTGTCACGAAGCACAATTTCACATCATTCTGGGTCCATTTGTGTGAAAACAAGGTCCAATCAGGCTGAAACGTTACAAGAAGGTAGAATCTATTGAGTTGTAAGTGATCTGAACGTTTCAAGATGATCGCACATTCCTATAGGGTGTAAAACCATGTCCCAAAGGTCACCGGGCCTGGTGTCACTTTAAAGAAGTAGTCCAGTTACACCTTTGTGGGCTTATAACTTGGCTTCTGAATTTCCTAGAGAGGTCAGGTTTGTTTTAGTGTACTCCAATCAACAGCCCCTACAACCACAAAAAGGAATGGAGTCATTAGCACTTATGGTTTTTAAATGGCACCCAGAATTGTGTTGCATGAAGCACAATTTCACATCATTCTGGGTTCATTTGTGTGAAAAAAAGGTCCAATCAGGCTGAAACGTTACAGGAAGGTAGAATATATTGAGTTGTAAGTGATCTGAACGTTTCATGATGATAGCACTTTCCTAAGGGGGTCAAACTATGTCCCAAAGGTCACCGGATCTGGTGTCAATTTAAAGAAGTAGTCCAGTTACACATTTGTGGGCTTATAACTTGGCTTCTGAATGTCCTAGAGAGATCAGGTTTGTTTTAGTGTACTCCAATCAACAGCCCCTACAACCTCAAAAAGGAATGGAGTCATTAGCACTCATGGTTTGTAAATGGCACCCAGAATTATGTTGCACGACGCACAATTTCACATCATTCTGGGTCCATTTGTGTGAAAACAAGGTCCAATCAGGCTGAAACGTTACAGGAAGGTAGAATCTATTGAGTTGTAAGTGATCTGAACGTTTCATGATGATAGCACTTTCCTAAGGGGGTCAAACCATGTCCCAAAGGTCACCGGATCTGGTGTCAATTTAAAGAAGTAGTCCAGTTACACATTTGTGGGCTTATAACTTGGCTTCTGAATGTCCTAGAGAGATCAGGTTTGTTTTAGTAAACTCCAGTCAACAGCCCCTACAACCACAAAAAGGAATGGAGTCATTAGCACTTATGGCTTTTAAATGGCACCCAGAATTATGTTGCACGAAGCACAATTTCACATCATTCTGGGTTCATTTGTGTGAAAAAAAGTCCAATCAGGCTGAAACGTTACAGGAAGGTAGAATCTATTGAGTTGTAAGTGATCTGAACGTTTCATGATGATAGCACTTTCCTAAGGGGGTCAAACCATGTCCCAAAGGTCACCGGATCTGGTGTCAATTAAAGAAGTAGTCCAGTTACACATTTGTGGGCTTATAACTTGGCTTCTGAATGTCCTAGAGAGATCAGGTTTGTTTTAGTATACTCCAATCAACAGCCCCTACAACCACAAAAAGGAATGGAGTCATTAGCACTTATGGTTTTTAAATGGCACCCAGAATTATGTTGCACGAAGCACAATTTCACATCATTCTGGGTTCATTTGTGTGAAAACAAGGTCCAATCAGGCTGAAACGTTACAGGAAGGTAGAATCTATTGAGTTGTAAGTGATCTGAACGTTTCATGATGATAGCACTTTCCTAAGGGGGTCAAACCATGTCCCAAAGGTCACCGGATCTGGTGTCTTTTTAAAGAAGTAGTCCAGTTACACATTTGTGGGCTTATAACTTGGCTTCTGAATGTCCTAGAGAGGTCAGGTTTGTTTTAGTGTACTCCAATCAACAGCCCCTACAACCAGAAAAAGGAATGGAGTCATTAGCACTTATGGTTTGTAAATGGCACCCAGAATTATGTTGCACGAAGCACAATTTCATATCATTCTGGGTTCATTTGTGTGAAAACAAGGTCCAATCAGGCTGAAACGTTACAAGAAGGTAGAATCTATTGAGTTGTAAGTGATCTGAACGTTTCATGATGATCGCTCATTCCTATAGGGGGTCAAACCATGTCCCAAAGGTCACCGGGCCTGGTGTCACTTTAAAGAAGTAGTCCAGTTACACCTTTGTGGGCTTATAACTTGGCTTCTGAATGTCCTAGAGAGGTCAGGTTTGTTTTAGTGTACTCCAATCAACAGCCACTACAACCACAAAAAGGAATGGAGTCATTAGCACTTATGGTTTTTAAATGGCACCCAGAATTGTGTTGCACGAAGCACAATTTCACATCATTCTGGGTTCATTTGTGTGAAAACAAGGTCCAATCAGGCTGAAACGTTACAGGAAGGTAGAATCTATTGAGTTGTAAGTGATCTTAACGTTTCATGATGATAGCACTTTCCTAAGGGGGTCAAACTATGTCCCAAAGGTCACCGGATCTGGTGTCAATTTAAAGAAGTAGTCCAGTTACACATTTGTGGGCTTATAACTTGGCTTCTGAATGTCCTAGAGAGATCAGGTTTGTTTTAGTGTACTCCAATCAACAGCCCCTACAACCTCAAAAAGGAATGGAGTCATTAGCACTCATGGTTTGTAAATGGCACCCAGAATTATGTTGCACGACGCACAATTTCACATCATTCTGGGTCCATTTGTGTGAAAACAAGGTCCAATCAGGCTGAAACGTTACAGGAAGGTAGAATCTATTGAGTTGTAAGTGATCTGAACGTTTCATGATGATAGCACTTTCCTAAGGGGGTCAAACCATGTCCCAAAGGTCACCGGATCTGGTGTCAATTTAAAGAAGTAGTCCAGTTACACATTTGTGGGCTTATAACTTGGCTTCTGAATGTCCTAGAGAGATCAGGTTTGTTTTAGTAAACTCCAGTCAACAGCCCCTACAACCACAAAAAGGAATGGAGTCATTAGCACTTATGGCTTTTAAATGGCACCCAGAATTATGTTGCACGAAGCACAATTTCACATCATTCTGGGTTCATTTGTGTGAAAAAAAGTCCAATCAGGCTGAAACGTTACAGGAAGGTAGAATCTATTGAGTTGTAAGTGATCTGAACGTTTCATGATGATAGCACTTTCCTAAGGGGGTCAAACCATGTCCCAAAGGTCACCGGATCTGGTGTCAATTAAAGAAGTAGTCCAGTTACACATTTGTGGGCTTATAACTTGGCTTCTGAATGTCCTAGAGAGATCAGGTTTGTTTTAGTATACTCCAATCAACAGCCCCTACAACCACAAAAAGGAATGGAGTCATTAGCACTTATGGTTTTTAAATGGCACCCAGAATTATGTTGCACGAAGCACAATTTCACATCATTCTGGGTTCATTTGTGTGAAAACAAGGTCCAATCAGGCTGAAACGTAACAGGAAGGTAGAATCTATTGAGTTGTAAGTGATCTGAACGTTTCATGATGATAGCACTTTCCTAAGGGGGTCAAACCATGTCCCAAAGGTCACCGGATCTGGTGTCTTTTTAAAGAAGTAGTCCAGTTACACATTTGTGGGTTTATAACTTGGCTTCTGAATGTCCTAGAGAGGTCAGGTTTGTTTTAGTGTACTCCAATCAACAGCCCCTACAACCAGAAAAAGGAATGGAGTCATTAGCACTTATGGTTTGTAAATGGCACCCAGAATTATGTTGCACGAAGCACAATTTCATATCATTCTGGGTTCATTTGTGTGAAAACAAGGTCCAATCAGGCTGAAACGTTACAAGAAGGTAGAATCTATTGAGTTGTAAGTGATCTGAACGTTTCATGATGATCGCTCATTCCTATAGGGGGTCAAACCATGTCCCAAAGGTCACCGGGCCTGGTGTCACTTTAAAGAAGTAGTCCAGTTACACCTTTGTGGGCTTATAACTTGGCTTCTGAATGTCCTAGAGAGGTCAGGTTTGTTTTAGTGTACTCCAATCAACAGCCACTACAACCACAAAAAGGAATGGAGTCATTAGCACTTATGGTTTTTAAATGGCACCCAGAATTGTGTTGCACGAAGCACAATTTCACATCATTCTGGGTTCATTTGTGTGAAAACAAGGTCCAATCAGGCTGAAACGTTACAGGAAGGTAGAATCTATTGAGTTGTAAGTGATCTTAACGTTTCATGATGATAGCACTTTCCTAAGGGGGTCAAACCATGTCCCAAAGGTCACCGGATCTGGTGTCAATTTAAAGAAGTAGTCCAGTTACACATTTGTGGGCTTATAACTTGGCTTCTGAATGTCCTACAGAGATCAGGTTTGTTTTAATGTACTCAAATCAACAGCCCCTACAACCACAAAAAGTAATGGAGTAATTAGCACTTATGGTTTGTAAATGGCCCCCAGAATTATGCTGCACGAAGCACAATTTCACATCATTCTGGGTCCATTTGTGTGAAAACAAGGTCCAATCAGGCTGAAACGCTACAAGAAGGTAGAATCTATTGAGTTGTAAGTGATCTGAACATTTCAAGATGATCGCACATTCCTATGGGGGTCAAACCATGTCCCAAAGGTCACCGGGCCTGGTGTCACTTTAAAGAAGTAGTCCAGTTACACCTTTGTGGGCTTATAACTTGGCTTCTGAATGTCCTAGAGAGGTTAGGTTTGTTTTAGTGTACTCCAATCAACAGCCCCTACAACCACAAAAAGGAATGGAGTCATTAGCACTTATGGTTTCTAAATGGCACCCAGAATTATGTTGCACGAAGCACAATTTCACATCATTCTGGGTTCATTTGTGTGAAAACAAGGTCCAATCAGGCTGAAACGTTACAGGAAGGTAGAATCTATTGCGTTGTAAGTGATCTGAACGTTTCATGATGATAGCACTTTCCTAAGGGGGTCAAACCATGTCCCAAAGGTCACTGGAACTGGTGTCAATTTAAAGAAGTAGTCCAGTTACACATTTGTGGGCTTATAACTTGGCTTCTGAATGTCCTAGAGAGATCAGGTTTGTTTTAGCATACTCCAATTAACAGCCCCCATTACCCCAAAAAGGAATGGAGTCATTAGCACTTATGGTTTTTAAATGGCACCCAGAATTATGTTGCACGAAGCACAATTTCACATCATTCTGGGTTCATTTGTGTGAAAACAAGGTCCAATCAGGCTGAAACGTTCTAGGAAGGTAGAATCTATTGAGTTGTAAGTGATCTGAACGTTTCATGATGATCGCTCATTCCTATAGGGGGTCAAACCATGTCCCAAAGGTCACCGGGCCTGGTGTCACTTTAAAGAAGTAGTCCAGTTACACCTTTGTGGGCTTATAACTTGGCTTCTGAATGTCCTAGAGAGGTCAGGTTTGTTTTAGTGTACTCCAATCAACAGCCACTACAACCACAAAAAGGAATGGAGTCATTAGCACTTATGGTTTTTAAATGGCACCCAGAATTGTGTTGCACGAAGCACAATTTCACATCATTCTGGGTTCATTTGTGTGAAAACAAGGTCCAATCAGGCTGAAACGTTACAGGAAGGTAGAATCTATTGAGTTGTAAGTGATCTTAACGTTTCATGATGATAGCACTTTCCTAAGGGGGTCAAACCATGTCCCAAAGGTCACCGGATCTGGTGTCAATTTAAAGAAGTAGTCCAGTTACACATTTGTGGGCTTATAACTTGGCTTCTGAATGTCCTACAGAGATCAGGTTTGTTTTAATGTACTCAAATCAACAGCCCCTACAACCACAAAAAGTAATGGAGTAATTAGCACTTATGGTTTGTAAATGGCCCCCAGAATTATGCTGCACGAAGCACAATTTCACATCATTCTGGGTCCATTTGTGTGAAAACAAGGTCCAATCAGGCTGAAACGCTACAAGAAGGTAGAATCTATTGAGTTGTAAGTGATCTGAACATTTCAAGATGATCGCACATTCCTATGGGGGTCAAACCATGTCCCAAAGGTCACCGGGCCTGGTGTCACTTTAAAGAAGTAGTCCAGTTACACCTTTGTGGGCTTATAACTTGGCTTCTGAATGTCCTAGAGAGGTTAGGTTTGTTTTAGTGTACTCCAATCAACAGCCCCTACAACCACAAAAAGGAATGGAGTCATTAGCACTTATGGTTTCTAAATGGCACCCAGAATTATGTTGCACGAAGCACAATTTCACATCATTCTGGGTTCATTTGTGTGAAAACAAGGTCCAATCAGGCTGAAACGTTACAGGAAGGTAGAATCTATTGCGTTGTAAGTGATCTGAACGTTTCATGATGATAGCACTTTCCTAAGGGGGTCAAACCATGTCCCAAAGGTCACTGGAACTGGTGTCAATTTAAAGAAGTAGTCCAGTTACACATTTGTGGGCTTATAACTTGGCTTCTGAATGTCCTAGAGAGATCAGGTTTGTTTTAGCATACTCCAATTAACAGCCCCCATTACCCCAAAAAGGAATGGAGTCATTAGCACTTATGGTTTTTAAATGGCACCCAGAATTATGTTGCACGAAGCACAATTTCACATCATTCTGGGTTCATTTGTGTGAAAACAAGGTCCAATCAGGCTGAAACGTTCTAGGAAGGTAGAATCTATTGAGTTGTAAGTGATCTGAACGTTTCATGATGATAGCACTTTCCTAAGGGGGTCAAACCATGTCCCAAAGGTCACCGGATCTGGTGTCAATTTAAAGAAGTAGTCCAGTTACACATTTGTGGGCTTATAACTTGGCTTCTGAATGTCCTAGAGAGATCAGGTTTGTTTTAGTGTACTCCAATCAACAGCCCCTACAACCACAAAAAGGAATGGAGTCATTAGCACTTATGGTTTGTAAATGGCACCCAGAATTATGTTGCACGAAGCACAATTTCACATCATTCTGGGTCCATTTGTGTGAAAACAAGGTCCAATCAGGCTGAAACGTTACAAGAAGGTAGAATCTATTGAGTTGTAAGTGATCTGAACGTTTCATGATGATAGCACATTCCTAAGGGGGTCAAACCATGTCCCAAAAGTCACCGGGCCTGGTGTCACTTTAAAGAAGTAGTTCAGTTACACCTTTGTGGGCTTATAACATTTCTTCTGAATGTCCTAGAGAGGTCAGGTTTGTTTTAGAGTACTTCAATTAACAGCCCCTACAACCCCAAAAAGAAATGGAGTCATTAGCACTTATGATTTTTAAATGGCACCCAGAATTATGTCGCACAAAGCACAATTTCAAATCATTCCGGGTCCATTTCTCAGAAAAAAGCTTCAATCAGGCTGAAACGTCACAGAAAAGTAGAATCTATTGAGTTGTAAATGATTCCTGTGTTTCATGATGATAGGACTTTCCTAAGGGGGTCAAATCAGGTCATAAAGGTCACCGGGCCTGGTGTAACTTTAAAGAAGTAGTCCAGTTACACCTTTGTGGGCTTATAACTTTTCTTCTGAATGTGCTAGAGAGGTCAGGTTTGTTTTAGAGTTCTCCAATTAACAGCCCCTACAACCCCAAAAAGGAATGGAGTCATTAGCACTTATGGTTTTTAAATGGCACCCAGAATTGTGTCGCACAAAGCACAATTTCACATTATTCCGGGTCCATTTCTCAGAAAAAAGCTTCAATCAGGCTGAAACATCACGGAAAAGTAGAATCTATTGAGTTGTAAATGATTCCTGTGTTTCTTGATGATAGCACATTCCTAAGGGGGTCAAATCAGGTCATAAAGGTCACCGGATCACTTGTTCCTTATAGGGGGTATTCCAAACACACGTTTGTGGGCTTATAACTTGGCTTCTGAATGTGTCAGAGAGGTCAGGTTTTTTTTAAGGTACTCCAATCAACAGCCCCTACAACCCCAAAAAGGAATGGAGTCATTAGCACTTATGGTTTTTAAATGGCACCCAGAATTATGTTGCACAAAGCACAATTTCACATCATTCTGGGTCCATTTGTGTGAAAACAATGTCCAATAAGGCTGAAACGCTACAGGAAGGTAGATTCTATTGAGTTGTAAGTGATCTGAACGTTTCATGATGATAGCACATTCCTAATGGGGTCAAACCATGTCCCAAAGGTCAACGGTCCTGGTGTCACTTTAAAGAAGTAGTCCTGTTACACATTTGTGGGCTTATATCTTTTCTTCTAAAAGTCCTAGAGGGGTCAAGTTTGTTTTAGAGTACTCCAATTACCAGCCCCTATTACCCCAAAAAGGAATGGAGTCATTAGCACTTATGGCTTTTAAATGGCACCCAGAATTATGTTGCACGAAGCACAATTTCACATCATTCTGGGTTCATTTGTGTGAAAACAAGGTCCAATCAGGCTGAAACATTCTAGGAAGGTAGAATCTATTGAGTTGTAAGTGATCTGAACGTTTCATGATGATAGCACTTTCCTAAGGGGGTCAAACCATGTCCCAAAGGTCACTGGATCTGGTGTCAATTTAAAGAAGTAGTCCAGTTACACATTTGTGGGCTTATAACTTGGCTTCTGAATGTCCTAGAGAGATCAGGTTTGTTTTAGTGTACTCCAATAAACAGCCCCTACAACCACAAAAAGGAATGGAGTCATTAGCACTTATGGTTTGTAAATGGCACCCAGAATTATGTTGCACGAAGCACAATTTCACATCATTCTGGGTCCATTTGTGTGAAAACAAGGTCCAATCAGGCTGAAACTCTACAAGAAGGTAGAATCTATTGAGTTGTACGTGATCTGAACGTTTCAAGATGATCGCACATTCCTACAGGGGGTAAAACCATGTCCCAAAGGTCACCGGGCCTGGTGTCACTTTAAAGAAGTAGTCCAGTTACACCTTTGTGGGCTTATAACTTGGCTTCTGAATGTCCAAGAGAGGTTAGGTTTGTTTTAGTGTACTCCAATCAACTGCCCCTACAACCACAAAAAGGAATGGAGTCATTAGCACTTATGGTTTTTAAATGGCACCCAGAATTGTGTTGCACGAAGCACAATTTCACATCATTCTGGGTTCATTTGTGTGAAAACAAGGTCCAATCAGGCTGAAACGTTACAGGAAGGTAGAATATATTGAGTTGTAAGTGATCTGAATGTTTCATGATGATAGCACTTTCCTAAGGGGGTCAAACTATGTCCCAAAGGTCACCGGATCTAGTGTCAATTTAAAGAAGTTGTCCAGTTACACATTTGTGGGCTTATAACTTGGCTTCTGAATGTCCTAGAGAGATCAGGTTTATTTTAGTGTACTCCAATCAACAGCCCCTACAACCACAAAAATGAATGGAGTCATTAGCACTTATGGTTTGTAAATGGCACCCAGAATTATGTTGCACGAAGCACAATTTCACATCATTCTGGCTCCATTTGTGTGAAAGCAAGGTCCAATCAGGCTGAAACGTTACAGGAAGGTAGAATCTATTGAGTTGTAAGTGATCTGAACGTTTCATGATGATCGCACTTTCATAAGGGGGTCAAACCATGTCCCAAAGGTCACCGGATCTGGTGTCAATTTAAAGAAGTAGTCCAGTTACACATTTGTGGGCTTATAACTTGGCTTCTGAATGTCCTAGAGAGATCAGGTTTGTTTTAGTATACTCCAATCAACAGCCCCTACAACCACAAAAAGGAATGGAGTCATTAGCACTTATGGTTTTTAAATGGCACCCAGAATTATGTTGCACGAAGCACAATTTCACATCATTCTGGGTTCATTTGTGTGGAAAAAAAAGGTCCAATCAGGCTGAAACGTGACAGGAAGGTAGAATCTATTGAGTTGTAAGTGATCTGAACGTTTCATGATGATAGCGCTTTCCTAAGGGGGTCAAACCATGTCCCAAAGGTCACCGGATCTGGTGTCGATTTAAAGATATAGTCCAGTTACACATTTGTGGGCTTATAACTTGGCTTCTGAATGTCCAAGAGCGATCAGGTTTGTTTTAGTGTACTCCAATCAACAGCCCCTACAACCACAAAAAGGAATGGAGTCAGTAGCATGGTTTTTAAATGGCAACCAGAATTATGTTGCACGAAGCACAATTTCACATCATTCTGGGTTTATTTGTGTGAAAACAAGGTCCAATCAGGCTGAAACGTTACAGGAAGGTAGAATCTATTGCGTTGTAAGTGATCTGAACATTTCATGATGATAACACTTTCCTAAGGGGGTCAAACCATGTCCCAAAGGTCACTGGAACTGGTGTCAATTTAAAGAAGTAGTCCAGTTACACATTTGTGGGCTTATAACTTGGCTTCTGAATGTCCTAGAGAGATCAGGTTTGTTTTAGCATACTCCAATTAACAGCCCCCATTACCCCAAAAAGGAATGGAGTCATTAGCACTTATGGTTTTTAAATGGCACCCAGAATTATGTTGCACGAAGCACAATTTCACATCATTCTGGGTTCATTTGTGTGAAAACAAGGTCCAATCAGGCTGAAACGTTCTAGGAAGGTAGAATCTATTGAGTTGTAAGTGATCTGAACGTTTCATGATGATAGCACTTTCCTAAGGGGGTCAAACCATGTCCCAAAGGTCACCGGATCTGGTGTCAATTTAAAGAAGTAGTCCAGTTACACATTTGTGGGCTTATAACTTGGCTTCTGAATGTCCTAGAGAGATCAGGTTTGTTTTAGTGTACTCCAATCAACAGCCCCTACAACCACAAAAAGGAATGGAGTCATTAGCACTTATGGTTTGTAAATGGCACCCAGAATTATGTTGCACGAAGCACAATTTCACATCATTCTGGGTCCATTTGTGTGAAAACAAGGTCCAATCAGGCTGAAACGCTACAAGAAGGTAGAATCTATTGAGTTGTACGTGATCTGAACGTTTCAAGATGATCGCACATTCCTATAGGGGGTAAAACCATGTCCCAAAGGTCACCGGGCCTGGTGTCACTTTAAAGAAGTAGTCCAGTTACACCTTTGTGGGCTTATAACTTGGCTTCTGAATGTCCTAGAGAGGTTAGGTTTGTTTTAGTGTACTCCAATCAACAGCCCCTACAACCACAAAAAGGAATTGAGTCATTAGCACTTATGGTTTTTAAAAGGCACACAGAATTATGTTGCACGAAGCACAATTTCACATCATTCTGGGTCCATTTGTGTGAAAACAAGGTCCAATCAGGCTGAAACGTTACAAGAAGGTAGAATCTATTGAGTTGTAAGTGATCTGAACGTTTCATGATGATAGCACATTCCTAAGGGGGTCAAACCATGTCCCAAAGGTCACCGGGCCTGGTGTCACTTTAAAGAAGTAGTTCAGTTACACCTTTGTGGGCTTATAGCATTTCTTCTGACTGTCCTAGAGAGGTCAGGTTTGTTTTAGAGTACTTCAATTAACAGCCCCTACAACCCCAAAAAGAAATGGAGTCATTAGCACTTATGATTTTTAAATGGCACCCAGAATTATGTCGCACAAAGCACAATTTCACATCATTCCGGGTCCATTTCTCAGAAAAAAGCTTCAATCAGGCTGAAACGTCACAGAAAAGTAGAATCTATTGAGTTGTAAATGATTCCTGTGTTTCATGATGATAGGACTTTCCTAAGGGGGTCAAATCAGGTCATAAAGGTCACCGGGCCTGGTGTAACTTTAAAGAAGTAGTCCAGTTACACCTTTGTGGGCTTATAACTTTTCTTCTGAATGTGCTAGAGAGGTCAGGTTTGTTTTAGAGTTCTCCAATTAACAGCCCCTACAACCCCAAAAAGGAATGGAGTCATTAGCACTTATGGTTTTTAAATGGCACCCAGAATTGTGTCGCACAAAGCACAATTTCACATTATTCCGGGTCCATTTCTCAGAAAAAAGCTTCAATCAGGCTGAAACATCACGGAAAAGTAGAATCTATTGAGTTGTAAATGATTCCTGTGTTTCTTGATGATAGCACATTCCTAAGGGGGTCAAATCAGGTCATAAAGGTCACCGGATCACTTGTTCCTTATAGGGGGTATTCCAAACACACGTTTGTGGGCTTATAACTTGGCTTCTGAATGTGTCAGAGAGGTCAGGTTTGTTTTAAGGTACTCCAATCAACAGCCCCTACAACCCCAAAAAGGAATGGAGTCATTAGCACTTATGGTTTTTAAATGGCACCCAGAATTATGTTGCACGAAGCACAATTTCACATCATTCTGGGTCCATTTGTGTGAAAACAAGGTCCAATAAGGCTGAAACGCTACAGGAAGGTAGATTCTATTGAGTTGTAAGTGATCTGAACGTTTCATGATGATAGCACATTCCTAATGGGGTCAAACCATGTCCCAAAGGTCAACGGTCCTGGTGTCACTTTAAAGAAGTAGTCCTGTTACACATTTGTGGGCTTATATCTTTTCTTCTAAATGTCCTAGAGAGGTCAAGTTTGTTTTAGAGTACTCCAATTACCAGCCACTATTACCCAAAAAAGGAATGGAGTCATTAGCACTTATGGCTTTTAAATGGCACCCAGAATTATGTTGCACGAAGCACAATTTCACATCATTCTGGGTTCATTTGTGTGAAAACAAGGTCCAATCAGGCTGAAACATTCTAGGAAGGTAGAATCTATTGAGTTGTAAGTGATCTGAACGTTTCATGATGATAGCACTTTCCTAAGGGGGTCAAACCATGTCCCAAAGGTCACCGGATCTGGTGTCAATTTAAAGAAGTAGTCCAGTTACACATTTGCGGGCTTATAACTTGGCTTCTGAATGTCCTAGAGAGATCAGGTTTGTTTTAGTGTACTCCAATAAACAGCCCCTACAACCACAAAAAGGAATGGAGTCATTAGCACTTATGGTTTGTAAATGGCACCCAGAATTATGTTGCACGAAGCACAATTTCACATCATTCTGGGTCCATTTGTGTGAAAACAAGGTACAATCAGGCTGAAATGCTACAAGAAGGTAGAATCTATTGAGTTGTACGTGATCTGAACGTTTCAAGATGATCGCACATTCCTATAGGGGGTAAAACCATGTCCCAAAGGTCACCGGATCTGGTGTCAATTTAAAGAAGTAGTCCAGTTACACATTTGTGGGCTTATAACTTGGCTTCTGAATGTCCTAGAGAGATCAGGTTTGTTTTAGTAAACTCCAGTCAACAGCCCCTACAACCACAAAAAGGAATGGAGTCATTAGCACTTATGGCTTTTAAATGGCACCCAGAATTATGTTGCACGAAGCACAATTTCACATCATTCTGGGTTCATTTGTGTGAAAAAAAGTCCAATCAGGCTGAAACGTTACAGGAAGGTAGAATCTATTGAGTTGTAAGTGATCTGAACGTTTCATGATGATAGCACTTTCCTAAGGGGGTCAAACCATGTCCCAAAGGTCACCGGATCTGGTGTCAATTAAAGAAGTAGTCCAGTTACACATTTGTGGGCTTATAACTTGGCTTCTGAATGTCCTAGAGAGATCAGGTTTGTTTTAGTATACTCCAATCAACAGCCCCTACAACCACAAAAAGGAATGGAGTCATTAGCACTTATGGTTTTTAAATGGCACCCAGAATTATGTTGCACGAAGCACAATTTCACATCATTCTGGGTTCATTTGTGTGAAAACAAGGTCCAATCAGGCTGAAACGTTACAGGAAGGTAGAATCTATTGAGTTGTAAGTGATCTGAACGTTTCATGATGATAGCACTTTCCTAAGGGGGTCAAACCATGTCCCAAAGGTCACCGGATCTGGTGTCTTTTTAAAGAAGTAGTCCAGTTACACATTTGTGGGCTTATAACTTGGCTTCTGAATGTCCTAGAGAGGTCAGGTTTGTTTTAGTGTACTCCAATCAACAGCCCCTACAACCAGAAAAAGGAATGGAGTCATTAGCACTTATGGTTTGTAAATGGCACCCAGAATTATGTTGCACGAAGCACAATTTCATATCATTCTGGGTTCATTTGTGTGAAAACAAGGTCCAATCAGGCTGAAACTTTACAAGAAGGTAGAATCTATTGAGTTGTAAGTGATCTGAACGTTTCATGATGATCGCACATTCCTATAGGGGGTCAAACCATGTCCCAAACGTCACCGGGCCTGGTGTCACTTTAAAGAAGTAGTCCAGTTACACCTTTGTGGGCTTATAACTTGGCTTCTGAATGTCCTAGAGAGGTCAGGTTTGTTTTAGTGTACTCCAATCAACAGCCACTACAACCACAAAAAGGAATGGAGTCATTAGCACTTATGGTTTTTAAATGGCACCCAGAATTGTGTTGCACGAAGCACAATTTCACATCATTCTGGGTTCATTTGTGTGAAAACAAGGTCCAATCAGGCTGAAACGTTACAGGAAGGTAGAATCTATTGATTTGTAAGTGATCTTAACGTTTCATGATGATAGCACTTTCCTAAGGGGGTCAAACCATGTCCCAAAGGTCACCGGGCCTGGTGTCACTTTAAAGAAGTAGTCCAGTTACACCTTTGTGGGCTTATAACTTGGCTTCTGAATGTCCTAGAGAGGTTAGGTTTGTTTTAGTGTACTCCAATCAACAGCCCCTACAACCACAAAAAGGAATGGAGTCATTAGCACTTATGGTTTCTAAATGGCACCCAGAATTATGTTGCACGAAGCACAATTTCACATCATTCTGGGTCCATTTGTGTGAAAACAAGGTCCAATCAGGCTGAAACGTTACAAGAAGGTAGAATCTATTGAGTTGTAAGTGATCTGAACGTTTCATGATGATAGCACATTCCTAAGGGGGTCAAACCATGTCCCAAAGGTCACCGGGCCTGGTGTCACTTTAAAGAAGTAGTTCAGTTACACCTTTGTGGGCTTATAGCATTTCTTCTGAATGTCCTAGAGAGGTCAGGTTTGTTTTAGAGTACTTCAATTAACAGCCCCTACAACCCCAAAAAGAAATGGAGTCATTAGCACTTATGATTTTTAAATGGCACCCAGAATTATGTCGCACAAAGCACAATTTCACATCATTCCGGGTCCATTTCTCAGAAAAAAGCTTCAATCAGGCTGAAACGTCACAGAAAAGTAGAATCTATTGAGTTGTAAATGATTCCTGTGTTTCATGATGATAGGACTTTCCTAAGGGGGTCAAATCAGGTCATAAAGGTCACCGGGCCTGGTGTAACTTTAAAGAAGTAGTCCTGTTACACATTTGTGGGCTTATATCTTTTCTTCTAAATGTCCTAGAGAGGTCAAGTTTGTTTTAGAGTACTCCAATTACCAGCCACTATTACCCCAAAAAGGAATGGAGTCATTAGCACTTATGGCTTTTAAATGGCACCCAGAATTATGTTGCACGAAGCACAATTTCACATCATTCTGGGTTCATTTGTGTGAAAACAAGGTCCAATCAGGCTGAAACATTCTAGGAAGGTAGAATCTATTGAGTTGTAAGTGATCTGAACGTTTCATGATGATAGCACTTTCCTAAGGGGGTCAAACCATGTCCCAAAGGTCACCGGATCTGGTGTCAATTTAAAGAAGTAGTCCAGTTACACATTTGCGGGCTTATAACTTGGCTTCTGAATGTCCTAGAGAGATCAGGTTTGTTTTAGTGTACTCCAATAAACAGCCCCTACAACCACAAAAAGGAATGGAGTCATTAGCACTTATGGTTTGTAAATGGCACCCAGAATTATGTTGCACGAAGCACAATTTCACATCATTCTGGGTCCATTTGTGTGAAAACAAGGTCCAATCAGGCTGAAATGCTACAAGAAGGTAGAATCTATTGAGTTGTACGTGATCTGAACGTTTCAAGATGATCGCACATTCCTATAGGGGGTAAAACCATGTCCCAAAGGTCACCGGATCTGGTGTCAATTTAAAGAAGTAGTCCAGTTACACATTTGTGGGCTTATAACTTGGCTTCTGAATGTCCTAGAGAGATCAGGTTTGTTTTAGTAAACTCCAGTCAACAGCCCCTACAACCACAAAAAGGAATGGAGTCATTAGCACTTATGGCTTTTAAATGGCACCCAGAATTATGTTGCACGAAGCACAATTTCACATCATTCTGGGTTCATTTGTGTGAAAAAAAGTCCAATCAGGCTGAAACGTTACAGGAAGGTAGAATCTATTGAGTTGTAAGTGATCTGAACGTTTCATGATGATAGCACTTTCCTAAGGGGGTCAAATCATGTCCCAAAGGTCACCGGATCTGGTGTCAATTAAAGAAGTAGTCCAGTTACACATTTGTGGGCTTATAACTTGGCTTCTGAATGTCCTAGAGAGATCAGGTTTGTTTTAGTATACTCCAATCAACAGCCCCTACAACCACAAAAAGGAATGGAGTCATTAGCACTTATGGTTTTTAAATGGCACCCAGAATTATGTTGCACGAAGCACAATTTCACATCATTCTGGGTTCATTTGTGTGAAAACAAGGTCCAATCAGGCTGAAACGTTACAGGAAGGTAGAATCTATTGAGTTGTAAGTGATCTGAACGTTTCATGATGATAGCACTTTCCTAAGGGGGTCAAACCATGTCCCAAAGGTCACCGGATCTGGTGTCTTTTTAAAGAAGTAGTCCAGTTACACATTTGTGGGCTTATAACTTGGCTTCTGAATGTCCTAGAGAGGTCAGGTTTGTTTTAGTGTACTCCAATCAACAGCCCCTACAACCAGAAAAAGGAATGGAGTCATTAGCACTTATGGTTTGTAAATGGCACCCAGAATTATGTTGCACGAAGCACAATTTCATATCATTCTGGGTTCATTTGTGTGAAAACAAGGTCCAATCAGGCTGAAACTTTACAAGAAGGTAGAATCTATTGAGTTGTAAGTGATCTGAACGTTTCATGATGATCGCACATTCCTATAGGGGGTCAAACCATGTCCCAAAGGTCACCGGGCCTGGTGTCACTTTAAAGAAGTAGTCCAGTTACACCTTTGTGGGCTTATAACTTGGCTTCTGAATGTCCTAGAGAGGTCAGGTTTGTTTTAGTGTACTCCAATCAACAGCCACTACAACCACAAAAAGGAATGGAGTCATTAGCACTTATGGTTTTTAAATGGCACCCAGAATTGTGTTGCACGAAGCACAATTTCACATCATTCTGGGTTCATTTGTGTGAAAACAAGGTCCAATCAGGCTGAAACGTTACAGGAAGGTAGAATCTATTGAGTTGTAAGTGATCTTAACGTTTCATGATGATAGCACTTTCCTAAGGGGGTCAAACCATGTCCCAAAGGTCACCGGGCCTGGTGTCACTTTAAAGAAGTAGTCCAGTTACACCTTTGTGGGCTTATAACTTGGCTTCTGAATGTCCTAGAGAGGTTAGGTTTGTTTTAGTGTACTCCAATCAACAGCCCCTACAACCACAAAAAGGAATGGAGTCATTAGCACTTATGGTTTCTAAATGGCACCCAGAATTATGTTGCACGAAGCACAATTTCACATCATTCTGGGTCCATTTGTGTGAAAACAAGGTCCAATCAGGCTGAAACGTTACAAGAAGGTAGAATCTATTGAGTTGTAAGTGATCTGAACGTTTCATGATGATAGCACATTCCTAAGGGGGTCAAACCATGTCCCAAAGGTCACCGGGCCTGGTGTCACTTTAAAGAAGTAGTTCAATTACACGTTTGTGGGCTTATAGCATTTCTTCTGAATGTCCTAGAGAGGTCAGGTTTGTTTTAGAGTACTTCAATTAACAGCCCCTACAACCCCAAAAAGAAATGGAGTCATTAGCACTTATGATTTTTAAATGGCACCCAGAATTATGTCGCACAAAGCACAATTTCACATCATTCCAGGTCCATTTCTCAGAAAAAAGCTTCAATCAGGCTGAAACGTCACAGAAAAGTAGAATCTATTGAGTTGTAAATGATTCCTGTGTTTCATGATGATGGGACTTTCCTAAGGGGGTCAAATCAGGTCATAAAGGTCACCGGGCCTGGTGTAACTTTAAAGAAGTAGTCCAGTTACACCTTTGTGGGCTTATAACTTTTCTTCTGAATGTGCTAGAGAGGTCAGGTTTGTTTTAGAGTTCTCCAATTAACAGCCCCTACAACCCCAAAAAGGAATGGAGTCATTAGCACTTATGGTTTTTAAATGGCACCCAGAATTGTGTCGCACAAAGCACAATTTCACATTATTCCGGGTCCATTTCTCAGAAAAAAGCTTCAATCAGGCTGAAACATCACGGAAAAGTAGAATCTATTGAGTTGTAAATGATTCCTGTGTTTCTTGATGATAGCACATTCCTAAGGGGGTCAAATCAGGTCATAAAGGTCACCGGATCACTTGTTCCTTATAGGGGGTATTCCAAACACACGTTTGTGGGCTTATAACTTGGCTTCTGAATGTGTCAGAGAGGTCAGGTTTGTTTTAAGGTACTCCAATCAACAGCCCCTACAACCCCAAAAAGGAATGGAGTCATTAGCACTTATGGTTTTTAAATGGCACCCAGAATTATGTTGCACGAAGCACAATTTCACATCATTCTGGGTCCATTTGTGTGAAAACAAGGTCCAATAAGGCTGAAACGCTACAGGAAGGTAGATTCTATTGAGTTGTAAGTGATCTGAACGTTTCATGATGATAGCACATTCCTAATGGGGTCAAACCATGTCCCAAAGGTCAACGGTCCTGGTGTCACTTTAAAGAAGTAGTCCTGTTACACATTTGTGGGCTTATATCTTTTCTTCTAAATGTCCTAGAGAGGTCAAGTTTGTTTTAGAGTACTCCAATTACCAGCCACTATTACCCAAAAAAGGAATGGAGTCATTAGCACTTATGGCTTTTAAATGGCACCCAGAATTATGTTGCACGAAGCACAATTTCACATCATTCTGGGTTCATTTGTGTGAAAACAAGGTCCAATCAGGCTGAAACATTCTAGGAAGGTAGAATCTATTGAGTTGTAAGTGATCTGAACGTTTCATGATGATAGCACTTTCCTAAGGGGGTCAAACCATGTCCCAAAGGTCACCGGATCTGGTGTCAATTTAAAGAAGTAGTCCAGTTACACATTTGCGGGCTTATAACTTGGCTTCTGAATGTCCTAGAGAGATCAGGTTTGTTTTAGTGTACTCCAATAAACAGCCCCTACAACCACAAAAAGGAATGGAGTCATTAGCACTTATGGTTTGTAAATGGCACCCAGAATTATGTTGCACGAAGCACAATTTCACATCATTCTGGGTCCATTTGTGTGAAAACAAGGTACAATCAGGCTGAAATGCTACAAGAAGGTAGAATCTATTGAGTTGTACGTGATCTGAACGTTTCAAGATGATCGCACATTCCTATAGGGGGTAAAACCATGTCCCAAAGGTCACCGGATCTGGTGTCAATTTAAAGAAGTAGTCCAGTTACACATTTGTGGGCTTATAACTTGGCTTCTGAATGTCCTAGAGAGATCAGGTTTGTTTTAGTAAACTCCAGTCAACAGCCCCTACAACCACAAAAAGGAATGGAGTCATTAGCACTTATGGCTTTTAAATGGCACCCAGAATTATGTTGCACGAAGCACAATTTCACATCATTCTGGGTTCATTTGTGTGAAAAAAAGTCCAATCAGGCTGAAACGTTACAGGAAGGTAGAATCTATTGAGTTGTAAGTGATCTGAACGTTTCATGATGATAGCACTTTCCTAAGGGGGTCAAACCATGTCCCAAAGGTCACCGGATCTGGTGTCAATTAAAGAAGTAGTCCAGTTACACATTTGTGGGCTTATAACTTGGCTTCTGAATGTCCTAGAGAGATCAGGTTTGTTTTAGTATACTCCAATCAACAGCCCCTACAACCACAAAAAGGAATGGAGTCATTAGCACTTATGGTTTTTAAATGGCACCCAGAATTATGTTGCACGAAGCACAATTTCACATCATTCTGGGTTCATTTGTGTGAAAACAAGGTCCAATCAGGCTGAAACGTTACAGGAAGGTAGAATCTATTGAGTTGTAAGTGATCTGAACGTTTCATGATGATAGCACTTTCCTAAGGGGGTCAAACCATGTCCCAAAGGTCACCGGATCTGGTGTCTTTTTAAAGAAGTAGTCCAGTTACACATTTGTGGGCTTATAACTTGGCTTCTGAATGTCCTAGAGAGGTCAGGTTTGTTTTAGTGTACTCCAATCAACAGCCCCTACAACCAGAAAAAGGAATGGAGTCATTAGCACTTATGGTTTGTAAATGGCACCCAGAATTATGTTGCACGAAGCACAATTTCATATCATTCTGGGTTCATTTGTGTGAAAACAAGGTCCAATCAGGCTGAAACTTTACAAGAAGGTAGAATCTATTGAGTTGTAAGTGATCTGAACGTTTCATGATGATCGCACATTCCTATAGGGGGTCAAACCATGTCCCAAACGTCACCGGGCCTGGTGTCACTTTAAAGAAGTAGTCCAGTTACACCTTTGTGGGCTTATAACTTGGCTTCTGAATGTCCTAGAGAGGTCAGGTTTGTTTTAGTGTACTCCAATCAACAGCCACTACAACCACAAAAAGGAATGGAGTCATTAGCACTTATGGTTTTTAAATGGCACCCAGAATTGTGTTGCACGAAGCACAATTTCACATCATTCTGGGTTCATTTGTGTGAAAACAAGGTCCAATCAGGCTGAAACGTTACAGGAAGGTAGAATCTATTGATTTGTAAGTGATCTTAACGTTTCATGATGATAGCACTTTCCTAAGGGGGTCAAACCATGTCCCAAAGGTCACCGGGCCTGGTGTCACTTTAAAGAAGTAGTCCAGTTACACCTTTGTGGGCTTATAACTTGGCTTCTGAATGTCCTAGAGAGGTTAGGTTTGTTTTAGTGTACTCCAATCAACAGCCCCTACAACCACAAAAAGGAATGGAGTCATTAGCACTTATGGTTTCTAAATGGCACCCAGAATTATGTTGCACGAAGCACAATTTCACATCATTCTGGGTCCATTTGTGTGAAAACAAGGTCCAATCAGGCTGAAACGTTACAAGAAGGTAGAATCTATTGAGTTGTAAGTGATCTGAACGTTTCATGATGATAGCACATTCCTAAGGGGGTCAAACCATGTCCCAAAGGTCACCGGGCCTGGTGTCACTTTAAAGAAGTAGTTCAGTTACACCTTTGTGGGCTTATAGCATTTCTTCTGAATGTCCTAGAGAGGTCAGGTTTGTTTTAGAGTACTTCAATTAACAGCCCCTACAACCCCAAAAAGAAATGGAGTCATTAGCACTTATGATTTTTAAATGGCACCCAGAATTATGTCGCACAAAGAACAATTTCACATCATTCCGGGTCCATTTCTCAGAAAAAAGCTTCAATCAGGCTGAAACGTCACAGAAAAGTAGAATCTATTGAGTTGTAAATGATTCCTGTGTTTCATGATGATAGGACTTTCCTAAGGGGGTCAAATCAGGTCATAAAGGTCACCGGGCCTGGTGTAACTTTAAAGAAGTAGTCCAGTTACACCTTTGTGGGCTTATAACTTTTCTTCTGAATGTGCTAGAGAGGTCAGGTTTGTTTTAGAGTTCTCCAATTAACAGCCCCTACAACCCCAAAAAGGAATGGAGTCATTAGCACTTATGGTTTTTAAATGGCACCCAGAATTGTGTCGCACAAAGCACAATTTCACATTATTCCGGGTCCATTTCTCAGAAAAAAGCTTCAATCAGGCTGAAACATCACGGAAAAGTAGAATCTATTGAGTTGTAAATGATTCCTGTGTTTCTTGATGATAGCACATTCCTAAGGGGGTCAAATCAGGTCATAAAGGTCACCGGATCACTTGTTCCTTATAGGGGGTATTCCAAACACACGTTTGTGGGCTTATAACTTGGCTTCTGAATGTGTCAGAGAGGTCAGGTTTGTTTTAAGGTACTCCAATCAACAGCCCCTACAACCCCAAAAAGGAATGGAGTCATTAGCACTTATGGTTTTTAAATGGCACCCAGAATTATGTTGCACGAAGCACAATTTCACATCATTCTGGGTCCATTTGTGTGAAAACAAGGTCCAATAAGGCTGAAACGCTACAGGAAGGTAGATTCTATTGAGTTGTAAGTGATCTGAACGTTTCATGATGATAGCACATTCCTAATGGGGTCAAACCATGTCCCAAAGGTCAACGGTCCTGGTGTCACTTTAAAGAAGTAGTCCTGTTACACATTTGTGGGCTTATATCTTTTCTTCTAAATGTCCTAGAGAGGTCAAGTTTGTTTTAGAGTACTCCAATTACCAGCCACTATTACCCAAAAAAGGAATGGAGTCATTAGCACTTATGGCTTTTAAATGGCACCCAGAATTATGTTGCACGAAGCACAATTTCACATCATTCTGGGTTCATTTGTGTGAAAACAAGGTCCAATCAGGCTGAAACATTCTAGGAAGGTAGAATCTATTGAGTTGTAAGTGATCTGAACGTTTCATGATGATAGCACTTTCCTAAGGGGGTCAAACCATGTCCCAAAGGTCACCGGATCTGGTGTCAATTTAAAGAAGTAGTCCAGTTACACATTTGCGGGCTTATAACTTGGCTTCTGAATGTCCTAGAGAGATCAGGTTTGTTTTAGTGTACTCCAATAAACAGCCCCTACAACCACAAAAAGGAATGGAGTCATTAGCACTTATGGTTTGTAAATGGCACCCAGAATTATGTTGCACGAAGCACAATTTCACATCATTCTGGGTCCATTTGTGTGAAAACAAGGTCCAATCAGGCTGAAATGCTACAAGAAGGTAGAATCTATTGAGTTGTAAGTGATCTGAACGTTTCAAGATGATCGCACATTCCTATAGGGGGTAAAACCATGTCCCAAAGGTCACCGGATCTGGTGTCAATTTAAAGAAGTAGTCCAGTTACACATTTGTGGGCTTATAACTTGGCTTCTGAATGTCCTAGAGAGATCAGGTTTGTTTTAGTAAACTCCAGTCAACAGCCCCTACAACCACAAAAAGGAATGGAGTCATTAGCACTTATGGCTTTTAAATGGCACCCAGAATTATGTTGCACGAAGCACAATTTCACATCATTCTGGGTTCATTTGTGTGAAAAAAAGTCCAATCAGGCTGAAACGTTACAGGAAGGTAGAATCTATTGAGTTGTAAGTGATCTGAACGTTTCATGATGATAGCACTTTCCTAAGGGGGTCAAACCATGTCCCAAAGGTCACCGGATCTGGTGTCAATTAAAGAAGTAGTCCAGTTACACATTTGTGGGCTTATAACTTGGCTTCTGAATGTCCTAGAGAGATCAGGTTTGTTTTAGTATACTCCAATCAACAGCCCCTACAACCACAAAAAGGAATGGAGTCATTAGCACTTATGGTTTTTAAATGGCACCCAGAATTATGTTGCACGAAGCACAATTTCACATCATTCTGGGTTCATTTGTGTGAAAACAAGGTCCAATCAGGCTGAAACGTTACAGGAAGGTAGAATCTATTGAGTTGTAAGTGATCTGAACGTTTCATGATGATAGCACTTTCCTAAGGGGGTCAAACCATGTCCCAAAGGTCACCGGATCTGGTGTCTTTTTAAAGAAGTAGTCCAGTTACACATTTGTGGGCTTATAACTTGGCTTCTGAATGTCCTAGAGAGGTCAGGTTTGTTTTAGTGTACTCCAATCAACAGCCCCTACAACCAGAAAAAGGAATGGAGTCATTAGCACTTATGGTTTGTAAATGGCACCAGAATTATGTTGCACGAAGCACAATTTCATATCATTCTGGGTTCATTTGTGTGAAAACAAGGTCCAATCAGGCTGAAACTTTACAAGAAGGTAGAATCTATTGAGTTGTAAGTGATCTGAACGTTTCATGATGATCGCACATTCCTATAGGGGGTCAAACCATGTCCCAAAGGTCACCGGGCCTGGTGTCACTTTAAAGAAGTAGTCCAGTTACACCTTTGTGGGCTTATAACTTGGCTTCTGAATGTCCTAGAGAGGTCAGGTTTGTTTTAGTGTACTCCAATCAACAGCCACTACAACCACAAAAAGGAATGGAGTCATTAGCACTTATGGTTTTTAAATGGCACCCAGAATTGTGTTGCACGAAGCACAATTTCACATCATTCTGGGTTCATTTGTGTGAAAACAAGGTCCAATCAGGCTGAAACGTTACAGGAAGGTAGAATCTATTGAGTTGTAAGTGATCTTAACGTTTCATGATGATAGCACTTTCCTAAGGGGGTCAAACCATGTCCCAAAGGTCACCGGGCCTGGTGTCACTTTAAAGAAGTAGTCCAGTTACACCTTTGTGGGCTTATAACTTGGCTTCTGAATGTCCTAGAGAGGTTAGGTTTGTTTTAGTGTACTCCAATCAACAGCCCCTACAACCACAAAAAGGAATGGAGTCATTAGCACTTATGGTTTCTAAATGGCACCCAGAATTATGTTGCACGAAGCACAATTTCACATCATTCTGGGTCCATTTGTGTGAAAACAAGGTCCAATCAGGCTGAAACGTTACAAGAAGGTAGAATCTATTGAGTTGTAAGTGATCTGAACGTTTCATGATGATAGCACATTCCTAAGGGGGTCAAACCATGTCCCAAAGGTCACCGGGCCTGGTGTCACTTTAAAGAAGTAGTTCAGTTACACGTTTGTGGGCTTATAGCATTTCTTCTGAATGTCCTAGAGAGGTCAGGTTTGTTTTAGAGTACTTCAATTAACAGCCCCTACAACCCCAAAAAGAAATGGAGTCATTAGCACTTATGATTTTTAAATGGCACCCAGAATTATGTCGCACAAAGCACAATTTCACATCATTCCGGGTCCATTTCTCAGAAAAAAGCTTCAATCAGGCTGAAACGTCACAGAAAAGTAGAATCTATTGAGTTGTAAATGATTCCTGTGTTTCATGATGATGGGACTTTCCTAAGGGGGTCAAATCAGGTCATAAAGGTCACCGGGCCTGGTGTAACTTTAAAGAAGTAGTCCAGTTACACCTTTGTGGGCTTATAACTTTTCTTCTGAATGTGCTAGAGAGGTCAGGTTTGTTTTAGAGTTCTCCAATTAACAGCCCCTACAACCCCAAAAAGGAATGGAGTCATTAGCACTTATGGTTTTTAAATGGCACCCAGAATTGTGTCGCACAAAGCACAATTTCACATTATTCCGGGTCCATTTCTCAGAAAAAAGCTTCAATCAGGCTGAAACATCACGGAAAAGTAGAATCTATTGAGTTGTAAATGATTCCTGTGTTTCTTGATGATAGCACATTCCTAAGGGGGTCAAATCAGGTCATAAAGGTCACCGGATCACTTGTTCCTTATAGGGGGTATTCCAAACACACGTTTGTGGGCTTATAACTTGGCTTCTGAATGTGTCAGAGAGGTCAGGTTTGTTTTAAGGTACTCCAATCAACAGCCCCTACAACCCCAAAAAGGAATGGAGTCATTAGCACTTATGGTTTTTAAATGGCACCCAGAATTATGTTGCACGAAGCACAATTTCACATCATTCTGGGTCCATTTGTGTGAAAACAAGGTCCAATAAGGCTGAAACGCTACAGGAAGGTAGATTCTATTGAGTTGTAAGTGATCTGAACGTTTCATGATGATAGCACATTCCTAATGGGGTCAAACCATGTCCCAAAGGTCAACGGTCCTGGTGTCACTTTAAAGAAGTAGTCCTGTTACACATTTGTGGGCTTATATCTTTTCTTCTAAATGTCCTAGAGAGGTCAAGTTTGTTTTAGAGTACTCCAATTACCAGCCACTATTACCCCAAAAAGGAATGGAGTCATTAGCACTTATGGCTTTTAAATGGCACCCAGAATTATGTTGCACGAAGCACAATTTCACATCATTCTGGGTTCATTTGTGTGAAAACAAGGTCCAATCAGGCTGAAACATTCTAGGAAGGTAGAATCTATTGAGTTGTAAGTGATCTGAACGTTTCATGATGATAGCACTTTCCTAAGGGGGTCAAACCATGTCCCAAAGGTCACCGGATCTGGTGTCAATTTAAAGAAGTAGTCCAGTTACACATTTGTGGGCTTATAACTTGGCTTCTGAATGTCCTAGAGAGATCAGGTTTGTTTTAGTGTACTCCAATAAACAGCCCCTACAACCACAAAAAGGAATGGAGTCATTAGCACTTATGGTTTGTAAATGGCACCCAGAATTATGTTGCACGAAGCACAATTTCACATCATTCTGGGTCCATTTGTGTGAAAACAAGGTCCAATCAGGCTGAAATGCTACAAGAAGGTAGAATCTATTGAGTTGTACGTGATCTGAACGTTTCAAGATGATCGCACATTCCTATAGGGGGTAAAACCATGTCCCAAAGGTCACCGGATCTGGTGTCAATTTAAAGAAGTAGTCCAGTTACACATTTGTGGGCTTATAACTTGGCTTCTGAATGTCCTAGAGAGATCAGGTTTGTTTTAGTAAACTCCAGTCAACAGCCCCTACAACCACAAAAAGGAATGGAGTCATTAGCACTTATGGCTTTTAAATGGCACCCAGAATTATGTTGCACGAAGCACAATTTCACATCATTCTGGGTTCATTTGTGTGAAAAAAAGTCCAATCAGGCTGAAACGTTACAGGAAGGTAGAATCTATTGAGTTGTAAGTGATCTGAACGTTTCATGATGATAGCACTTTCCTAAGGGGGTCAAACCATGTCCCAAAGGTCACCGGATCTGGTGTCAATTAAAGAAGTAGTCCAGTTACACATTTGTGGGCTTATAACTTGGCTTCTGAATGTCCTAGAGAGATCAGGTTTGTTTTAGTATACTCCAATCAACAGCCCCTACAACCACAAAAAGGAATGGAGTCATTAGCACTTATGGTTTTTAAATGGCACCCAGAATTATGTTGCACGAAGCACAATTTCACATCATTCTGGGTTCATTTGTGTGAAAACAAGGTCCAATCAGGCTGAAACGTTACAGGAAGGTAGAATCTATTGAGTTGTAAGTGATCTGAACGTTTCATGATGATAGCACTTTCCTAAGGGGGTCAAACCATGTCCCAAAGGTCACCGGATCTGGTGTCTTTTTAAAGAAGTAGTCCAGTTACACATTTGTGGGCTTATAACTTGGCTTCTGAATGTCCTAGAGAGGTCAGGTTTGTTTTAGTGTACTCCAATCAACAGCCCCTACAACCAGAAAAAGGAATGGAGTCATTAGCACTTATGGTTTGTAAATGGCACCCAGAATTATGTTGCACGAAGCACAATTTCATATCATTCTGGGTTCATTTGTGTGAAAACAAGGTCCAATCAGGCTGAAACGTTACAAGAAGGTAGAATCTATTGAGTTGTAAGTGATCTGAACGTTTCATGATGATCGCACATTCCTATAGGGGGTCAAACCATGTCCCAAAGGTCACCGGGCCTGGTGTCACTTTAAAGAAGTAGTCCAGTTACACCTTTGTGGGCTTATAACTTGGCTTCTGAATGTCCTAGAGAGGTCAGGTTTGTTTTAGTGTACTCCAATCAACAGCCACTACAACCACAAAAAGGAATGGAGTCATTAGCACTTATGGTTTTTAAATGGCACCCAGAATTGTGTTGCACGAAGCACAATTTCACATCATTCTGGGTTCATTTGTGTGAAAACAAGGTCCAATCAGGCTGAAACGTTACAGGAAGGTAGAATCTATTGAGTTGTAAGTGATCTTAACGTTTCATGATGATAGCACTTTCCTAAGGGGGTCAAACCATGTCCCAAAGGTCACCGGATCTGGTGTCAATTTAAAGAAGTAGTCCAGTTAAACATTTGTGGGCTTATAACTTGGCTTCTGAATGTCCTACAGAGATCAGGTTTGTTTTAATGTACTCAAATCAACAGCCCCTACAACCACAAAAAGGAATGGAGTAATTAGCACTTATGGTTTGTAAATGGCCCCCAGAATTATGTTGCACGAAGCACAATTTCACATCATTCTGGGTCCATTTGTGTGAAAACAAGGTCCAATCAGGCTGAAACGCTACAAGAAGGTAGAATCTATTGAGTTGTAAGTGATCTTAACGTTTCAAGATGATCGCACATTCCTATGGGGTTCAAACCATGTCCCAAAGGTCACCGGGCCTGGTGTCACTTTAAAGAAGTAGTCCAGTTACACCTTTGTGGGCTTATAACTTGGCTTCTGAATGTCCTAGAGAGGTTAGGTTTGTTTTAGTTTACTCCAATCAACAGCCCCTACAACCACAAAAAGGAATGGAGTCATTAGCACTTATGGTTTCTAAATGGCACCCAGAATTATGTTGCACGAAGCACAATTTCAAATCATTCTGGGTTCATTTGTGTGAAAACAAGGTCCAATCAGGCTGAAACGTTACAGGAAGCTAGAATCTATTGAGTTGTAATTGATCTGAATGTTTCATGATGATAGCACTTTCCTAAGGGGGTCAAACCATGTCCCAAAGGTCACCGGATCTGTTGTCAATTTAAAGAAGTAGTCCAGTTACACATTTGTGGGCTTATAACTTGGCTTCTGAATGTCCAAGAGAGATCAGGTTTGTTTTAATGTACTCCAATCAACAGCCCCTACAACCACAAAAAGGAATGGAGTCATTAGCACTTATGGTTTGTAAATGGCACCCAGAATTATGTGTCACGAAGCACAATTTCACATCATTCTGGGTCCATTTGTGTGAAAACAAGGTCCAATCAGGCTGAAACGTTACAAGAAGGTAGAATCTATTGAGTTGTAAGTGATCTGAAAGTTTCAAGATGATCGCACATTCCTATAGGGGGTAAAACCATGTCCCAAAGGTCACCGGGCCTGTTGTCACTTTAAAGAAGTAGTCCAGTTACACCTTTGTGGGCTTATAACTTGGCTTCTGAATTTCCTAGAGAGGTCAGGTTTGTTTTAGTGTACTCCAATCAACAGCCCCTACAACCACAAAAAGGAATGGAGTCATTAGCACTTATTGTTTTTAAATGGCACCCAGAATTGTGTTGCACGAAGCACAATTTCACATCATTCTGGGTTCATTTGTGTGAAAACAAGGTCCAATCAGGCTGAAACGTTACAGGAAGGTAGAATATATTGAGTTGTAAGTGATCTGAACGTTTCATGATGATAGCACTTTCCTAAGGGGGTCAAACCATGTCCCAAAGGTCACCGGATCTGGTGTCAATTTAAAGAAGTAGTCCAGTTACACATTTGTGGGCTTATAACTTGGCTTCTGAATGTCCTAGAGAGATCAGGTTTGTTTTAGTATACTCCAATCAACAGCCCCTACAACCACAAAAAGGAATGGAGTCATTAGCACTTATGGTTTTTAAATGGCACCCAGAATTATGTTGCACGAAGCACAATTTCACATCATTCTGGGTTCATTTGTGTGGAAAAAAAGGTCCAATCAGGCTGAAACGTTACAGGAAGGTAGAATCTATTGAGTTGTAAGTGATCTGAATGTTTCATGATGATAGCGCTTTCCTAAGGGGGTCAAACCATGTCCCAAAGGTCACCGGATCTGGTGTCGATTTAAAGAAGTAGTCCAGTTACACATTTGTGGGTTTATAACTTGGCTTCTGAATGTCCTAGAGCGATCAGGTTTGTTTTAGTGTACTCCAATCAACAGCCCCTACAACCACAAAAGGAATGGAGTCATTAGCATGGTTTTTAAATGGCAACCAGAATTATGTTGCACGAAGCACAATTTCACATCATTCTGGGTTCATTTGTGTGAAAACAAGGTCCAATCAGGCTGAAACGTTACAGGAAGGTAGAATCTATTGCGTTGTAAGTGATCTGAACGTTTCATGATGATAGCACTTTCCTAAGGGGGTCAAACCATGTCCCAAAGGTCACCGGAACTGGTGTCAATTTAAAAAAGTAGTCCAGTTACACATTTGTGGGCTTATAACTTGGCTTCTGAATGTCCTAGAGAGATCAGGTTTGTTTTAGTGTACTCCAATAAACAGCCCCTACAACCACAAAAAGGAATGGAGTCATTAGCACTTATGGTTTGTAAATGGCACCCAGAATTATGTTGCACGAAGCACAATTTCACATCATTCTGGGTCCATTTGTGTGAAAACAAGGTCCAATCAGGCTGAAACTCTACAAGAAGGTAGAATCTATTGAGTTGTACGTGATCTGGACGTTTCAAGATGATCGCACATTCCTACAGGGGGTAAAACCATGTCCCAAAGGTCACCGGGCCTGGTGTCACTTTAAAGAAGTAGTCCAGTTACACCTTTGTGGGCTTATAACTTGGCTTCTGAATGTCCAAGAGAGGTTAGGTTTGTTTTAGTGTACTCCAATCAACAGCCCCTACAACCACAAAAAGGAATGGAGTCATTAGCACTTATGGTTTTTAAATGGCACCCAGAATTATGTTGCACAAAGCACAATTTCAAATCATTCTGGGTTCATTTGTGTGAAAACAAGGTCCAATAAGGCTGAAACGTTACAGGAAGCTAGAATATATTGAGTTGTAATTGATCTGAATGTTTCATGATGATAGCACTTTCCTAAGGGGTCAAACCATGTCCCAAAGGTCACCGGATCTGTGGTCAATTTAAAGAAGTAGTCCAGTTACACATTTGTGGGCTTATAACTTGGCTTCTGAATGTCCAAGAGAGATCAGGTTTGTTTTAATGTACTCCAATCAACAGCCCCTACAACCACAAAAAGGAATGAAGTCATTAGCACTTATGGTTTGTAAATGGCACCCAGAATTATGTGTCACGAAGCACAATTTCACATCATTCTGGGTCCATTTGTGTGAAAACAAGGTCCAATCAGGCTGAAACGTTACAAGAAGGTAGAATCTATTGAGTTGTAAGTGATCTGAAAGTTTCAAGATGATCGCACATTCCTATAGGGGGTAAAACCATGTCCCAAAGGTCACCGGGCCTGGTGTCACTTTAAAGAAGTAGTCCAGTTACAACTTTGTGGGCTTATAACTTGGCTTCTGAATTTCCTAGAGAGGTCAGGTTTGTTTTAGTGTACTCCAATCAACAGCCCCTACAACCACAAAAAGGAATGGAATCATTAGCACTTATGGCTTGTAAATGGCACCCAGAATTGTGTTGCACGAAGCACAATTTCACATCATTCTGGGTTCATTTGTGTGAAAACAAGGTCCAATCAGGCTGAAACGTTACAGGAAGGTAGAATATATTGAGTTGTAAGTGATCTGAATGTTTCATGATGATAGCACTTTCCTAAGGGGGTCAAACTATGTCCCAAAGGTCACCGGATCTGGTGTCAATTTAAAGAAGTAGTCCAGTTACACATTTGTGGGCTTATAACTTGGCTTCTGAATGTCCTAGAGAGATCAGGTTTATTTTAGTGTACTCCAATCAACAGCCCCTACAACCACAAAAATGAATGGAGTCATTAGCACTTATGGTTTGTAAATGGCACCCAGAATTATGTTGCACGAAGCACAATTTCACATCATTCTGGCTCCATTTGTGTGAAAGCAAGGTCCAATCAGGCTGAAACGTTACAGGAAGGTAGAATCTATTGAGTTGTAAGTGATCTGAATGTTTCATGATGATAGCACTTTCATAAGGGGGTCAAACCATGTCCCAAAGGTCACCGGATCTGGTGTCAATTTAAAGAAGTAGTCCAGTTACACATTTGTGGGCTTATAACTTGGCTTCTGAATGTCCTAGAGAGATCAGGTTTGTTTTAGTATACTCCAATCAACAGCCCCTACAACCACAAAAAGGAATGGAGTCATTAGCACTTATGGTTTTTAAATGGCACCCAGAATTATGTTGCACGAAGCACAATTTCACATCATTCTGGGTTCATTTGTGTGGAAAAAAAAGGTCCAATCAGGCTGAAACGTGACAGGAAGGTAGAATCTATTGAGTTGTAAGTGATCTGAACGTTTCATGATGATAGCGCTTTCCTAAGGGGGTCAAACCATGTCCCAAAGGTCACCGGATCTGGTGTCAATTTAAAGAAGTAGTCCAGTTACACATTTGTGGGCTTATAACTTGGCTTCTGAATGTCCAAGAGCGATCAGGTTTGTTTTAGTGTACTCCAATCAACAGCCCCTACAACCACAAAAAGGAATGGAGTCAGTAGCATGGTTTTTAAATGGCAACCAGAATTATGTTGCACGAAGCACAATTTCACATCATTCTGGGTTCATTTGTGTGAAAACAAGGTCCAATCAGGCTGAAACGTTACAGGAAGGTAGAATCTATTGCATTGTAAGTGATCTGAACATTTCATGATGATAACACTTTCCTAAGGGGGTCAAACCATGTCCCAAAGGTCACTGGAACTGGTGTCAATTTAAAGAAGTAGTCCAGTTACACATTTGTGGGCTTATAACTTGGCTTCTGAATGTCCTAGAGAGATCAGGTTTGTTTTAGCATACTCCAATTAACAGCCCCCATTACCCCAAAAAGGAATGGAGTCATTAGCACTTATGGTTTTTAAATGGCACCCAGAATTATGTTGCACGAAGCACAATTTCACATCATTCTGGGTTCATTTGTGTGAAAACAAGGTCCAATCAGGCTGAAACGTTACAAGAAGGTAGAATCTATTGAGTTGTAAGTGATCTGAACGTTTCATGATGATAGCACTTTCCTAAGGGGGTAAAACCATGTCCCAAAGGTCACCGGGCCTGGTGTCACTTTAAAGAAGTAGTCCAGTTACACCTTTGTGGGCTTATAACTTGGCTTCTGAATGTCCTAGAGAGGTTAGGTTTGTTTTAGTGTACTCCAATCAACAGCCCCTACAACCACAAAAAGGAATGGAGTCATTAGCACTTATGGTTTTTAAAAGGCACACAGAATTATGTTGCACGAAGCACAATTTCACATCATTCTGGGTCCATTTGTGTGAAAACAAGGTCCAATCAGGCTGAAACGTTACAAGAAGGTAGAATCTATTGAGTTGTAAGTGATCTGAACGTTTCATGACTATAGCACATTCCTAAGGGGGTCAAACCATGTCCCAAAGGTCACCGGGCCTGGTGTCACTTTAAAGAAGTAGTTCAGTTACACCTTTGTGGGCTTATAGCATTTCTTCTGAATGTCCTAGAGAGGTCAGGTTTGTTTTAGAGTACTTCAATTAACAGCCCCTACAACCCCAAAAAGAAATGGAGTCATTAGCACTTATGATTTTTAAATGGCACCCAGAATTATGTCGCACAAAGCACAATTTCACATCATTCCGGGTCCATTTCTCAGAAAAAAGCTTCAATCAGGCTGAAACGTCACAGAAAAGTAGAATCTATTGAGTTGTAAATGATTCCTGTGTTTCATGATGATAGGACTTTCCTAAGGGGGTCAAATCAGGTCATAAAGGTCACCGGGCCTGGTGTAACTTTAAAGAAGTAGTCCAGTTACACCTTTGTGGGCTTATAACTTTTCTTCTGAATGTGCTAGAGAGGTCAGGTTTGTTTTAGAGTTCTCCAATTAACAGCCCCTACAACCCCAAAAAGGAATGGAGTCATTAGCACTTATGGTTTTTAAATGGCACCCAGAATTGTGTCGCACAAAGCACAATTTCACATTATTCCGGGTCCATTTCTCAGAAAAAAGCTTCAATCAGGCTGAAACATCACGGAAAAGTAGAATCTATTGAGTTGTAAATGATTCCTGTGTTTCTTGATGATAGCACATTCCTAAGGGGGTCAAATCAGGTCATAAAGGTCACCGGATCACTTGTTCCTTATAGGGGGTATTCCAAACACACGTTTGTGGGCTTATAACTTGGCTTCTGAATTTGTCAGAGAGGTCAGGTTTGTTTTAAGGTACTCCAATCAACAGCCCCTACAACCCCAAAAAGGAATGGAGTCATTAGCACTTATGGTTTTTAAATGGCACCCAGAATTATGTTGCACGAAGCACAATTTCACATCATTCTGGGTCCATTTGTGTGAAAACAAGGTCCAATAAGGCTGAAACGCTACAGGAAGGTAGATTCTATTGAGTTGTAAGTGATCTGAATGTTTCATGATGATAGCACATTCCTAATGGGGTCAAACCATGTCCCAAAGGTCAACGGTCCTGGTGTCACTTTAAAGAAGTAGTCCTGTTACACATTTGTGGGCTTATATCTTTTCTTCTAAATGTCCTAGAGAGGTCAAGTTTGTTTTAGAGTACTCCAATTACCAGCCACTATTACCCCAAAAAGGAATGGAGTCATTAGCACTTATGGCTTTTAAATGGCACCCAGAATTATGTTGCACGAAGCACAATTTCACATCATTCTGGGTTCATTTGTGTGAAAACAAGGTCCAATCAGGCTGAAACATTCTAGGAAGGTAGAATCTATTGAGTTGTAAGTGATCTGAACGTTTCATGATGATAGCACTTTCCTAAGGGGGTCAAACCATGTCCCAAAGGTCACCGGATCTGGTGTCAATTTAAAGAAGTAGTCCAGTTACACATTTGCGGGCTTATAACTTGGCTTCTGAATGTCCTAGAGAGATCAGGTTTGTTTTAGTGTACTCCAATAAACAGCCCCTACAACCACAAAAAGGAATGGAGTCATTAGCACTTATGGTTTGTAAATGGCACCCAGAATTATGTTGCACGAAGCACAGTTTCACATCATTCTGGGTCCATTTGTGTGAAAACAAGGTCCAATCAGGCTGAAATGCTACAAGAAGGTAGAATCTATTGAGTTGTACGTGATCTGAACGTTTCATGATGATCGCACATTCCTATAGGGGGTAAAACCATGTCCCAAAGGTCACCGGGCCTGGTGTCACTTTAAAGTAGTCCAGTTACACCTTTGTGGGCTTAAAACTTGGCTTCTGAATGTCCTAGAGAGGTTAGGTTTTTTTTAGTGTACTCCAATCAACAGCCCCTACAACCACAAAAAGGAATGGAGTCATTAGCACTTATGGTTTTTAAATGGCACCCAGAATTATGTTGCACGAAGCACAATTTCACATCATTCTGGGTCCATTTGTGTGAAAACAAGGTCCAATCAGGCTGAAACGTTACAAGAAGGTAGAATCTATTGAGTTGTAAGTGATCTGAACGTTTCATGATGATAGCACATTCCTAAGGGGGTCAAACCATGTCCCAAAGGTCACCGGGCCTGGTGTCACTTTAAAGAAGTAGTCCAGTTACACCTTTGTGGGCTTATAACATTTCTTCTGAATGTCCTAGAGAGGTCAGGTTTGTTTTAGAGTACTTCAATTAACAGCCCCTACAACCCCAAAAAGAAATGGAGTCATTAGCACTTATGATTTTTAAATGGCACCCAGAATTATGTCGCACAAAGCACAATTTCACATCATTCCGGGTCCATTTGTCAGAAAAAAGCTTCAATCAGGCTCAAACGTTACAGAAAAGTAGAATCTATTGAGTTGTAAATGTTTCCTGTGTTTCATGATGATAGGACTTTCCTAAGGGGGTCAAATCAGGTCATAAAGGTCACCGGGCCTGGTGTAACTTTAAAGAAGTATTCCAGTTACACCTTTGTGGGCTTATAACTTTTCTTCTGAATGTGCTAGAGAGGTCAGGTTTGTTTTAGAGTTCTCCAATTAACAGCCCCTACAACCCCAAAAAGGAATGGAGTCATTAGCACTTATGGTTTTTAAATGGCACCCAGAATTGTGTCGCACAAATCACAATTTCACATCATTCCGGGTCCATTTCTCAGAAAAAATTCTTCAATCAGGCTGAAACATCACAGAAAAGTAGAATCTATTGAGTTGTAAATGATTCCTGTGTTTCTTGATGATAGTACATTCCTAAGGGGGTCAAATCAGGTCATAAAGGTCACCGGATCACTTGTTCCTTAAAGGGGGTATTCCAAACACACGTTTGTGGGCTTATAACTTGGCTTCTGAATGTGTCAAAGAGGTTAGGTTAGTTTTAAGGTACTCCAATCAACAGCCCCTACAACCCCAAAAAGGAATGGAGTCATTAGCACTTATGGTTTTTAAATGGCACCCAGAATTATGTTGCACGAAGCACAATTTCACATCCTTCTGGGTCCATTTGTGTGAAAACATGGTCCAATAAGAATGAAACGCTACAGGAAGGTAGATTCTATTGAGTTGTAAGTGATCTGAACGTTTCATGATGATAGCACATTCCTAATGGGGTCAAACCATGTCCCAAAGGTCAACGGGCCTGGTGTCACTTTAAAGAAGTAGTCCTGTTACACATTTGTGGGCTCATATCTTTTCTTCTAAATGTCCTAGAGAGGTCAAGTTTGTTTTAGAGTACTCCAATTAACAGCCCCTATTACCCCAAAAAGGAATGGAGTCATTAGCACTTATGGCTTTTAAATGACACCCAGAATTATGTTGCACAAAGCACAATTTCACATCATTCTATGTCCATTTGTGTGAAAAATAAGTCCAATCAGGCTGAAACGCTACAGGAAGGTAGATTCTATTGAGTTGTAAGTGATCTGAAAGTTTCATGATGATAGCACATTCCTAAGGGGGTCAAACCATGTCCCGAAGGTCACCGGGCCTGGTGTCACTTTAAAGAAGTAGTCCAGTAACACCTTTGTGGGCCTATAACTTTTCTTCTGAATGTCCTAGAGAGGTCAGGTTTGTTTTAGAGTACTCCCATTAACAGCCCCTACAACCCCAAAAAGGAATGGAGTCATTAGCACTGATGGTTATTAAATGGTACCCAGAATTATGTCGCACAAAGCACAATTTCACATCATTCCGGGTCCATTTCTCAGAAAAAAGCTTCAATCAGGCTGAAACGTCACAGAAAAGTAGAATCTATTGAGTTGTAAATGACTCCCGTGTTTCATGATGATAGCACATTCCTAAGGGCGTCAAATCAGGTCATATATGTCACCGGATCACTTGTTCCTTAAAGGCAGGGTTCCAAACACACCTTTGGGGGCTCTTAACTTGGCTTCTGAATGCCTCAGAGAGGTCAGGTTTGTTTTAGGGTACTCCAATCAACAGCCCCTATTACCCCAAAAAGGAATGGAGTCATTAGCAATTATGGTTTTTAAATGGCGCCCAGAATTATCTTGCACGAAGCACAATTTCACATCATTCTGGGTCCATTTGTGTGAAAACAAGGTCCAATCAGGCTGAAATGCTACAAGAAGGTAGAATCTATTCAGTTGTAAGTGATGTGAACGTTTTATGATTATAGCACATTCCTAAGGGGGTCAAACCATGTCCCAAAGGTCACCGGGCCTGGTGTCACTTTAAAGAAGTAGTTCAGTTACACCTTTGTGGGCTTATAGCATTTCTTCTGAATGTCCTAGAGAGGTCAGGTTTGTTTTAGAGTACTTCAATTAACAGCCCCTACAACCCCAAAAAGAAATGGAGTCATTAGCACTTATGATTTTTAAATGGCACCCAGAATTATGTCGCACAAAGCACAATTTCACATCATTCCGGGTCCATTTCTCAGAAAAAAGCTTCAATCAGGCTGAAACGTCACAGAAAAGTAGAATCTATTGAGTTGTAAATGATTCCTGTGTTTCATGATGATAGGACTTTCCTAAGGGGGTCAAATCAGGTCATAAAGGTCACCGGGCCTGGTGTAACTTTAAAGAAGTAGTCCAGTTACACCTTTGTGGGCTTATAACTTTTCTTCTGAATGTGCTAGAGAGGTCAGGTTTGTTTTAGAGTTCTCCAATTAACAGCCCCTACAACCCCAAAAAGGAATGGAGTCATTAGCACTTATGGTTTTTAAATGGCACCCAGAATTGTGTCGCACAAAGCACAATTTCACATTATTCCGGGTCCATTTCTCAGAAAAAAGCTTCAATCAGGCTGAAACATCACGGAAAAGTAGAATCTATTGAGTTGTAAATGATTCCTGTGTTTCTTGATGATAGCACATTCCTAAGGGGGTCAAATCAGGTCATAAAGGTCACCGGATCACTTGTTCCTTATAGGGGGTATTCCAAACACACGTTTGTGGGCTTATAACTTGGCTTCTGAATTTGTCAGAGAGGTCAGGTTTGTTTTAAGGTACTCCAATCAACAGCCCCTACAACCCCAAAAAGGAATGGAGTCATTAGCACTTATGGTTTTTAAATGGCACCCAGAATTATGTTGCACGAAGCACAATTTCACATCATTCTGGGTCCATTTGTGTGAAAACAAGGTCCAATAAGGCTGAAACGCTACAGGAAGGTAGATTCTATTGAGTTGTAAGTGATCTGAATGTTTCATGATGATAGCACATTCCTAATGGGGTCAAACCATGTCCCAAAGGTCAACGGTCCTGGTGTCACTTTAAAGAAGTAGTCCTGTTACACATTTGTGGGCTTATATCTTTTCTTCTAAATGTCCTAGAGAGGTCAAGTTTGTTTTAGAGTACTCCAATTACCAGCCACTATTACCCCAAAAAGGAATGGAGTCATTAGCACTTATGGCTTTTAAATGGCACCCAGAATTATGTTGCACGAAGCACAATTTCACATCATTCTGGGTTCATTTGTGTGAAAACAAGGTCCAATCAGGCTGAAACATTCTAGGAAGGTAGAATCTATTGAGTTGTAAGTGATCTGAACGTTTCATGATGATAGCACTTTCCTAAGGGGGTCAAACCATGTCCCAAAGGTCACCGGATCTGGTGTCAATTTAAAGAAGTAGTCCAGTTACACATTTGCGGGCTTATAACTTGGCTTCTGAATGTCCTAGAGAGATCAGGTTTGTTTTAGTGTACTCCAATAAACAGCCCCTACAACCACAAAAAGGAATGGAGTCATTAGCACTTATGGTTTGTAAATGGCACCCAGAATTATGTTGCACGAAGCACAATTTCACATCATTCTGGGTCCATTTGTGTGAAAACAAGGTCCAATCAGGCTGAAACGTTACAAGAAGGTAGAATCTATTGAGTTGTAAGTGATCTGAATGTTTCATGATGATAGCACATTCCTAAGGGGGTCAAACCATGTCCCAAAGGTCACCGGGCCTGGTGTCACTTTAAAGAAGTAGTCCAGTTACACCTTTGTGGGCTTATAACATTTCTTCTGAATGTCCTAGAGAGGTCAGGTTTGTTTTAGAGTACTTCAATTAACAGCCCCTACAACCCCAAAAAGAAATGGAGTCATTAGCACTTATGATTTTTAAATGGCACCCAGAATTATGTCGCACAAAGCACAATTTCACATCATTCCGGGTCCATTTGTCAGAAAAAAGCTTCAATCAGGCTCAAACGTTACAGAAAAGTAGAATCTATTGAGTTGTAAATGTTTCCTGTGTTTCATGATGATAGGACTTTCCTAAGGGGGTCAAATCAGGTCATAAAGGTCACCGGATCACTTGTTCCTTAAAGGGGGTATTCCAAACACACGTTTGTGGGCTTATAACTTGGCTTCTGAATGTGTCAGAGAGGTTAGGTTAGTTTTAAGGTACTCCAATCAACAGCCCCTACAACCCCAAAAAGGAATGGAGTCATTAGCACTTATGGTTTTTAAATGGCACCCAGAATTATGTTGCACGAAGCACAATTTCACATCCTTCTGGGTCCATTTGTGTGAAAACATGGTCCAATAAGAATGAAACGCTACAGGAAGGTAGATTCTATTGAGTTGTAAGTGATCTGAACGTTTCATGATGATAGCACATTCCTAATGGGGTCAAACCATGTCCCAAAGGTCAACGGGCCTGGTGTCACTTTAAAGAAGTAGTCCTGTTACACATTTGTGGGCTTATATCTTTTCTTCTAAATGTCCTAGAGAGGTCAAGTTTGTTTTAGAGTACTCCAATTAACAGCCCCTATTACCCCAAAAAGGAATGGAGTCATTAGCACTTATGGCTTTTAAATGACACCCAGAATTATGTTGCACAAAGCACAATTTCACATCATTCTATGTCCATTTGTGTGAAAAATAAGTCCAATCAGGCTGAAACGCTACAGGAAGGTAGATTCTATTGAGTTGTAAGTGATCTGAAAGTTTCATGATGATAGCACATTCCTAAGGGGGTCAAACCATGTCCCGAAGGTCACCAGGCCTGGTGTCACTTTAAAGAAGTAGTCCAGTAACACCTTTGTGGGCCTATAACTTTTCTTCTGAATGTCCTAGAGAGGTCAGGTTTGTTTTAGAGTACTCCCATTAACAGCCCCTACAACCCCAAAAAGGAATGGAGTCATTAGCACTGATGGTTATTAAATGGTACCCAGAATTATGTCGCACAAAGCACAATTTCACATCATTCCGGGTCCATTTCTCAGAAAAAAGCTTCAATCAGGCTGAAACGTCACAGAAAAGTAGAATCTATTGAGTTGTAAATGACTCCCGTGTTTCATGATGATAGCACATTCCTAAGGGCGTCAAATCAGGTCATATATGTCACCGGATCACTTGTTCCTTAAAGGCAGGGTTCCAAACACACCTTTGGGGGCTCTTAACTTGGCTTCTGAATGCCTCAGAGAGGTCAGGTTTGTTTTAGGGTACTCCAATCAACAGCCCCTATTACCCCAAAAAGGAATGGAGTCATTAGCAATTATGGTTTTTAAATGGCGCCCAGAATTATGTTGCACGAAGCACAATTTCACATCATTCTGGGTCCATTTGTGTGAAAACAAGGTCCAATCAGGCTGAAATGCTACAAGAAGGTAGAATCTATTCAGTTGTAAGTGATGTGAACGTTTTATGATTATAGTACATTCCTAAGGGGGTCAAACCATGTCCCAAAGGTCACCGGGCCTGGTGTCACTTTAAAGAAGTAGTCCTGTTTCACCTTTGTGGGCTTATAACTTTACTTCTGAATGTCCTAGAGAGGTCAAGTTTATTTTAGAGTACTCCAATTAACAGCCCCTACAACCCCAAAAAGGAATGGAGTCATTAGCACTTATGGTTTTTAAATGGCACCCAGAATTATGTTGCACGAAGCACAATTTCACATCATTCTGGGTCCATTTGTGTGAAAACAAGGTCCAATCAGGCTGAAACGCTACAAGAAGGCAGAATCTATTGAGTTGTAGGGATCTGAACGTTTTATGATGATAATAAATTCCTAAGGGGGTCAAACCATGTCCCAAAGGTCACCAGGCATGGTGTTACTTAAAAGAAGTAGTCCTTTTACACCTTTGTGGGCTTATAACTTTTCTACTGAATGTCCTAGAGAGGTCAGGTTTGTTTTAGAGTACTCCAATTAACAGCCCCTATAACCCCAAAAAGGAATGGAGTCATTAGCACTGATGGGTATTAAATGGCACCCAGAAATATGTCGCAAAAAGCACAATTTCACATCATTCCGGGTCCATTTCTCAGAAAAAAGCTTCAATCAGGCTGAAACGTCACAGAAAAGTAGAATCTCTTGAGTTGTAAATGATTCCTGTGTTTCATGATGATAGCACATTCCTAAGGGGGTCAAATCAGGTCATAAAGGTCACCGGATCACTTGTTCCTTAAAGTTGGTATTCCAAACACACATTTGGGGGCTTATAACTTGGCTTCTGAATGTCTCAGAGAGGTCAGGTTTGTTTGAGGGTACTCCAATCAACAGCCCCTATTACCCCAAAAAGGAATGGAGTCATAAGATGCGCCACGAGGAGCGTCTTGCCACGTGTCACCACTGGGTCTGACTGAGCTCCTCCAGGAGAGAGGCCCAAGCAAGACGCGCCCCGAGGAGCGTCTTGCCACGTGTCACCACTGGGTCTGAGTGAGCACCTCCAGGAGAGAGGCCCCAGCAAGACGCGCCCCGAGGAGCGTCTTGCCACATGTCACTACTCGGTCTAACTGAGCACCTCCAGGAGAGAGGTCCAAGCAAGACGCGCCCCGAGGAGCGTCTTGCCACATGTCACTACTCGGTCTGACTGAGCGCCTCCAGGAGAGAGGCCCAAGCAAGACGTGCCCCGAGGAGCTCTTGCCACATGTCAACAATGGGTCTGACTGAGGGCCTCCAGGAGAGAAGCCCAAGCAAGACGCGCCCCGAGGAGCGTCTTGCCACATGTCAACACTGGGTCTGACTGAGGAGCTCCAGGAGAGAGGCCCAAATAAGACGCGCCCCGAGGAGCGTCTTGCCACATGTCAACAATGGGTCTGACTGAGGGCCTCCAGGAGAGAAGCCCAAGCAAGATGCGCCCCGAGGAGCGTCTTGCCACGTGTCACCACTGGGTCTGACTGAGCTCCTCCAGGAGAGAGGCCCAAGGAAGACGCGCCCCGAGGAGCGTCTTGCCACGTGTCACCACTGGGTCTGAGTGAGCAGCTCCAGGAGAGAGGCCCCAGCAAGACGCGCACCGAGGAGCGTCTTGCCACATGTCCCTGCTCGGTCTAACTGAGCGCCTCCAGGAGAGAGGTCCAAGCAAGACGCGCCCCGAGGAGCGTCTTGCCACATGTCACTACTCGGTCTGACTGAGCGCCTCCAGGAGAGAGGCCCAAGCAAGACGTGCCCCGAGGAGCGTCTTGCCACATGTCAACAATGGGTCTGACTGAGGGCCTCCAGGAGAGAAGCCCAAGCAAGACGCGCCCCGAGGAGCGTCTTGCCACATGTCAACACTGGGTCTGACTGAGGGCCTCCAGGAGAGAGGCCCAAATAAGACGCGCCCCGAGGAGCGTCTTGCCACATGTCAACAATGGGTCTGACTGAGGGCCTCCAGGAGAGAAGCCCAAGCAAGACGCGCCCCGAGGAGCGTCTTGCCAAATGTCAGCACTCGGTCTGACTGAGCGCCTCCAAGAGAGAGGCCCAAGCAAGACGCGCCCCGAGGAGAGTCTTGCCACATGTCAGCACTCGGTCTGACTGAGCGCCTCCAGGAGAGACGCCCAAGCAAGACGTACCCCGAGGAGCGTCTTGACACATTTCTCCTCTGGGTCTGACTGAGCGCCTCCAGGAGAGAGGCCCAAGCAAGACGTGCCCCGAGGAGCGTCTTTCCACATGTCAACACTGGGTCTGACTGAGTGCCTCCATGAGAGAAGCCCCAGCAAGACGCGCCCCGAGGAGCGTCTTGCCACATGTCAACACTGGTTCTGACTGAGCACCTCCAGGAGAGAGGCCCAATTAAGACGCGCCCCGAGGAGCGTCTTGCCACATGTCAACACTTGGTCTGACTGAGCACCTCCAGGAGAGAGGCCCGAGGAGCGTCTTGACACATGTCACTACTCGGTCTAACTGAGCGCCTCCAGGAGAGAGGTCCAAGCAAGACGCGCCCCGAGGAGCGTCTTGCCACATGTCACTACTCGCTCTGATTGAGCGCCTCCAGGAGAGAGGCCCAAGCAAGACGTACCCCGAGGAGCATCTTGCCACATGTCAACAATGGGTCTGACTGAGGGCCTCCAGGAGAGAAGCCCAAGCAAGACGCGCCCCGAGGAGCGTCTTGCCACATGTCACTACTCGGTCTAACTGAGCGCCTCCAGGAGAGAGGTCCAAGCAAGACGCGCCCCGAGGAGCGTCTTGCTACATGTCACTACTCGGTCTGACTGAGCGCCTCCAGGAGAGAGGCCCAAGCAAGACGTGCCCCGAGGAGCGTCTTGCCACATGTCAACAATGGGTCTGACTGAGGGCCTCCAGGAGAGAAGCCCAAGCAAGACGCGCCCCGAGGAGCGTCTTGCCACATGTCACTACTCGGTCTGACTGAGCGCCTCCAGGAGAGAGGCCCAAGCAAGACGTGCCCCGAGGAGCGTCTTGCCACATGTCAACAATGGGTCTGACTGAGGGCCTCCAGGAGAGAGGCCCAAATAAGACGCGCCCCGAGGAGCGTCTTGCCACATGTCAACAATGGGTCTGACTGAGGGCCTCCAGGAGAGAAGCCCAAGCAAGACGCGCCCCGAGGAGCGTCTTGCCACATGTCAGCACTCGGTCTGACTGAGCGCCTCCAAGAGAGAGGCCCAAGCAAGACGCGCCCCGAGGAGAGTCTTGCCACATGTCAGCATTCGGTCTGACTGAGCGCCTCCAGGAGAGACGCCCAAGCAAGACGTACCCCGAGGAGCGTCTTGACACATTTCTCCTCTGGGTCTGACTGAGCGCCTCCAGGAGAGAGGCCCAAGCAAGACGTGCCCCGAGGAGCGTCTTTCCACATGTCAACACTGGGTCTGACTGAGTGCCTCCATGAGAGAAGCCCCAGCAAGACGCGCCCCGAGGAGCGTCTTGCCACATGTCAACACTGGTTCTGACTGAGCACCTCCAGGAGAGAGGCCCAATTAAGACGCGCCCCGAGGAGCGTCTTGCCACATGTCAACACTTGGTCTGACTGAGCACCTCCAGGAGAGAGGCCCGAGGAGCGTCTTGACACATGTCACTACTCGGTCTAACTGAGCGCCTCCAGGAGAGAGATCCAAGCAAGACGCGCCCCGAGGAGCGTCTTGCCACATGTCACTACTCGCTCTGATTGAGCGCCTCCAGGAGAGAGGCCCAAGCAAGACGTACCCCGAGGAGCATCTTGCCACATGTCAACAATGGGTCTGACTGAGGGCCTCCAGGAGAGAAGCCCAAGCAAGACGCGCCCCGAGGAGCGTCTTGCCACATGTCACTACTCGGTCTAACTGAGCGCCTCCAGGAGAGAGGTCCAAGCAAGACGCGCCCCGAGGAGCGTCTTGCTACATGTCACTACTCGGTCTGACTGAGCGCCTCCAGGAGAGAGGCCCAAGCAAGACGTGCCCCGAGGAGCGTCTTGCCACATGTCAACAATGGGTCTGACTGAGGGCCTCCAGGAGAGAAGCCCAAGCAAGACGCGCCCCGAGGAGCGTCTTGCCACATGTCAACACTGGGTCTGACTGAGGGCCTCCAGGAGAGAGTTCCAAATAAGACGCGCCCCGAGAAGCGTCTTGCCACATGTCAACAATGGGTCTGACTGAGGGCCTCCAGGAGAGAAGCCCAAGCAAGACGCGCCCCGAGGAGCGTCTTGCCACATGTCACTACTCGGTCTGACTGAGCGCCTCCAGGAGAGAGGCCCAAGCAAGACGTGCCCCGAGGAGCGTCTTGCCACATGTCAACAATGGGTCTGACTGAGGGCCTCCAGGAGAGAGGCCCAAATAAGACGCGCCCCGAGGAGCGTCTTGCCACATGTCAACAATGGGTCTGACTGAGGGCCTCCAGGAGAGAAGCCCAAGCAAGATGCGCCCCGAGGAGCGTCTTGCCACATGTCAGCACTCGGTCTGACTGAGCGCCTCCAAGAGAGAGGCCCAAGCAAGACGCGCCCTGAGGAGAGTCTTGCCACATGTCAGCACTCGGTCTGACTGAGCGCCTCCAGGAGAGACGCCCAAGCAAGACGTACCCCGAGGAGCGTCTTGACACATTTCTCCTCTGGGTCTGACTGAGCGCCTCCAGGAGAGAGGCCCAAGCAAGACGTGCCCCGAGGAGCGTCTTTCCACATGTCAACACTGGGTCTGACTGAGTGCCTCCATGAGAGAAGCCCCAGCAAGACGCGCCCCGAGGAGCGTCTTGCCACATGTCAACACTGGTTCTGACTGAGCACCTCCAGGAGAGAGGCCCAATTAAGACGCGCCCCGAGGAGCGTCTTGCCACATGTCCACACTTGGTCTGACTGAGCACCTCCAGGAGAGAGGCCCGAGGAGCGTCTTGACACATGTCACTACTCGGTCTAACTGAGCGCCTCCAGGAGAGAGGTCCAAGCAAGACGCGCCCCGAGGAGCGTCTTGCCACATGTCACTACTCGCTCTGATTGAGCGCCTCCAGGAGAGAGGCCCAAGCAAGACGTACCCCGAGGAGCATCTTGCCACATGTCAACAATGGGTCTGACTGAGGGCCTCCAGGAGAGAAGCCCAAGCAAGACGCGCCCCGAGGAGCGTCTTGCCACATGTCACTACTCGGTCTAACTGAGCGCCTCCAGGAGAGAGGTCCAAGCAAGACGCGCCCCGAGGAGCGTCTTGCTACATGTCACTACTCGGTCTGACTGAGCGCCTCCAGGAGAGAGGCCCAAGCAAGACGTGCCCCGAGGAGCGTCTTGCCACATGTCAACAATGGGTCTGACTGAGGGCCTCCAGGAGAGAAGCCCAAGCAAGACGCGCCCCGAGGAGCGTCTTGCCACATGTCAACACTGGGTCTGACTGAGGGCCTCCAGGAGAGAGTTCCAAATAAGACGCGCCCCGAGAAGCGTCTTGCCACATGTCAACAATGGGTCTGACTGAGGGCCTCCAGGAGAGAAGCCCAAGCAAGACGCGCCCCGAGGAGAGTCTTGCCACATGTCAGCACTCGGTCTGACTGAGCGCCTCCAAGAGAGAGGCCCAAGCAAGACGTTCCCCGAGGAGCGTCTTGACACATTTCTCCTCTGGGTCTGACTGAGCGCCTCCAGGAGAGAGGCCCAAGCAAGACGTGCCCCGAGGAGCGTCTTTCCACATGTCAACACTGGGTCTGACTGAGTGCCTCCATGAGAGAAGCCCCAGCAAGACGCGCCCCGAGGAGCGTCTTGCCACATGTCAACACTGGGTCTGACTGAGCACCTCCAGGAGAGAGGCCCAATTAAGACGCGCCCCGAGGAGCGTCTTGCCACATGTCAACACTGGGTCTGACTGAGCGCCTCCAGGAGAGAGGCCCGAGGAGCGTCTTGACACATGTCACTACTCGGTCTAACTGAGCGCCTCCAGGAGAGAGGTCCAAGCAAGATGCGCCCCGAGGAGCGTCTTGCCACATGTCACTACTCGCTCTGATTGAGCGCCTCCAGGAGAGAGGCCCAAGCAAGACGTACCCCGAGGAGCATCTTGCCACATGTCAACAATGGGTCTGACTGAGGGCCTCCAGGAGAGAAGCCCAAGCAAGACGCGCCCCGAGGAGCGTCTTGCCACATGTCAACACTGGGTCTGACTGAGGGCCTCCAGGAGAGAGGCCCAAATAAGACGCGCCCCGAGGAGCGTCTTGCCACATGTCAACAATGGGTCTGACTGAGGGCCTCCAGGAGAGAAGCCCAAGCAAAACGCGCCCCGAGGAGCGTCTTGCCACATGTCAGCACTCGGTCTGACTGAGCGCCTCCAGGAGAGAGGCCCAAGCAAGACGCGCCCCGAGGAGCGTCTTGCCACATGTCAACACTGGGTCTGACTGAGCGCCTCCAGGAGAGAGGCCCAAGCAAGACGCGCCCCGAGGAGAGTCTTGTCACATGTCAGCACTCGGTCTGCCTGAGCGCCTCCAGGAGAGACGCCCAAGCAAGATGTGCCCCGAGGAGCGTCTTGACACATTTCTCCTCTGGGTCTGCTTGAGCGCCTCCAGGAGAGAGGCCCAAGCAAGACGTGCCCCGAGGAGCGTCTTTCCACATGTCAACACTGGGTCTGACTGAGTGCCTCCATGATAGAAGCCCCAGCAAGACGCGCCCCGAGGAGAGTCTTGCCACATGTCAACACTGGGTCTGAATGAGCACCTCCAGGAGAGAGGACCAAGCAAGACGCGCCCCGAGGAGCGTCTTGCCACATGTCAACACTGGGTCTGACTGAGCGCCTCCAGGAGAGAGGCCCGAGGAGCGTCTTGACACATGTCACCTCTGGGTCTGACTGAGCACCTCCAGGAGAGAGGCCCAAGCAAGACGCGCCCCGAGGAGCGTCTTGTCACATGTCAACACTGGGTCTGACTGAGCGCCTCCAGGAGCGAGGCCCAAGCAAGAATCGCCCGAGGAGCGTCTTGACACATGTCAACACTGGGTCTGACTGAGCACCTCCAGGAGAGAGGTCCAAGCAAGAAGCACCCCGAGGAGCGTCTTGCCACATGTCAACACTGGGTCTGACTGAGTGCCTCCATGAGAGAAGCCCCAGCAAGACGCGCCCCGAGGAGCGTCTTGTCACATGTCACTACTCGGTCTGACTGAGCGCCTCCAGGAGAGAGGCCCAAGCAAGAGGTGCCCCGAGGAGCGTCTTGCCACATGTCACTACTCGGTCTGACTGAGCGCCTCCAGGAGAGAGGTCCAAGCAACACGCGCCCCGAGGAGCGTCTTGCCACATGTCAACACTGGGTCTGACTGAGTGCCTCCATGAGAGAAGCCCCAGCAAGACGCGCCCCGAGGAGCGTCTTGCCACATGTCACTACTCGGTCTCACTGAGCGCCTCCAGGAGAGAGGCCAAAGCAATATGCGCCCCGAGGAGCGTCTTGCCACATGTCAACAATGGGTCTGACTGAGGGCCTCCAGGAGAAAAACCAAAGCAAGACGCGCCCCGAGGAGCTTCTTTCCACATGTCAACAATGGGTCTTACTGAGGGCCTCCAGGAGAGAAGCCCAAGCAAGAAGCGCCCCGAGGAGCGTCTTGCCACATGTCAACACTGGGTCTGACTGAGCGCCTCCAGGAGAGAGGGCCAAGCAAGACACGCCCCGAGGAGCGTCTTGACACATGTCAACACTGGGTCTGACTGAGGGCCTCCATGAGAGAAGCCCAAGCAAGACGCGCCCCGAGGAGAGTCTTGCCACATGTCAACACTGGGTCTGACCTAGGGCATCCAGGAGAGAGGCCCAAGCAATACGCGCCCCGAGGAGCGTCTTGCCACATGTCAACAATGGGTCTGACTGAGGGCCTCCAGGAGAGAAGCCAAAGCAAGACGCGCCCCGAGGAGCTTCTTTCCACATGTCAACAATGGGTCTTACTGAGGGCCTCCATGAGAGAAGCCCAAGCAAGACGCGCCCCGAGGAGTGTCTTGCCACATGTCAACACTGGGTCTGACTGAGCGCCTCCAGGAGCGAGGCCCAAGCAAGAATCGCCCGAGGAGCGTCTTGACACATGTCAACACTGGGTCTGACTGAGCACCTCCAGGAGAGAGGTCCAAGCAAGAAGCACCCCGAGGAGCGTCTTGCCACATGTCAACACTGGGTCTGACTGAGTGCCTCCATGAGAGAAGCCCCAGCAAGACGCGCCCCGAGGAGCATCTTGTCACATGTCACTACTCGGTCTGACTGAGCGCCTCCAGGAGAGAGGGCCAAGCAAGACGTGCCCCGAGGAGCGTCTTGCCACATGTCACTACTCGGTCTGACTTAGCGCCTCCAGGAGAGAGGTCCAAGCAACACGCGCCCCGAGGAGCATCTTGCCACATGTCAACACTGGGTCTGACTGAGTGCCTCCATGAGAGAAGCCCAAGCAAGACGCGCCCCGAGGAGAGTCTTGCCACATGTCAACACTGGGTCTGACAGAGGGCATCCAGGAGAGAGGCCCAAGCAATACGCGCCCCGAGGAGCGTCTTGCCACATGTCAACAATGGGTCTGACTGAGGGCCTCCAGGAGAGAAGCCAAAGCAAGACACGCCCCGAGGAGCTTCTTTCCACATGTCAACAATGGGTCTTTTTGAGGGCCTCCATGAGAGAAGCCCAAGCAAGACGCGCCCCGAGGAGTGTCTTGCCACATGTCAACACTGGGTCTGACTGAGCGGCTCCAGGAGCGAGGCCCAAGCAAGAATCGCCCGAGGAGCGTCTTGACACATGTCAACACTGGGTCTGACTGAGCACCTCCAGGAGAGAGGTCCAAGCAAGAAGCACCCCGAGGAGCGTCTTGCCACATGTCAACACTGGGTCTGACTGAGTGCCTCCATGAGAGAAGCCCCAGCAAGACGCGCCCCGAGGAGCGTCTTGTCACATGTCACTACTCGGTCTGACTGAGCGCCTCCAGGAGAGAGGCCCAAGCAAGACGTGCCCCGAGGAGCGTCTTGCCACATGTCACTACTCGGTCTGACTGAGCGCCTCCAGGAGAGAGGTCCAAGCAACACGCGCCCCGAGGAGCGTCTTGCCACATGTCAACACTGGGTCTGACTGAGTGCCTCCATGAGAGAAGCCCCAGCAAGACGCGCCCCGAGGAGCGTCTTGCCACATGTCACTACTCGGTCTGACTGAGCGCCTCCAGGAGAGAGGCCAAAGCAATACGCGCCCCGAGGAGCGTCTTGCCACATGTCAACAATGGGTCTGACTGAGGGCCTCCAGGAGAAAAACCAAAGCAAGACGCGCCCCGAGGAGCTTCTTTCCACATGTCAACAATGGGTCTTACTGAGGGCCTCCAGGAGAGAAGCCCAAGCAAGAAGCGCCCCGAGGAGCGTCTTGCCACATGTCAACACTGGGTCTGACTGAGCGCCTCCAGGAGAGAGGGCCAAGCAAGACACGCCCCGAGGAGCGTCTTGACACATGTCAACACTGGGTCTGACTGAGGGCCTCCATGAGAGAGGCCCAAGCAATACGCGCCCCGAGGAGCGTCTTGCCACATGTCAACAATGGGTCTGACTGAGGGCCTCCAGGAGAGAAGCCAAAGCAAGACGCGCCCCGAGGAGCTTCTTTCCACATGTCAACAATGGGTCTAACTGAGGGCCTCCATGAGAGAAGCCCAAGCAAGACGCGCCCCGAGGAGTGTCTTGCCACATGTCAAAACTGTGTCTGACTGAGCGCCTCCAGGAGAGAGGCCCAAGCAAGACGCGCCCCGAGGAGCGTCTTGCCACGTGTGAACACTGGGTCTGACTTAGCGCCTCCAGGAGAGTGGCCCAAGCAAGATGCGCCCCGAGGAGCGTCTTGCCACGTGTCACCACTGGGTCTGACTGAGCTCATCCAGGAGACAGGCCCAAGCAAGACGCGCCCAGAGGAGCGTCTTGCCACGTGTCACCACTGGGTCTGATTGAGCACCTCCAGGAGAGAGGCCCCAGCAAGACGCGCCCCGATGAGCGTCTTGCCACATGTCACTACTCGGTCTAACTGAGCGCCTCCAGGAGAGAGGTCCAAGCAAGACGTGCCCCGAGGAGCGTCTTGCCACATGTCACTACTCGGTCTGACTGAGCGCCTCCAGGAGAGAGGCCCAAGCAAGACGTGCCCCGAGGAGCGTCTTGCCACATGTCAACAATGGGTCTTACTGAGGACCTCCAGGAGAGAAGCCCAAGCAAGACACGCCCAGAGGAGCGTCTTGCCACATGTCAACACTGGGTCTGACTGAGCACCTCCAGGAGAGAGGCCCAAGCAAGACACGCCCCGAGGAGCGTCTTGACACATGTCAACACTGGGTTGGACTGAGGGCCTCCATGAGAGAAGCCCAAGCAAGACGTGCCCCGAGGAGAGTCTTGCCACATGTCAACAGTCGGTCTGACAGAGTGCATTCAGGAGAGAGGCCCAAGCAATACGCGCCCCGAGGAGCGTCTTGCCACATGTCAGCACTCGGTCTGACTGAGCGCCTCCAGGAGAGACGCCCAAGCCAGACGTGCCCCGAGGAGCGTCTTGACACATTTCTCCTCTGGGTCTGACTGAGCGCCTCCAGGAGAGAGGCCCAAGCAAGACGTGCCCTGAGGAGCGTCTTTCCACATGTCAACACTGGGTCTGACTGAGTGCCTCCATGAGAGAAGCCCCAGCAAGACGCGCCCCAAGGAGCGTCTTGCCACATGTCAAATCTGGGTCTGACTGAGCACCTCCAGTAGAGAGGCCCAATTAAGACGCGCCCCGAGGAGCGTCTTGCCACATGTCAACACTTGTTCTGACTGAGCGCCTCCAGGAGAGAGGCCCGAGGAGCGTCTTGACACATGTCACTACTCGGTCTAACTGAGCGCCTCCAGGAGAGAGGTCCAAGCAAGACGCGCCCCGAGGAGCGTCTTGCCACATGTCACTACTCGGTCCGATTGAGCGCCTCCAGGAGAGAGGCCCAAGCAAGACGTACCCCGAGGAGCATCTTGCCACATGTCAACAATGGGTCTGGATGAGGGCCTCCAGGAGAGAAGCCCAAGCAAGACGCGCCCCGAGGAGCATCTTGCCACATGTCAATACTGGGTCTGACTGAGGGCCTCCAGGAGAGAGGCCCAAATAAGACGCGCCCCGAGGAGTGTCTTGCCACATGTCAACACTGTGTCTGACTGAGCGCCTCCAGGAGAGAGGCCCAAGCAAGACGTGCCCCGAGGAGCGTCTTGCCACGTGTCAACACTGGGTCCGACTTAGCGCCTCCAGGAGAGAAGCCAAAGCAAGACGCGCCCCGAGGAGCTTCTTTCCACATGTCAACAATGGGTCTTACTGAGGGCCTCCATGAGAGAAGCCCAAGCAAGACGCGCCCCGAGGAGTGTCTTGCCACATGTCAACACTGTGTCTGACTGAGCGCCTCCAGGAGAGAGGCCCAAGCAAGACGCGCCCCGAGGAGCGTCTTGCCACGTGTCAACACTGGGTCTGACTTAGCGCCTCCAGGAGAGTGGCCCAAGCAAGATGCGCCCCGAGGAGCGTCTTGCCACGTGTCACCACTGGGTCTGACTGAGCCCCTCCAGGAGACAGGCCCAAGCAAGACGCGCCCAGAGGAGCGTCTTGCCACGTGTCACCACTGGGTCTGATTGAGCACCTCCAGGAGAGAGGCCCCAGCAAGACGCGCCCCGAGGAGCGTCTTGCCACATGTCACTACTCGGTCTAACTGAGCACCTCCAGGAGAGAGGTCCAAGCAAGACGCGCCCCGAGGAGCGTCTTGCCACATGTCACTACTCGGTCTGACTGAGCCCCTCCAGGAGAAAGGCCCAAGCAAGACGTGCCCCGAGGAGCGTCTTGCCACATGTCAACAATGGGTCTTACTGAGGGCCTCCAGGAGAGAAGCCCAAGCAAGACGCGCCCAGAGGAGCGTCTTGCCACATGTCAACACTGGGTCTGACTGAGCGCCTCCAGGAGAGAGGCCCAAGCAAGACACGCCCCGAGGAGCGTCTTGACACATGTCAACACTGGGTCGGACTGAGGGCCTCCATGAGAGAAGCCCAAGCAAGACGCGCCCCGAGGAGAGTCTTGCCACATGTCAACAGTCGGTCTGACAGAGTGCATTCAGGAGAGAGGCCCAAGCAATACGCGCCCCGAGGAGCGTCTTGCCATATGTCAGCACTCGGTCTGACTGAGCGCCTCCAGGAGAGACGCCCAAGCAAGACGTGCCCCGAGGAGCGTCTTGACACATTTTTTCCTCTGGGTCTGACTGAGCGCCTCCAGGAGAGAGGCCCAAGCAAGACGTGCCCCGAGGAGTGTCTTTCCACATGTCAACACTGGGTCTGACTGAGTGCCTCCATGAGAGAAGCCCCAGCAAGATGCGCCCCGAGGAGCGTCTTGCCACATGTCAACACTGGGTCTGACTGAGCACCTCCAGGAGAGAGGCCCAATTAAGACGCGCCCCGAGGAGCGTCTTGCCACATGTCAACACTGGGTCTGACTGAGCGCCTCCAGGAGAGAGGCCCGAGGAGCGTCTTGACACATGTCACTACTCGGTCTAACTGAGAGCCTCCAGGAGAGAGGTCCAAGCAAGACGCGCCCCGAGGAGCGTCTTGCCACATGTCACTACTCGGTCCAATTGAGCGCCTCCAGGAGAGAGGCCCAAGCAAGACGTACCCCGAGGAGCATCTTGCCACATGTCAGCAATGGGTCTGACTGAGGGCCTCCAGGAGAGAAGCCCAAGCAAGACGCGCCCCGAGGAGCATCTTGCCACAAGTCAGCACTCGGTCTGAATGAGCGCCTCCAGGAGAGACGCCCAAGCAAGACGTGCCCCGAGGAGCGTCTTGACACATTTCTCCTCTGGGTCTGACTGAGCGCCTCCAGGAGAGAGGCCCAAGCAAGACGTGCCCCGAGGAGCGTCTTTCCACATGTCAACACTGGGTCTGACTGAGTGCCTCCATGAGAGAAGCCCTAGCAAGACGCGCCCCGAGGAGAGTCTTGCCACATGTCAACACTGGGTCTGAATGAGCACTTCCAGGAGAGAGGCCCAAGCAAGACGCGCCCCGAGGAGCGTCTTGCCACATGTCAACACTGGGTCTGACTGAGCGCCTCCAGGAGAGAGGCCCGAGGAGCGTCTTGACACATGTCACCTCTGGGTCTGACTGAGCACCTCCAGGAGAGAGGCCCAAGCAAGACGCGCCCCAAGTGCGTCTTGTCACATGTCAACACTGGGTCTGACTGAGCGCCTCCAGGAGCGAGGCCCAAGCAAGAATCGCCCGAGGAGCGTCTTGACACATGTCAACACTGGGTCTGACTGAGCACCTCCAGGAGAGAGGTCCAAGCAAGAAGCACCCCGAGGAGCGTCTTGCCACATGTCAACACTGGGTCTGACTGAGTGCCTCAATGAGAGAAGCCCCAGCAAGACGCGCCCCGAGGAGCGTCTTGTCACATGTCACTACTAGGTCTGACTGAGCGCCTCCAGGAGAGAGGCCCAAGCAAGACGTGCCCCGAGGAGCGTCTTGCCACATGTCACTACTCGGTCTGACTGAGCGCCTCCAGGAGAGAGGTCCAAGCAACACGCGCCCCAAGGAGCGTCTTGCCACATGTCAACACTGGGTCTGACTGAGTGCCTCCATGAGAGAAGCCCCAGCAAGACGCGCCCCGAGGAGCGTCTTGCCACATGTCACTACTCGGTCTGACTGAGCGCCTCCAGGAGAGAGGCCCAAGCAATACGCGACCCGATAAGCGTCTTGCCACATGTCAACAATGGGTCTGACTGAGGGACTCCAGGAGAGAAACCAAAGCAAGACGCGCCCCGAGGAGCTTCTTTCCACATGTCAACAATGGGTCTTACTGAGGGCCTCCAGGAGAGAAGCCCAAGCAAGAAGCGCCCCGAGGAGCGTCTTGCAACATGTCAACACTGGGTCTGACTGAGCACCTCCAGGAGAGAGGGCCAAGCAAGACACGCCCCGAGGAGCGTCTTGACACATGTCAACACTGGGTCTGACTGAGGGCCTCCATGAGAGAAGCCCAAGCAAGACGCGCCCCGAGGAGAGTCTTGCCACATGTCAACACTGGGTCTGAAAGAGGGCATCCAGGAGAGAGGCCCAAGCAATACGCACCCCGAGGAGCGTCTTGCCACATGTCAACAATGGGTCTGACTGAGGGCCTCCAGGAGAGAAGCCAAAGCAAGACGCGCCCCGAGGAGCTTCTTTCCACATGTCAACAATGGGTGTTACTGAGGGCCTCCTTGAGAGAAGCCCAAGCAAGACGCGCCCCGAGGAGTGTCTTGCCACATGTCAACACTGTGTCTGACTGAGCGCCTCCAGGAGAGAGGCCCAAACAAGACGCGCCCCGAGGAGCGTCTTGCCACGTGTCAACACTGGGTCTGACATAGCGCCTCAAGGAGAGTGGCCCTAGCAAGATGCGCCCCGAGGAGCGCCTTGCCACGTGTCACCACTGGGTCTGACTGAGCTCCTCCAGGAGAGAGGCCCAAGCAAGACGCGCCCAGAGGAGCGTCTTGCCACGTGTCACCACTGGGTCTGACTGAGCTCCTCCAGGAGAGAGGCCCCAGCAAGACGCGCCCCGAGGAGCGTCTTGCCACATGTCACTACTCGGTCTGACTGAGCGCCTCCAGGAGAGAGGCCCAAGCAAGACGTGCCCCGAGGAGCGTCTTGCCACATGTCAACAATGGGTCTTACTGAGGGCCTCCAGGAGAGAAGCCCAAGCAAGACGCGCCCAGAGGAGCGTCTTGCCACATGTCAACACTGGGTCTGACTGAGCGCCTCCAGGAGAGAGGCCCAAGCAAGACGCGCCCCGAGGAGCGTCTTGCCACGTGTCAACACTGGGTCTGACTTAGCGCCTCCAGGAGAGTGGCCCAAGCAAGATGCGCCCCGAGGAGCGTCTTGCCACGTGTCACCACTGGGTCTGACTGAGCCCCTCCAGGAGACAGGCCCAAGCAAGACGCGCCCAGAGGAGCGTCTTGCCACGTGTCACCACTGGGTCTGATTGAGCACCTCCAGGAGAGAGGCCCCAGCAAGACGCGCCCCGAGGAGCGTCTTGCCACATGTCACTACTCGGTCTAACTGAGCACCTCCAGGAGAGAGGTCCAAGCAAGACGCGCCCCGAGGAGCGTCTTGCCACATGTCACTACTCGGTCTGACTGAGCCCCTCCAGGAGAAAGGCCCAAGCAAGACGTGCCCCGAGGAGCGTCTTGCCACATGTCAACAATGGGTCTTACTGAGGGCCTCCAGGAGAGAAGCCCAAGCAAGACGCGCCCAGAGGAGCGTCTTGCCACATGTCAACACTGGGTCTGACTGAGCGCCTCCAGGAGAGAGGCCCAAGCAAGACACGCCCCGAGGAGCGTCTTGACACATGTCAACACTGGGTCGGACTGAGGGCCTCCATGAGAGAAGCCCAAGCAAGACGCACCCCGAGGAGAGTCTTGCCACATGTCAACAGTCGGTCTGACAGAGTGCATTCAGGAGAGAGGCCCAAGCAATACGCGCCCCGAGGAGCGTCTTGCCATATGTCAGCACTCGGTCTGACTGAGCGCCTCCAGGAGAGACGCCCAAGCAAGACGTGCCCCGAGGAGCGTCTTGACACATTTTTTCCTCTGGGTCTGACTGAGCGCCTCCAGGAGAGAGGCCCAAGCAAGACGTGCCCCGAGGAGTGTCTTTCCACATGTCAACACTGGGTCTGACTGAGTGCCTCCATGAGAGAAGCCCCAGCAAGATGCGCCCCGAGGAGCGTCTTGCCACATGTCAACACTGGGTCTGACTGAGCACCTCCAGGAGAGAGGCCCAATTAAGACGAGCCCCGAGGAGCGTCTTGCCACATGTCAACACTGGGTCTGACTGAGCGCCTCCAGGAGAGAGGCCCGAGGAGCGTCTTGACACATGTCACTACTCGGTCTAACTGAGAGCCTCCAGGAGAGAGGTCCAAGCAAGACGCGCCCCGAGGAGCGTCTTGCCACATGTCACTACTCGGTCCAATTGAGCGCCTCCAGGAGAGAGGCCCAAGCAAGACGTACCCCGAGGAGCATCTTGCCACATGTCAGCAATGGGTCTGACTGAGGGCCTCCAGGAGAGAAGCCCAAGCAAGACGCGCCCCGAGGAGCATCTTGCCACAAGTCAGCACTCGGTCTGAATGAGCGCCTCCAGGAGAGACGCCCAAGCAAGACGTGCCCCGAGGAGCGTCTTGACACATTTCTCCTCTGGGTCTGACTGAGCGCCTCCAGGAGAGAGGCCCAAGCAAGACGTGCCCCGAGGAGCGTCTTTCCACATGTCAACACTGGGTCTGACTGAGTGCCTCCATGAGAGAAGCCCTAGCAAGACGCGCCCCGAGGAGAGTCTTGCCACATGTCAACACTGGGTCTGAATGAGCACTTCCAGGAGAGAGGCCCAAGCAAGATGCGCCCCGAGGAGCGTCTTGCCACATGTCAACACTGGGTCTGACTGAGCGCCTCCAGGAGAGAGGCCCGAGGAGCGTCTTGACACATGTCACCTCTGGGTCTGACTGAGCACCTCCAGGAGAGAGGCCCAAGCAAGACGCGCCCCAAGTGCGTCTTGTCACATGTCAACACTGGGTCTGACTGAGCGCCTCCAGGAGCGAGGCCCAAGCAAGAATCGCCCGAGGAGCGTCTTGACACAGGTCAACACTGGGTCTGACTGAGCACCTCCAGGAGAGAGGTCCAAGCAAGAAGCACCCCGAGGAGCGTCTTGCCACATGTCAACACTGGGTCTGACTGAGTGCCTCCATGAGAGAAGCCCCAGCAAGACGCGCCCCGAGGAGCGTCTTGTCACATGTCACTACTAGGTCTGACTGAGCGCCTCCAGGAGAGAGGCCCAAGCAAGACGTGCCCCGAGGAGCGTCTTGCCACATGTCACTACTCGGTCTGACTGAGCGCCTCCAGGAGAGAGGTCCAAGCAAGACGCGCCCCGAGGAGCGTCTTGCCACATGTCACTACTCGGTCTGACTGAGCGCCTCCAGGAGAGAGGCCCAAGCAATACGCGACCCGATAAGCGTCTTGCCACATGTCAACAATGGGTCTGACTGAGGGACTCCAGGAGAGAAACCAAAGCAAGACGCGCCCCGAGGAGCTTCTTTCCACATGTCAACAATGGGTCTTACTGAGGGCCTCCAGGAGAGAAGCCCAAGCAAGAAGCGCCCCGAGGAGCGTCTTGCCACATGTCAACACTGGGTCTGACTGAGCACCTCCAGGAGAGAGGGCCAAGCAAGACACGCCCCGAGGAGCGTCTTGACACATGTCAACACTGGGTCTGACTGAGGGCCTCCATGAGAGAAGCCCAAGCAAGACGCGCCCCGAGGAGAGTCTTGCCACATGTCAACACTGGGTCTGAAAGAGGGCATCCAGGAGAGAGGCCCAAGCAATACGCACCCCGAGGAGCGTCTTGCCACATGTCAACAATGGGTCTGACTGAGGGCCTCCAGGAGAGAAGCCAAAGCAAGACGCGCCCCGAGGAGCTTCTTTCCACATGTCAACAATGGGTGTTACTGAGGGCCTCCTTGAGAGAAGCCCAAGCAAGACGCGCCCCGAGGAGTGTCTTGCCACATGTCAACACTGTGTCTGACTGAGCGCCTCCAGGAGAGAGGCCCAAACAAGACGCGCCCCGAGGAGCGTCTTGCCACGTGTCAACACTGGGTCTGACATAGCGCCTCAAGGAGAGTGGCCCTAGCAAGATGCGCCCCGAGGAGCGCCTTGCCACGTGTCACCACTGGGTCTGACTGAGCTCCTCCAGGAGAGAGGCCCAAGCAAGACGCGCCCAGAGGAGCGTCTTGCCACGTGTCACCACTGGGTCTGACTGAGCTCCTCCAGGAGAGAGGCCCCAGCAAGACGCGCCCCGAGGAGCGTCTTGCCACATGTCACTACTCGGTCTGACTGAGCGCCTCCAGGAGAGAGGCCCAAGCAAGACGTGCCCCGAGGAGCGTCTTGCCACATGTCAACAATGGGTCTTACTGAGGGCCTCCAGGAGAGAAGCCCAAGCAAGACGCGCCCAGAGGAGCGTCTTGCCACATGTCAACACTGGGTCTGACTGAGCGCCTCCAGGAGAGAGGCCCAAGCAAGACACGCCCCGAGGAGCGTCTTGACACATGTCAACACTGGGTTGGACTGAGGGCCTCCATGAGAGAAGCCCAAGCAAGATGCGCCCCGAGGAGAGTCTTGCCACATGCCAACAGTCGGTCTGACAGAGGGCATTCAGGAGAGAGGCCCAAGCAATACGCGCCCCGATGAGCGTCTTGCCACATGTCACCACTGGGTCTGAATGAGCGCCTCCAGGAGAGAGGCCCAACCAAGACGTGCCCCGAGGAATGTCCTCCCACATGCGAACACTGGGTCTGACTGAGCGCTTCCAGGAGAGAGGCCCAAGCAAGACGCGCCCCGAGGAGCGTCTTGCCACATGTGAACACTGGGTCTGACTGAGCGCCTCCAGGAGAGAGGCCCAAGCAAGACGCGCCCCGAGGAGCGTCTTTCCACATGTCACCACTGGGTCTGACTGAGCGCCTCCAGGAGAGAGGCCCAAGCAAGACGCGCCCCGAGGAGCGTCTTGCCACATGTCAACACTGGGTCTGACTGAGGGCCTCCAGGAGAGAGGCCCAAATAAGACGCGCCCCGAGGAGCGTCTTGCCACATGTCAACAATGGGTCTGACTGAGGGCCTCCTGGAGAGAAGCCCAAGCAAGACGCGCCCCGAGGAGAGTCTTGCCACATGTCAACACTGGGTCTGACTGAGGGCATCCAGGAGAGAGGCCCAAGCAATACGCGCCCCGAGGAGCGTCTTGCCACATGTCAACAATGGGTCTGACTGAGGGCCTCCAGGAGAGAAGCCCAAGGTAGACGCGCCCCGAGGAGCTTCTTGCCACATGTCAGCACTCGGTCTGACTGAGCGCCTCCAGGAGAGAGGCCAAAGCAAGACACGCCCCGAGGAGCATCTTGACACATGTCAACACTGGGTCTGACAGAGGGCATCCAGGAGAGAGGCCCAAGCAATACGCGCCCCGAGGAGCGTCTTGCCACATGTCAACAATGGGTCTGACTGAGGGCCTCCAGGAGAGAAGCTCAAGGTAGACGCGCCCCGAGGGGCTTCTTGCCACATGTCAGCACTCGGTCTGACTGAGCGCCTCCAGGAGAGAGGCCAAAGCAAGACACGCCCCGAGGAGCGTCTTGACACATGTCAACACTGGGTCTGACAGAGGGCCTCCATGAGAGAGGCCCAAGCAAGACGCGCCTGAGGAGTGTCTTGCCACATGTCAACACTGGGTCTGACTGAGCGCCTCCAGGAGAGAGGCCCAAGCAAGACGCGCCCCGAGGAGCGTCTTGCCACGTGTCAACACTGGGTCTGACTTAGCGCCTCCAGGAGAGAGGCCCAAGCAAGATGTGCCCCGTGGAGCGTCTTGCCACATGTCACCAATGGGTCTGACTGAGCTCCTCCAGGAGAGAGGCCCAAGCAAGACGCGCCCCGAGGAGCGTCTTGTCACGTGTCACCACTGGGTCTGATTGAGCACCTCCAGGAGAGAGGCCCCAGCAAGACGCGCCCCGAGGAGCATCTTGCCTTATGTCAGCACTTGGTCTGACTGAGCGCTTCCAGGAGAGAGGCCCAAGCAAGACCCGCCCCGAGGAGCGTCTTGCCACATGTCACTACTCGGTCTAACTGAGCGCCTCCAGGAAAGAGGTCCAAGCAAGACACGCCCCGAGGAGCGTCTTGCCACATGTCACTAGTCGGTCTGACTGAGCGCATCCAGGAGGGAGGTCCAAGCAAGACGCGCCCCGAGAAGCGTCTTGCCACATGTCACTACTCGGTCTGAATGAGCGCCTCCAGGAGAGAGGCCCAAGCAAGACGTGCCCTGAGGAGCGTCTTGCCACATGTCAACAATGGGTCTGACTGAGGGCCTCCAGGAGAGAAGCCCAAGCAAGACGCGCCCCGATGAGCGTCTTGCCACATTTCAACACTGGGTCTGACTGAGGGCCCCCAGGAGAGAGGCCCAAATAAGACGCGCCCCGAGGAGCGTCTTGCCACATGTCAACACTGGGTCTGACTGAGGGCCTCCAGGAGAGAAGCCCAAGCAAGATGCGCCCCGAGGAGCGTCTTGCCACATGTCAGCACTCGGTCTGACTGAGCGCCTCCTGGAGAGAGGCCCAAGCAAGACGCGCCCCGAGGAGCGTCTTGCCACATTTCAACACTGGGTCTGACTGAGCGCCTCCAGGAGAGAGGCCCAAGCAAGACGCGCCCCGAGGAGCGTCTTGCCACATGTGAACACTGGGTCTGACTGAGCGCCTCCAGGGGAGAGGCCCAAGCAAGACGCGCCCGGAGGAGCGTCTTGCCACATGTCAGCACTCGGTATGACTGAGCGCCTCCAGGAGAGAGGCCCAAGCAAGACGCGCCCCGAGGAGCGTCTTGCCACATGTCAACACTGGGTCTGACTGAGTGCCTCCATGAGAGAAGCCCCAGCAAGACGCGCCCCGAGGAGCGTCTTGCCACATGTCAACACTGGGTCTGACTGAGCACCTCCAGGAGAGAGGCCCAAGCAAGACGCGCCCCGAGGAGCGTCTTGCCACATGTCACCTCTGGGTCTGACTGAGCGCCTCCAGGAGAGAGGCGCAAGCAAGAAACGCCCGAGGAGCGTCTTGACACATGTCAACACTGGGTCTGACTGAGCGCCTCCAGGAGAGAGGCCCAAGCAAGACGCGCCCGGAGGAGCGTCTTGCCACATGTCAGCACTCGTTCTGACTGAGCGCCTCCAGGAGAGAGGCCCAAGCAAGACGCGCCCCGAGGAGCGTCTTGACACATGTTAACACTGGGTCTGACTGAGGGCCTCCATGTGAGAAGCCCAAGCAAGACGCGCCCCGAGGAGAGTCTTGCCACATGTCAACACTGGGTCTGACAGAGGGCATCCAGGAGAGAGGCCCAAGCAATACGTGCCCCGAGGAGCGTCTTGCCACATGTCAACAATAGGTCTGACTGAGGGCCTCCAGGAGAGAAGCCCAAGCAAGACGCGCCCCGAGGAGCTTCTTGCCACATGTCAACAATGGGTCTGACTGAGGGCCTCCAGGAGAGAAGCCCAAGCAAGACGCGCCACGAGGAGCGTCTTGCCACATGTCAACACTGGGTCTGACTGAGCGCCTCCAGGAGAGAGGCCCAAGCAAGACGCGCCCCGAGGAGCGTCTTGTCACATGTCAACACTGGGTCTGACTGAGCGCCTCCAGGAGCGAGGCCCAAGCAAGAAACGCCCGAGGAGCGTCTTGACACATGTCAACACTGGGTCTGACTGAGCGCCTCCAGGAGAGAGGCCCAAGCAAGACGCGCCCCGAGGAGCGTCTTGTCACATGTCAACACTGGGTCTGACTGAGCGCCTCCAGGAGCGAGGCCCAAGCAAGAAACGCCCGAGGAGCGTCTTGACACATGTCAACACTGGGTCTGACTGAGCGCCTCCAGGAGAGAGGCCAAAGCAAGACACGCCCCGAGGAGCGTCTTGACACATGTCAACATTGGGTCTGACAGAGGGCCTCCATGAGAGAGGCCCAAGCAAGACGCGCCCCGAGGAGTGTCTTGCCACATGTCAACACTGGGTCTGACTGAGCGCCTCCAGGAGAGAGGCCCAAGCAAGACGCGCCCCGAGGAGCGTCTTGCCACGTGTCAACACTGGGTCTGACTTAGCGCCTCCAGGAGAGAGGCCCAAGCAAGATGTGCCCCGAGGAGCGTCTTGCCACATGTCACCACTGGGTCTGACTGAGCTCCTCCAGGAGAGAGGCCCAAGCAAGACGCGCCCCGAGGAGCGTCTTGCCACGTGTCACCACTGGGTCTGATTGAGCACCTCCAGGAGAGAGGCCCCAGCAAGACGCGCCCCGAGGAGCATCTTGCCTTATGTCAGCACTCGGTCTGACTGAGCGCCTCCAGGAGAGAGGCCCAAGCAAGACCCGCCCCGAGGAGCGTCTTGCCACATGTCACTACTCGGTCTAACTGAGCGCCTCCAGGAAAGAGGTCCAAGCAAGACACGCCCCGAGGAGCGTCTTGCCACATGTCACTAGTCGGTCTGACTGAGCGCATCCAGGAGGGAGGTCCAAGCAAGACGCGCCCCGAGGAGCGTCTTGCCACATGTCACTACTCGGTCTGACTGAGCGCCTCCAGGAGAGAGGCCCAAGCAAGACGTGCCCTGAGGAGCGTCTTGCCACATGTCAACAATGGGTCTGACTGAGGGCCTCCAGGAGAGAAGCCCAAGCAAGACGCGCCCCGATGAGCGTCTTGCCACATTTCAACACTGGGTCTGACTGAGGGCCCCCAGGAGAGAGGCCCAAATAAGACGCGCCCCGAGGAGCGTCTTGCCACATGTCAACACTGGGTCTGACTGAGGGCCTCCAGGAGAGAAGCCCAAGCAAGATGCGCCCCGAGGAGCGTCTTGCCACATGTCAGCACTCGGTCTGACTGAGCGCCTCCTGGAGAGAGGCCCAAGCAAGACGCGCCCCGAGGAGCGTCTTGCCACATGTCAACACTGGGTCTGACTGAGCGCCTCCAGGAGAGAGGCCCAAGCAAGACGCGCCCCGAGGAGCATCTTGCCACATGTGAACACTGGGTCTGACTGAGCGCCTCCAGGGGAGTGGCCCAAGCAAGACGCGCCCGGAGGAGCATCTTGCCACATGTCAGCACTCGGTCTAACTGAGCGCCTCCAGGAGAGAGGCCCAAGCAAGACGCGCCCCGAGGAGCGTCTTGCCACATGTCAACACTGGGTCTGACTGAGTGCCTCCATGAGAGAAGCCCCAACAAGACGCGCCCCGAGGAGCGTCTTGCCACATGTCAACACTGGGTCTGACTGAGCACCTCCAGGAGAGAGGCCCAAGCAAGACGCGCCCCGAGGAGCGTCTTGCCACATGTCACCTCTGGGTCTGACTGAGTGCCTCCATGAGAGAAGCCCCAACAAGACGCTCCTCGGGGCACGTCTTGCTTGGGCCTCTCTCCTGGAGGCGCTCAGTCAGACCGAGTAGTGACATGTGGCAAGACGCTCCTCGGGGCGCGTCTTGCTTGGACCTCCCTCCTGGAGGCGCTCAGTCAGACCGAGTAGTGACATGTAGCAAGACGCTCCTCGGGGCGTGTCTTGCTTGGACCTCTCTCCTGGAGGCGCTCAGTTAGACCGAGTAGTGACATGTGGCAAGACGCTCCTCGTGGCGGGTCTTGCTTGGGCCTCTCTCCTGGAGGCGCTCAGTCAGACCGAGTGCTGACATAAGGCAAGATGCTCCTCGGGGCGCATCTTGCTTGGGCCTCTCTCCTGGAGGCGCTAAGTCAGACCAAGTGTTGACACGTGGCAAGACGCTCCTCGGTGCGCGTCTTGCTTGGGCCTCTCTCCTGGAGGTGCTCAGTCAGACACAGTGTTGACATGTGGCAAGACACTCCTCGGGGCACATCTTGCTTGGGCTTCTCTCATGGAGGCCCTCAGTAAGACCCATTGTTGACATGTGGAAAGAAGCTCCTCGGGGCGCGTCTTGCTTTGGCTTCTCTCCTGGAGGCCCTCAGTCAGACCCATTGTTGACATGTGGCAAGACGCTCCTCGGGGCGCGTATTGCTTGGGCCTCTCTCCTGGATGCCCTCTGTCAGACCCAGTGTTGACATGTGGCAAGACTCTCCTCGGGGAGCGTCTTGCTTGGGCTTCTCTCATGGAGGCCCTCAGTCAGACCCATTGTTGACATGTGGCAAGACGCTCCTCGGGGCACGTCTTCCTTGGGCCTCTCTCCTGGAGGCGCTCAGTCAGACCGAGTAGTGACATGTGGCAAGACACTCCTCGGGGCGCGTCTTGCTGGGGCTTCTCTCATGGAGGCACTCAGTCAGACCCAGTGTTGACATGTGGCAAGACGCTCCTCGGGGCGCGTGTGGCTTGGACCTCTCTCCTGGAGGCGCTCAGTCAGACCGAGTAGTGACATGAGGCAAGACGCTCCTCGGGGCGCGTCTTGCTTGGGCCTCTCTCCTGGAGGCACTCAATTAGACCCAGTGTTGACATGTGGGAAGACGCTCCTCGGGGCGCTTCTTGCTTGGGCCTCTCTCCTGGAGGCGCTCAGTCAGACCGAGTGCTGACATGTGGCAAGACGCTCCTCTGGGCGCGTCTTGCTGGGGCCTCTCTCCTGGAGGCGCTCAGTCAGACCCGGTGTTGACATGTGTCAAGACGCTTCTCGGGCGTTTCTTGCTTGCGCCTCTCTCCTGGAGGCGCTCAGTCAGACCCAGAGGTGACATGTGGCAAGACGCTCCTCGGGCTTCTCTCCTGGAGGCGCTCAGTCAGACCCAGTGTTGACATGTGGCAAGACGCTCCTCGGGGCGCGTCTTGCTTGGGCCTCTCTCCTGGAGGTGCTCAGTCAGACCAAGAGGAGACATGTGTCAAGACGCTCCTCAGGGCGCATCTTGCTTGGGCCTCTCTCCTGGAGGCGCTCAGTCAGACCGAGTGCTGACATGTGGCAAGACGCTCCTCGGGGCGCGTCTTGCTTGGACCTCCCTCCTGGAGGCACTCAGTCAGACCGAGTAGTGACATGTGGCAAGACGCTCCTCGGGGCGTGTCTTGCTTGGACCTCTCTCCTGGAGGCGCTCAGTTAGACCGAGTAGTGACATGTGGCAAGACGCTCCTCGGGGAACGTCTTGCTTGGGCCTCTCTCCTGGAGGCGCTCAGTCAGACCCAGAGAAGAAGTGTGGCAAGACTCTCCTCGGGGCGCGTCTTGCTTGGGCCTCTCTCCTGGAGGCGCTCAGTCAGACCCAGTGTTGACCTGTGGCAAGACGCTCCTCGGGGCGCGTCTTGATTGGGCCTCTCTCCTGGAGGCGCTCAGTCAGACCGAGTGTTGACATGTGGCAAGATGCTCCTCGGGGCACATCTTGCTTGGGCCTCTCTCCTGGAGGCGCTCAGTCAGACCCAGAGGAGACATGTGTCAAGACGCTCCTCGGGGCGCGTCTTGCTTGGGCCTCTCTCCTGGAGGCGTTCAGTCAGACCCAGTGTTGACATGTGGCGATGACGCTCCTCGGGGCGCGTCTTGCTTGGGCCTCTCTCCTGGAGGCGCTCAGTCAGACCGAGTGCTGACATGTGGCACGACGCTCCTCGGGGCGCATCTTGCTTGGGCTTCTCTACTGGAGGCCCTCAGTCAAACCCAGAGTTGAGATGTGGCAAGACGCTCCTCGGGGCGCGTCTTATTTGGGCCTCTATCCTGGGGGCCCTCAGTCAGACCCAGTGTTGACATGTGGCAAGACGCTCCTCGGGGCGCGTCTTGCTTGGGCTTCTCTCCTGGAGGCCCTCAGTCAGACCCATTGTTGACATGTGGCAAGACGCTCCTCGGGGCACGTCTTGCTTGGACCTCCCTCCTGGAGGCGCTCAGTCAGACCGAGTAGTGACATATGGCAAGACGCTCCTCGGGGCGTGTCTTGCTTGGACCTCTCTCCTGGAGGCGCTCAGTTAGACCGAGTAGTGACATGTGGCAAGACGCTCCTCGGGGCGGGTCTTGCTTGGGCCTCTCTCCTGGAGGCGCTCAGTCAGACCGAGTGCTGACATAAGGCAAGATGCTCCTCGCGGCGCGTCTTGCTGGGGCCTCTCTCCTGGAGGTGCTCAATCAGACCCAGTGTTCACATGTGGCAAGACGCTCCTCGGGGCGCGTCTTGCTTGGGCCTCTGTCCTGGAGGCGCTCAGTCAGACCCAGTGTTGACATGTGGCAAGACGCTCCTCGGGGCGCGTCTTGCTTGGGCCTCTCTCCTGGAGGCGCTCAGTCAGACCGAGTGCTGACATGTGGCAAGACGCTCCTCGGGGCGCATCTTGCGTGGGCTTCTCTCCTGGAGGCCCTCAGTCAGACCCAGTGTTGACATGTGGCAAGACGCTCCTCGGGGCGCGTCTTATTTGGGCCTCTCTCCTGGGGGCCATCTGTCAGACCCAGTGTTGACATGTGTCAAGACGCTCCTCGGGGCGCATCTTGCTTTGGCCTCTCTCCTGGAGGCGCTCAGTCAGACCGAGTGCTGACATGTGGCAAGAAGCTCCTCGTGGCGCGTCTTCCTTGGGCTTCTCTCCTGGAGGCCCTCAGTCAGACCCATTGTTGACATGTGGCAAGACGCTCCTCGGGGCGCGTATTGCTTGGGCCTCTCTCCTGGATGCCCTCTGTCAGACCCAGTGTTGACATGTGGCAAGACTCTCCTCGGGGCGTGTCTTGCTTGGGCCTCTCTCCTGGAGGCGCTCAGTCAGACCCAGTGTTGACATGTGGCAAGACGCTCCTCGGGGCGCTTCTTGCTTGGGCTTCTCTCCTGGAGGCCCTCAGTCAGACCCATTGTTGACATGTGGCAAGTCGCTCCTCGGGGCACGTCTTGCTTGGGCCTCTCTCCTGGAGGCGCTCAGTCAGACCAAGTAGTGACATGTGACAAGACGCTCCTCGGGGCGCGTCTTGCTGGGGCTTCTCTCATGGAGGCACTCAGTCAGACCCAGTGTTGACATGTGGCAAGACGCTCCTCGGGGCGCGTGTTGCTTGGACCTCTCTCCTGGAGGCGCTCAGTCAGACCCAGTGTTGACATGTGTCAAGACGCTCCTCGGGCGTTTCTTGCTTGGGCCTCGCTCCTGGAGGCGCTCAGTCAGACCCAGTGTTGACATGTGACAAGACGCTCCTCGGGGCGCGTCTTGCTTGGGCCTCTCTCCTGGAGGCGCTCAGTCAGACCCAGAGGTGACATGTGTCAAGACGCTCCTCGGGCCTCTCTCCTGGAGGCGCTCAGTCAGACCCAGTGTTGACATGTGGCAAGACGCTCCTCGGGGCGCGTCTTGCTTGGGCCTCTCTCCTGGAGGCGCTCAGTCAGACCGAGTGCTGACATGTGGCAAGACGCTCCTCGGGGGGCGTCTTGCTGGGGCTTCTCTCATGGAGGCACTCATTCAGACCCAGTGTTTACATGTGGAAAGACTCTCCTCGGGGAGCGTCTTGCTTGGGCCTCTCTCCTGGAGGCGCTCAGTCAGACCGAGTGCTGACATAAGGCAAGATGCTCCTCGCGGCGCGTCTTGCTGGGGCCTCTCTCCTGGAGGTGCTCAATCAGACCCAGTGGTGACACGTGGCAAGACGCTCCTCGGGGCGCGTCTTGCTTGGGCCTCTCTCCTGGAGGAGCTCAGTCAGACCCAGTGGTGACACGTGGCAAGACGCTCCTCGGGGCGCATATTGCTTGGGCTTCTCTCCTGGAGGCGCTAAGTCAGTCCCAGTGTTGACACGTGGCAAGACGCTCCTCGGGGCGCGTCTTGCTTGGGCTTCTCACATGGAGGCCCTCAGTCAGACCCAGTGTTATCATGTGTCAAGACGCTCCTCGGGGCGTGTCTTGCTTGGGCCTCTCTCCTGGAGGCACTCAGTCAGACCCAGTGTTGACATGTGGCAAGACGCTCCTCGGGGCGCTTCTTGCTTGGGCTTCTCTCCTGGAGGCCCTCAGTCAGACCCATTGTTGACATGTGGCAAGACGCTCCTCGGGGCACGTCTTGCTTGGGCCTCTCTCCTGGAGGTGCTCAGTCAGACCGAGTAGTGACATGTGACAAGACGCTCCTCGGGGCACGTCTTGCTGGGGCTTCTCTCATGGAGGCACTCAGTCAGACCCAGTGTTGACATGTGGCAAGACGCTCCTCGGGGTGCGTGTTTCTTGGACCTCTCTCCTGGAGGCGCTCAGTCAGACCCAGTGTTGACATGTGTCAAGACGCTCCTCGGGCGTTTCTTGCTTGGGCCTCGCTCCTGGAGGCGCTCAGTCAGACCCAGTGTTGACATGTGACAAGACGCTCCTCGGGGCGCGTCTTGCTTGAGCCTCTCTCCTGGAGGCGCTCAGTCAGACCCAGAGGTGACATGTGTCAAGACGCTCCTCGGGCCTCTCTCCTGGAGGCGCTCAGTCAGACCCAGTGTTGACATGTGGCAAGACGCTCCTCGGGGCGCGTCTTGCTTGGGCCTCTCTCCTGGAGGTGCTCAGTCAGACCCAGTGTTGACATGTGGCAAGACGCTCCTCGGGGCGCGGGTTGCTTGCACCTCTCTCATGGATGCACTCATTCAGACCCAGTGTTGACATGTGGAAAGACACTCCTCGTGGAACGTCTTGCTTGGGCCTCTCTCCTGGAGGCGCTCAGTCAGACCCAGAGAAGAAGTGTGGCAAGACTCTCCTCGGGGCGCGTCTTGCTTGGGCCTCTCTCCTGGAGGCGCTCAGTCAGACCGAGTGCTGACATAAGGCAAGATGCTCCTCGCGGCGCGTCTTGCTGGGGCCTCTCTCCTGGAGGTGCTCAATCAGACCCAGTGGTGACACGTGGCAAGACGCTCCTCGGGGCGCGTCTTGCTTGGGCCTCTCTCCTGGAGGAGCTCAGTCAGACCCAGTGGTGACACGTGGCAAGACGCTCCTCGGGGCGCATCTTGCTTGGGCCTCTCTCCTGGAGGCGCTAAGTCAGTCCCAGTGTTGACACGTGGCAAGACGCTCCTCGGGGCGCGTCTTGCTTGGGCCTCTCTCCTGGAGGCGCTCAGTCAGACCCATTGTTGACATGTGGCAAGACACTCCTCGGGGCGCGTCTTGCTTGGGCCTCTCTCATGGAGGCCCTCTGTCAGACCCAGTGTTGACATGTGTCAAGACGCTCCTCGGGGCGCATCTTGCTTTGGCTTCTCTCCTGGAGGCGCTCAGTCAGACCGAGTGCTGACATGTGGCAAGAAGCTCCTCGGGGTGCGTCTTCCTTGGGCTTCTCTCCTGGAGGCCCTCAGTCAGACCCATTGTTGACACGTGGCAAGACGCTCCTCGGGGTGCGTATTGCTTGGGCCTCTCTCCTGGATGCCCTCTGTCAGACCCAGTGTTGACATGTGGCAAGACTCTCCTCGGGGCGCGTCTTGCTTGGGCTTCTCACATGGAGGCCCTCAGTCAGACCCAGTGTTATCATGTGTCAAGACGCTCCTCGGGGCGTGTCTTGCTTGGGCCTCTCTCCTGGAGGCACTCAGTCAGACCCAGTGTTGACATGTGGCAAGACGCTCCTCGGGGCGCTTCTTGCTTGGGCTTCTCTCCTGGAGGCCCTCAGTCAGACCCATTGTTGACATGTGGCAAGACGCTCCTCGGGGCACGTCTTGCTTGGGCCTCTCTCCTGGAGGTGCTCAGTCAGACCGAGTAGTGACATGTGACAAGACGCTCCTCGGGGCACGTCTTGCTGGGGCTTCTCTCATGGAGGCACTCAGTCAGACCCAGTGTTGACATGTGGCAAGACGCTCCTCGGGGCGCGTGTTTCTTGGACCTCTCTCCTGGAGGCGCTCAGTCAGACCCAGTGTTGACATGTGTCAAGACGCTCCTCGGGCGTTTCTTGCTTGGGCCTCGCTCCTGGAGGCGCTCAGTCAGACCCAGTGTTGACATGTGACAAGACGCTCCTCGGGGCGCGTCTTGCTTGGGCCTCTCTCCTGGAGGCGCTCAGTCAGACCCAGAGGTGACATGTGTCAAGACGCTCCTCGGGCCTCTCTCCTGGAGGCGCTCAGTCAGACCCAGTGTTGACATGTGGCAAGACGCTCCTCGGGGCGCGTCTTGCTTGGGCCTCTCTCCTGGAGGTGCTCAGTCAGACCCAGTGTTGACATGTGGCAAGACGCTCCTCGGGGCGCGGGTTGCTTGGACCTCTCTCATGGAGGCACTCATTCAGACCCAGTGTTGACATGTGGAAAGACGCTCCTCGTGGAACGTCTTGCTTGGGCCTCTCTCCTGGAGGCCCTCAGTCAGACCCAGTGTTGACATGTGTCAAGACGCTCCTCGGGGCGCGTCTTATTTGGGCCTCTCTCCTGGGGGCCCTCTGTCAGACCCAGTGTTGACATGTGTCAAGACGCTACTCGGGGCGCATCTTGCTTTGGCCTCTCTCCTGGAGGCGCTCAGTCAGACCGAGTGCTGACATGTGGCAAGAAGCTCCTCGGGGCGCGTCTTCCTTGGGCTTCTCTCCTGGAGGCCCTCAGTCAGACCCATTGTTGACATGTGGCAAGACGCTCCTCGGGGCGCGTATTGCTTGGGCCTCTCTCCTGGATGCCCTCTGTCAGACCCAGTGTTGACATGTGGCAAGACTCTCCTCCGGGCGTGTTTGCTTGGGCCTCTCTCCTGGAGGCGCTCAGTCAGACCCAGTGTTGACATGTGGCAAGACGCTCCTCGGGGCGCTTCTTGCTTGGGCTTCTCTCCTGGAGGCCCTCAGTCAGACCCATTGTTGACATGTGGCAAGTCGCTCCTCGGGGCACGTCTTGCTTGGGCCTCTCTCCTGGAGGCGCTCAGTCAGACCAAGTAGTGACATGTGACAAGACGCTCCTCGGTGCGCGTCTTGCTGGGGCTTCTCTCATGGAGGCACTCAGTCAGACCCAGTGTTGACATGTGGCAAGACGCTCCTCGGGGCGCGGGTTGCTTGGACCTCTCTCCTGGAGGCGCTCAGTCAGACCCAGTGTTGACATGTGTCAAGACGCTCCTCGGGCGTTTCTTGCTTGGGCCTCGCTCCTGGAGGCGCTCAGTCAGACCCAGTGTTGACATGTGACAAGACGCTCCTCGGGGCGCGTCTTGCTTGGGCCTCTCTCCTGGAGGCGTTTAGTCAGACCCAGAGGTGACATGTGTCAAGACGCTCCTCGGGCCTCTCTCCTGGAGGCGCTCAGTCAGACCCAGTGTTGACATGTGGCAAGACGCTCCTCGGGGTGCGTCTTGCTGGGGCTTCTCTCATGGAGGCACTCATTCAGACCCAGTGTTGACATGTGGAAAGACGCTCCTCGTGGAACGTCTTGCTTGGGCCTCTCTCCTGGAGGCGCTCAGTCAGACCCAGAGAAGAAGTGTGGCAAGACTCTCCTCGGGGGGCGTCTTGCTTGGGCCTCTCTCCTGGAGGCGCTCAGTCAGACCGAGTGCTGACATAAGGCAAGATGCTCCTCGAGGCGCGTCTTGCTGGGGCCTCTCTCCTGGAGGTGCTCAATCAGACCCAGTGGTGACACGTGGCAAGACGCTCCTCGGGGCGCGTCTTGCTTGGGCCTCTCTCCTGGAGGAGCTCAGTCAGACCCAGTGGTGACACGTGGCAAGACGCTCCTCGGGGCGCATCTTGCTTGGGCCTCTCTCCTGGAGGCGCTAAGTCAGACCCAGTGTTGACACGTGGCAAGACGCTCCTCAGGGCGCGTCTTGCTTGGGCCTCTCTCCTGGAGGCGCTCAGTCAGACCCAGTGTTGACAAGTGGCAAGACACTCCTCGGGGCGCGTCTTGCTTGGGCCTCTCTCATGGAGGCCCTCTGTCAGACCCAGTGTTGACATGTGTCAAGACGCTCCTCGGGGCGCATCTTGCTTTGGCCTCTCTCCTGGAGGCGCTCAGTCAGACCGAGTGCTGACATGTGGCAAGAAGCTCCTCGGGGCGCGTCTTCCTTGGGCTTCTCTCCTGGAGGCCCTCAGTCAGACCCATTGTTGACATGTGACAAGACGCTCCTCGGGGCGCGTATTGCTTGGGCCTCTCTCCTGGATGCCCTTTGTCAGACCCAGTGTTGACATGTGGCAAGACTCTCCTCGGGGCGCGTCTTGCTTGGGCTTCTCACATGGAGGCCCTCAGTCAGACCAAGTGTTATCATGTGTCAAGACACTCCTCGGGGTGTGTGTTGCTTGGGCCTCTCTCCTGGAGGCCCTTTGTCAGACCCAGTGTTGACATGTGACAAGACGCTCCACGGGGCGCGTCTTGCTTGGGCCTCTCTCCTGGAGGCGCTCAGTCAGACCCAGAGGTGACATGTGTCAAGACGCTCCTCGGGCCTCTCTCCTGGAGGCGCTCAGTCAGACCCAGTGTTGACATGTGGCAAGACGCTCCTCGGGGCGCGTCTTGCTTGGGCCTCTCTCCTGGAGGTGCTCAGTCAGACCCAGTGTTGACATGTGGCAAGACGCTCCTCGGGGCGCGGGTTGCTTGGACCTCTCTCATGGAGGCACTCATTCAGACCCAGTGTTGACATGTGGAAAGACGCTCCTCGTGGAACGTCTTGCTTGGGCCTCTCTCCTGGAGGCCCTCAGTCAGACCCAGTGTTGACATGTGTCAAGACGCTCCTCGGGGCGCGTTTTATTTGGGCCTCTCTCCTGGGGGCCCTCTGTCAGACCCAGTGTTGACATGTGTCAAGACGCTACTCGGGGCGCATCATGCTTTGGCCTCTCTCCTGGAGGCGCTCAGTCAGACCGAGTGCTGACATGTGGCAAGAAGCTCCTCGGGGCGCGTCTTCCTTGGGCTTCTCTCCTGGAGGCCCTCAGTCAGACCCATTGTTGACATGTGGCAAGACGCTCCTCGGGGCGCGTATTGCTTGGGCCTCTCTCCTGGATGCCCTCTGTCAGACCCAGTGTTGACATGTGGCAAGACTCTCCTCCGGGCGTGTTTGCTTGGGCCTCTCTCCTGGAGGCGCTCAGTCAGACCCAGTGTTGACATGTGGCAAGACGCTCGTCGGGGCGCTTCTTGCTTGGGCTTCTCTCCTGGAGGCCCTCAGTCAGACCCATTGTTGACATGTGGCAAGTCGCTCCTCGGGGCACGTCTTGCTTGGGCCTCTCTCCTGGAGGCGCTCAGTCAGACCAAGTAGTGACATGTGACAAGACGCTCCTCGGTGCGCGTCTTGCTGGGGCTTCTCTCATGGAGGCACTCAGTCAGACCCAGTGTTGACATGTGGCAAGACGCTCCTCGGGGCGCGGGTTGCTTGGACCTCTCTCCTGGAGGCGCTCAGTCAGACCCAGTGTTGACATGTGTCAAGACGCTCCTCGGGCGTTTCTTGCTTGGGCCTCGCTCCTGGAGGCGCTCAGTCAGACCCAGTGTTGACATGTGACAAGACGCTCCTCGGGGCGCGTCTTGCTTGGGCCTCTCTCCTGGAGGCGCTCAGTCAGACCCAGAGGTGACATGTGTCAAGACGCTCCTCGGGCCTCTCTCCTGGAGGCGCTCAGTCAGACCCAGTGTTGACATGTGGCAAGACGCTCCTCGGGGCGCGTCTTGCTGGGGCTTCTCTCATGGAGGCACTCATTCAGACCCAGTGTTGACATGTGGAAAGACGCTCCTCGTGGAACGTCTTGCTTGGGCCTCTCTCCTGGAGGCGCTCAGTCAGACCCAGAGAAGAAGTGTGGCAAGACTCTCCTCGGGGCGCGTCTTGCTTGGGCCTCTCTCCTGGAGGCGCTCAGTCAGACCGAGTGCTGACATAAGGCAAGATGCTCCTCGAGGCGCGTCTTGCTGGGGCCTCTCTCCTGGAGGTGCTCAATCAGACCCAGTGGTGACACGTGGCAAGACGCTCCTCGGGGCGCGTCTTGCTTGGGCCTCTCTCCTGGAGGAGCTCAGTCAGACCCAGTGGTGACACGTGGCAAGACGCTCCTCGGGGCGCATCTTGCTTGGGCCTCTCTCCACGAGGCGCTAAGTCAGACCCAGTGTTGACACGTGGCAAGACGCTCCTCGGGGCACGTCTTGCTTGGGCCTCTCTCATGGAGGCCCTCTGTCAGACCCAGTGTTGACATGTGTCAAGACGCTCCTCGGGGCGCATCTTGCTTTGGCCTCTCTCCTGGAGGCGCTCAGTCAGACCGAGTGCTGACATGTGGCAAGAAGCTCCTCGGGGCGCGTCTTCCTTGGGCTTCTCTCCTGGAGGCCCTCAGTCAGACCCATTGTTGACATGTGACAAGACGCTCCTCGGGGCGCGTATTGCTTGGGCCTGTCTCCTGGATGCCCTCTGTCAGACCCAGTGTTGACATGTGGCAAGACTCTCCTCGGGGCGCGTCTTGCTTGGGCTTCTCACATGGAGGCCCTCAGTCAGACCAAGTGTTATCATGTGTCAAGACACTCCTCGGGGCGTGTGTTGCTTGGGCCTCTCTCCTGGAGGCGCTCAGTCAGACCCAGTGTTGACATGTGGCAAGACGCTCCTCGGGGTGCTTCTTGCTTGGGCTTCTCTCCTGGAGGCCCTCAGTCAGACCCATTGTTGACATGTGGCAAGACGCTCCTCGGGGCACGTCTTGCTTGGGCCTATCTCCTGGAGGCGCTCAGTCAGACCGAGTAGTGACATGTGACAAGACGCTCCTCGGGGCGCGTCTTGCTGGGGCTTCTCTCATGGAGGCACTCAGTCAGACCCAGTGTTGACATGTGGCAAGACGCTCCTCGGGGCGCGTGTTGCTTGGACCTCTCTCCTGGAGGCGCTCAGTCATACACAGTGTTGACATGTGTCAAGACGCTCCTCGGGCGTTTCTTGCTTGGGCCTCACTCCTGGAGGCGCTCAGTCAGACCCAGTGTTGACATGTGACAAGACGCTCCTCGGGGCGTGTCTTGCTTGGGCCTCTCTCCTGGAGGCGCTCAGTCAGACCCAGAGGTGACATGTGTCAAGACGCTCCTCGGGCCTCTCTCCTGGAGGCGCTCAGTCAGACCCAGTGTTGACATGTGGCAAGACGCTCCTCGGGGCGCGTCTTGCTTGGGCCTCTCTCCTGGAGGTGCTCAGTCAGACCCAGTGTTGACATGTGGAAAGACGCTCCTCGTGGAACGTCTTGCTTGGGCCTCTCCTGGAGGCGCTCAGTCAGACCCAGATAAGAAGTGTGGCAAGACTCTCCTCGGGGCGCGTCTTGCTTGGGCCTCTCTCCTGGAGGCGCTCAGTCAGACCCAGTGTTGACATGTGGCAAGACGCTCCTCGGGGCGCGTCTTGCTTGGGCCTCTCTCCTGGAGGCGCTCAGTCAGACACAGTGTTGACATGTGGAAAGACACTCCTCGGGGCACGTCTTGCTTGGGCTTCTCTCATGGAGGCCCTCAGTAAGACCCATTGTTGACATGTGGAAAGAAGCTCCTCGGGGCGCGTCTTGCTTTGGCTTCTCTCATGGAGGCCCTCAGTCAGACCCATTGTTGACATGTGGCAAGACGCTCCTCGGGGCACGTCTTGCTTGGGCCTCTCTCCTGGAGGCGCTCAGTCAGACCGAGTAGTGACATGTGGCAAGACACTCCTCGGGGCGCGTCTTGCTGGGGCTTCTCTCATGGAGGCACTCAGTCAGACCCAGTGTTGACATGTGGCAAGACGCTCCTCGGGGCGCGTGTGGCTTGGACCTCTCTCCTGGAGGCGCTCAGTCAGACCGAGTAGTGACATGAGGCAAGACGCTCCTCGGGGCGCGTCTTGCTTGGGCCTCTCTCCTGGAGGCACTCAATTAGACCCAGTGTTGACATGTGGCAAGACGCTCATCGGGGCGCTTCTTGCTTGGGCCTCTCTCCTGGAGGCGCTCAGTCAGACCGAGTGCTGACATGTGGCAAGACGCTCCTCTGGGCGCGTCTTGCTGGGGCCTCTCTCCTGGAGGCGCTCAGTCAGACCCGGTGTTGACATGTGTCAAGACGCTTCTCGGGCGTTTCTTGCTTGCGCCTCTCTCCTGGAGGCGCTCAGTCAGACCCAGAGGTGACATGTGGCAAGACGCTCCTCGGGCTTCTCTCCTGGAGGCGCTCAGTCAGACCAAGTGTTGACATGTGGCAAGACGCTCCTCGGGGCACGTCTTGCTTGGGCCTCTCTCCTGGAGGTGCTCAGTCAGACCAAGAGGAGACATGTGTCAAGACGCTCCTCAGGGCGCATCTTGCTCGGGCCTCTCTCCTGGAGGCGCTCAGTCAGACCGAGTGCTGACATGTGGCAAGACGCTCCTCGGGGCGCGTCTTGCTTGGACCTCCCTCCTGGAGGCGCTCAGTCAGACCGAGTAGTGACATGTGGCAAGACGCTCCTCGGGGCGTGTCTTGCTTGGACCTCTCTCCTGGAGGCGCTCAGTTAGACCGAGTAGTGACATGTGGCAAGACGCTCCTTGGGGAACGTCTTGCTTGGGCCTCTCTCCTGGAGGCGCTCAGTCAGACCCAGAGAAGAAGTGTGGCAAGACTCTCCTCGGGGCGCGTCTTGCTTGGGCCTCTCTCCTGGAGGCGCTCAGTCAGACCCAGTGTTGACATGTGGCAAGACGCTCCTCGGGGCGCATCTTGATTGGGCCTCTCTCCTGGAGGCGCTCAGTCAGACCGAGTGTTGACATGTGGCAAGATGCTCCTCGGGGCACGTCTTGCTTGGGCCTCTCTCCTGGAGGCGCTCAGTCAGACCCAGAGGAGACATGTGTCAAGACGCTCCTCGGGGCGCGTCTTGCTTGGGCCTCTCTCCTGGAGGCGCTCAGTCAGACCCAGTGTTGACATGTGGCGATGACGCTCCTCGGGGCGCGTCTTGCTTGGGCCTCTCTCCTGGAGGCGCTCAGTCAGACCGAGTGCTGACATGTGGCACGACGCTCCTCGGGGCGCATCTTGCTTGGGCTTCTCTACTGGAGGCCCTCAGTCAAACCCAGAGTTGAGATGTGGCAAGACGCTCCTCGGGGCGCGTCTTATTTGGGCTTCTCTCCTGGAGGCCCTCAGTCAGACCCATTGTTGACATGTGGCAAGACGCTCCTCGGGGCACGTCTTGCTTGGACCTCCCTCCTGGAGGCGCTCAGTCAGACCGAGTAGTGACATATGGCAAGACGCTCCTCGGGGCGTGTCTTGCTTGGACCTCTCTCCTGGAGGCGCTCAGTTAGACCGAGTAGTGACATGTGGCAAGACGCTCCTCGGGGCGGGTCTTGCTTGGGCCTCTCTCCTGGAGGCGCTCAGTCAGACCGAGTGCTGACATAAGGCAAGATGCTCCTCGCGGCGCGTCTTGCTGGGGCCTCTCTCCTGGAGGTGCTCAATCAGACCCAGTGTTCACATGTGGCAAGACGCTCCTCGGGGCGCGTCTTGCTTGGGCCTCTGTCCTGGAGGCGCTCAGTCAGACCCAGTGTTGACATGTGGCAAGACGCTCCTCGGGGCGCGTCTTGCTTGGGCCTCTCTCCTGGAGGCGCTCAGTCAGACCGAGTGCTGACATGTGGCAAGACGCTCCTCGGGGCGCATCTTGCGTGGGCTTCTCTCCTGGAGGCTGTCAATCAGACCCAGTGTTGACATGTGGCAAGACGCTCCTCGGGGCGCGTCTTATTTGGGCCTCTCTCCTGGGGGCCCTCTGTCAGACCCAGTGTTGACATGTGTCAAGACGCTCCTCGGGGCGCATCTTGCTTTGGCTTCTCTCCTGGAGGCGCTCAGTCAGACCGAGTGCTGACATGTGGCAAGAAGCTCCTCGGGGCGCGTCTTCCTTGGGCTTCTCTCCTGGAGGCCCTCAGTCAGACCCATTGTTGACATGTGGCAAGACGCTCCTTGGGGCGCGTATTGCTTGGGCCTCTCTCCTGGATGCCCTCTGTCAGACCCAGTGTTGACATGTGGCAAGACTCTCCTCGGGGCGTGTCTTGCTTGGGCCTCTCTCCTGGAGGCGCTCAGTCGGACCCAGTGTTGACATGTGGCAAGACGCTCCTCGGGGCGCTTCTTGCTTGGGCTTCTCTCCTGGAGGCCCTCAGTCAGACCAATTGTTGACATGTGGCAAGTCGCTCCTCGGGGCACGTCTTGCTTGGGCCTCTCTCCTGGAGGCGCTCAGTCAGACCAAGTAGTGACATGTGACAAGACGCTCCTCGGGGCGCGTCTTGCTGGGGCTTCTCTCATGGAGGCACTCAGTCAGACCCAGTGTTGACATGTGGCAAGACGCTCCTCGGGGCGCGTGTTGCTTGGACCTCTCTCCTGGAGGCGCTCAGTCAGACCCAGTGTTGACATGTGTCAAGACGCTCCTCGGGCGTTTCTTGCTTGGGCCTCGCTCCTGGAGGCGCTCAGTCAGACCCAGTGTTGACATGTGACAAGACGCTCCTCGGGGCGCGTCTTGCTTGGGCCTCTCTCCTGGAGGCGCTCAGTCAGACCCAGAGGTGACATGTGTCAAGACGCTCCTCGGGCCTCTCTCCTGGAGGTGCTCAGTCAGACCGAGTGCTGACATGTGGCAAGACGCTCCTCGGGGCGCGTCTTGCTGGGGCTTCTCTCATGGAGGCACTCATTCAGACCCAGTGTTTACATGTGGAAAGACTCTCCTCGGGGAGCGTCTTGCTTGGGCCTCTCTCCTGGAGGCGCTCAGTCAGACCGAGTGCTGACATAAGGCAAGATGCTCCTCGCGGCGCGTCTTGCTGGGGCCTCTCTCCTGGAGGTGCTCAATCAGACTCAGTGGTGACACGTGGCAAGACGCTCCTCGGGGCGCGTCTTGCTTGGGCCTCTCTCCTGGAGGAGCTCAGTCAGACCCAGTGGTGACACGTGGCAAGACGCTCCTCGGGGCGCATCTTGCTTGGGCCTCTCTCCTGGAGGCGCTAAGTCAGTCCCAGTGTTGACACGTGGCAAGACGCTCCTCGGGGCGCGTCTTGCTTGGGCTTCTCACATGGAGGCCCTCAGTCAGACCCAGTGTTATCATGTGTCAAGACGCTCCTCGGGGCGTGTCTTGCTTGGGCCTCTCTCCTGGAGGCACTCAGTCAGACCCAGTGTTGACATGTGGCAAGATGCTCCTCGGGGCGCTTCTTGCTTGGGCTTCTCTCCTGGAGGCCCTCAGTCAGACCCATTGTTGACATGTGGCAAGACGCACCTCGGGGCACGTCTTGCTTGGGCCTCTCTCCTGGAGGTGCTCAGTCAGACCGAGTAGTGACATGTGACAAGACGCTCCTCGGGGCACGTCTTGCTGGGGCTTCTCTCATGGAGGCACTCAGTCAGACCCAGTGTTGACATGTGGCAAGACGCTCCTCGTGGTGCGTGTTTCTTGGACCTCTCTCCTGGAGGCACTCAGTCAGACCCAGTGTTGACATGTGTCAAGACGCTCCTCGGGCGTTTCTTGCTTGGGCCTCGCTCCTGGAGGCGCTCAGTCAGACCCAGTGTTGACATTTGACAAGACGCTCCTCGGGGCGCGTCTTGCTTGGGCCTCTCTCCTGGAGGCGCTCAGTCAGACCCAGAGGTGACATGTGTCAAGACGCTCCTCGGGCCTCTCTCCTGGAGGCGCTCAGTCAGACCCAGTGTTGACATGTGGCAAGACGCTCCTCGGGGCGCGTCTTGCTTGGGCCTCTCTCCTGGAGGTGCTCAGTCAGACCCAGTGTTGACATGTGGCAAGACGCTCCTCGGGGCGCGGGTTGCTTGCACCTCTCTCATGGATGCACTCATTCAGACCCAGTGTTGACATGTGGAAAGACACTCCTCGTGGAACGTCTTGCTTGGGCCTCTCTCCTGGAGGCCCTCAGTCAGACCCAGTGTTGACATGTGGCAAGACGCTCCTCGGGGCGCGTCTTATTTGGGCCTCTCTCCTGGGGGCCCTCTGTCAGACCCAGTGTTGACATGTGTCAAGACGCTCCTCGGGGCTCATCTTGCTTTGGCCTCTCTCCTGGAGGTGCTCAGTCAGACCGAGTAATGACATGTGGCAAGAAGCTCCTCGGGGCGCGTCTTCCTTGGGCTTCTCTCCTGGAGGCCCTCAGTCAGACCCATTGTTGACATGTGGCAAGACGCTCCTCGGGGCGCGTATTGCTTGGGCCTCTCTCCTGGATGCCCTCTGTCAGACCCAGTGTTGACATGTGGCAAGACTCTCCTCCGGGCGTGTCTTGCTTGGGCCTCTCTCCTGGAGGCGCTCAGTCAGACCCAGTGTTGACATGTGGCAAGACGCTCCTCGGGGCGCTTCTTGCTTGGGCTTCTCTCCTGGAGGCCCTCAGTCAGACCCATTGTTGACATGTGGCAAGTCGCTCCTCGGGGCACGTCTTGCTTGGGCCTCTCTCCTGGAGGCGCTCAGTCAGACCAAGTAGTGACATGTGACAAGACGCTCCTCGGTGCGCGTCTTGCTGGGGCTTCTCTCATGGAGGCACTCAGTCAGACCCAGTGTTGACATGTGGCAAGACGCTCCTCGGGGCGCGTGTTGCTTGGACCTCTCTCCTGGAGGCGCTCAGTCAGACCCAGTGTTGACATGTGTCAAGACGCTCCTCGGGCGTTTCTTGCTTGGGCCTCGCTCCTGGAGGCGCTCAGTCAGACCCAGTGTTGACATGTGACAAGACGCTCCTCGGGGCGCGTCTTGCTTGGGCCTCTCTCCTGGAGGCGCTCAGTCAGACCCAGAGGTGACATGTGTCAAGACGCTCCTCGGGCCTCTCTCCTGGAGGCGCTCAGTCAGACCCAGTGTTGACATGTGGCAAGACGCTCCTCGGGGCGCGTCTTGCTGGGGCTTCTCTCATGGAGGCACTCATTCAGACCCAGTGTTGACATGTGGAAAGACGCTCCTCGTGGAACGTCTTGCTTGGGCCTCTCTCCTGGAGGCGCTCAGTCAGACCCAGAGAAGAAGTGTGGCAAGACTCTCCTCGGGGCGCGTCTTGCTTGGGCCTCTCTCCTGGAGGCGCTCAGTCAGACCGAGTGCTGACATAAGGCAAGATGCTCCTCGCGGCGCGTCTTGCTGGGGCCTCTCTCCTGGAGGTGCTCAATCAGACCCAGTGGTGACACGTGGCAAGACGCTCCTCGGGGCGCGTCTTGCTTGGGCCTCTCTCCTGGAGGAGCTCAGTCAGACCCAGTGGTGACACGTGGCAAGACGCTCCTCGGGGCGCATCTTGCTTGGGCCTCTCTCCTGGAGGCGCTAAGTCAGTCCCAGTGTTGACACGTGGCAAGACGCTCCTCGGGGCGCGTCTTGCTTGGGCCTCTCTCCTGGAGGCGCTCAGTCAGACCCATTGTTGACATGTGGCAAGACACTCCTCGGGGCGCGTCTTGCTTGGGCCTCTCTCATGGAGGCCCTCTGTCAGACCCAGTGTTGACATGTGTCAAGACGCTCCTCGGGGCGCATCTTGCTTTGGCCTCTCTCCTGGAGGCGCTCAGTCAGACCGAGTGCTGACATGTGGCAAGAAGCTCCTCGGGGTGCGTCTTCCTTGGGCTTCTCTCCTGGAGGCCCTCAGTCAGACCCATTGTTGACACGTGGCACGACGCTCCTCGGGGCGCGTATTGCTTGGGCCTCTCTCCTGGATGCCCTCTGTCAGACCCAGTGTTGACATGTGGCAAGACTCTCCTCGGGGCGCGTCTTGCTTGGGCTTCTCACATGGAGGCCCTCAGTCAGACCCAGTGTTATCATGTGTCAAGACGCTCCTCGGGGCGTGTCTTGCTTGGGCCTCTCTCCTGGAGGCACTCAGTCAGACCCAGTGTTGACATGTGGCAAGACGCTCCTCGGGGCGCTTCTTGCTTGGGCTTCTCTCCTGGAGGCCCTCAGTCAGACCCATTGTTGACATGTGGCAAGACGCTCCTCGGGGCACGTCTTGCTTGGGCCTCTCTCCTGGAGGTGCTCAGTCAGACCGAGTAGTGACATGTGACAAGACGCTCCTCGGGGCACGTCTTGCTGGGGCTTCTCTCATGGAGGCACTCAGTCAGACCCAGTGTTGACATGTGGCAAGACGCTCCTCGGGGCGCGTGTTTCTTGGACCTCTCTCCTGGAGGCGCTCAGTCAGACCCAGTGTTGACATGTGTCAAGACGCTCCTCGGGCGTTTCTTGCTTGGGCCTCGCTCCTGGAGGCGCTCAGTCAGACCCAGTGTTGACATGTGACAAGACGCTCCTCGGGGCGCGTCTTGCTTGGGCCTCTATCCTGGAGGCGCTCAGTCAGACCCAGAGGTGACATGTGTCAAGACGCTCCTCGGGCCTCTCTCCTGGAGGTTCTCAGTCAGACCCAGTGTTGACATGTGGCAAGACGCTCCTCGGGGCGCGTCTTGCTTGGGCCTCTCTCCTGGAGGTGCTCAGTCAGACCCAGTGTTGACATGTGGCAAGACGCTCCTCGGGGCGCGGGTTGCTTGGACCTCTCTCATGGAGGCACTCATTCAGACCCAGTGTTGACATGTGGAAAGACGCTCCTCGTGGAACGTCTTGCTTGGGCCTCTCTCCTGGAGGCCCTCAGTCAGACCCAGTGTTGACATGTGGCAAGACGCTCCTCGGGGCGCGTCTTATTTGGGCCTCTCTCCTGGGGGCCCTCTGTCAGACCCAGTGTTGACATGTGTCAAGACGCTACTCGGGGCGCATCTTGCTTTGGCCTCTCTCCTGGAGGCGCTCAGTCAGACCGAGTGCTGACATGTGGCAAGAAGCTCCTCGGGGCGCGTCTTCCTTGGGCTTCTCTCCTGGAGGCCCTCAGTCAGACCCATTGTTGACATGTGGCAAGACGCTCCTCGGGGCGCGTATTGCTTGGGCCTCTCTCCTGGATGCCCTCTGTCAGACCCAGTGTTGACATGTGGCAAGACTCTCCTCCGGGCGTGTTTGCTTGGGCCTCTCTCCTGGAGGCGCTCAGTCAGACCCAGTGTTGACATGTGGCAAGACGCTCCTCGGGGCGCTTCTTGCTTGGGCTTCTCTCCTGGAGGCCCTCAGTCAGACCCATTGTTGACATGTGGCAAGTCGCTCCTCGGGGCACGTCTTGCTTGGGCCTCTCTCCTGGAGGCGCTCAGTCAGACCAAGTAGTGACATGTGACAAGACGCTCCTCGGTGCGCGTCTTGCTGGGGCTTCTCTCATGGAGGCACTCAGTCAGACCCAGTGTTGACATGTGGCAAGACGCTCCTCGGGGCGCGGGTTGCTTGGACCTCTCTCCTGGAGGCGCTCAGTCAGACCCAGTGTTGACATGTGTCAAGACGCTCCTCGGGCGTTTCTTGCTTGGGCCTCGCTCCTGGAGGCGCTCAGTCAGACCCAGTGTTGACATGTGACAAGACGCTCCTCGGGGCGCGTCTTGCTTGGGCCTCTCTCCTGGAGGCGCTCAGTCAGACCCAGAGGTGACATGTGTCAAGACGCTCCTCGGGCCTCTCTCCTGGAGGCGCTCAGTCAGACCCAGTGTTGACATGTGGCAAGACGCTCCTCGGGGCGCGTCTTGCTTGGGCCTCTCTCCTGGAGGCGCTCAGTCAGACCGAGTGTTGACATGTGGCAAGACGCTCCTCGGGGCGCGTCTTGCTTGGGCTTCTCTCATGGAGGCACTCATTCAGACCCAGTGTTGACATGTGGAAAGACGCTCCTCGTGGAACGTCTTGCTTGGGCCTCTCTCCTGGAGGCGCTCAGTCAGACCCAGAGAAGAAGTGTGGCAAGACTCTCCTAGGGGCGCGTCTTGCTTGGGCCTCTCTCCTGGAGGCGCTCAGTCAGACCGAGTGCTGACATAAGGCAAGATGCTCCTCGCGGCGCGTCTTGCTGGGGCCTCTCTCCTGGAGGTGCTCAATCAGACCCAGTGGTGACACGTGGCAAGACGCTCCTCGGGGCGCGTCTTGCTTGGGCCTCTCTCTTGGAGGAGCTCAGTCAGACCCAGTGGTGACACGTGGCAAGACGCTCCTCGGGGCGCATCTTGCTTGGGCCTCTCTCCTGGAGGCGCTAAGTCAGACCCAGTGTTGACACGTGGCAAGACGCTCCTCGGGGCGCGTCTTGCTTGGGCCTCTCTCCTGGAGGCGCTCAGTCAGACCCAGTGTTGACAAGTGGCAAGACACTCCTCGGGGCGCGTCTTGCTTGGGCCTCTCTCATGGAGGCCCTCTGTCAGACCCAGTGTTGACATGTGTCAAGACGCTCCTCGGGGCGCATCTTGCTTTGGCCTCTCTCCTGGAGGCGCTCAGTCAGACCGAGTGCTGACATGTGGCAAGAAGCTCCTCGGGGCGCGTCTTCCTTGGGCTTCTCTCCTGGAGGCCCTCAGTCAGACCCATTGTTGACATGTGACAAGACGCTCCTCGGGGCGCGTATTGCTTGGGCCTCTCTCCTGGATGCCCTCTGTCAGACCCAGTGTTAACATGTGGCAAGACTCTCCTCGGGGCGCGTCTTGCTTGGGCTTCTCACATGGAGGCCCTCAGTCAGACCAAGTGTTATCATGTGTCAAGACACTCCTCGGGGCGTGTGTTGCTTGGGCCTCTCTCCTGGAGGCGCACAGTCAGACCCAGTGTTGACATGTGGCAAGACGCTCCTCGGGGTGCTTCTTGCTTGGGCTTCTCTCCTGGAGGCCCTCAGTCAGACCCATTGTTGACATGTGGCAAGACGCTCCTCGGGGCACGTCTTGCTTGGGCCTATCTCCTGGAGGCGCTCAGTCAGACCGAGTAGTGACATGTGACAAGACGCTCCTCGGGGCGCGTCTTGCTGGGGCTTCTCTCATGGAGGCACTCAGTCAGACCCAGTGTTGACATGTGGCAAGACGCTCCTCGGGGCGCGTGTTGCTTGGACCTCTCTCCTGAAGGCGCTCAGTCAGACCCAGTGTTGACATGTGTCAAGACGCTCCTCGGGCGTTTCTTGCTTGGGCCTCACTCCTGGAGGCGCTCAGTCAGACCCAGTGTTGACATGTGACAAGACGCTCCTCGGGGCGCGTCTTGCTTGGGCCTCTCTCCTGGAGGTGCTCAGTCAGACCCAGAGGTGACATGTGTCAAGACGCTCCTCGGGCCTCTCTCCTGGAGGCGCTCAGTCAGACCCAGTGTTGACATGTGGCAAGACGCTCCTCGGGGCGCGTCTTGCTTGGGCCTCTCTCCTGGAGGTGCTCAGTCAGACCCAGTGTTGACATGTGGCAAGACGCTCCTCGGGGCGCGTCTTGCTGGGGCTTCTCTCATGGAGGCACTCATTCAGACCCAGTGTTGACATGTGGAAAGACGCTCCTCGTGGAACGTCTTGCTTGGGCCTCTCCTGGAGGCGCTCAGTCAGACCCAGAGAAGAAGTGTGGCAAGACTCTCCTCGGGGCGCGTCTTGCTTGGGCCTCTCTCCTGGAGGCGCTCAGTCAGACCCAGTGTTGACATGTGGCAAGACGCTCCTCGGGGCGCGTCTTGCTTGGGCCTCTCTCCTGGAGGCGCTCAGTCAGACCGAGTGTTGACATGTGGCAAGATGCTCCTCGGGGCACGTCTTGCTTGGGCCTCTCTCCTGGAGGCGCTCAGTCAGACCCAGAGGAGACATGTGTCAAGACGCTCCTCGGGGCGCGTCTTGCTTGGGCCTCTCTCCTGGAGGCGCTCAGTCAGACCCAGTGTTGACATGTGGCGATGACGCTCCTCGGGGCGCGTCTTGCTTGGGCCTCTCTCCTGGAGGCGCTCAGTCAGACCGAGTGCTGACATGTGGCACGACGCTCCTCGGGGCGCGTCTTATTTGGGCCTCTATCCTGGGGGCCCTCAGTCAGACCCAGTGTTGACATTTGGCAAGACGTTCCTCGGGGCGCGTCTTGCTTGGGCTTCTCTCCTGGAGGCCCTCAGTCAGACCCATTGTTGACATGTGGCAAGACGCTCCTCGGGGCACGTCTTGCTTGGACCTCCCTCCTGGAGGCGCTCAGTCAGACCGAGTAGTGACATATGGCAAGACGCTCCTCGGGGCGTGTCTTGCTTGGAACTCTCTCCTGGAGGCGCTCAGTTAGACCGAGTAGTGACATGTGGCAAGACGCTCCTCGGGGCGGGTCTTGCCTGGGCCTCTCTCCTGGAGGCGCTCAGTCAGACCGAGTGCTGACATGTGGCAAGACGCTCCTCGGGGCGCGTCTTGCTTGGGCCTCTCTCCTGGAGGCGCTCAGTCAGACCGAGTGCTGACATGTGGCAAGACGCTCCTCGGGGCGCATCTTGCGTGGGCTTCTCTCCTGGAGAACCTCAGTCAGACCCAGTGTTGACATGTGGCAAGACGCTCCTCGGGGCGCGTCTTATTTGGGCCTCTCTCCTGGGGGCCCTCTGTCAGACCCAGTGTTGACATGTGTCAAGACGCTCCTCGGGGCGCATCTTGCTTTGGCCTCTCTCCTGGAGGCGCTCAGTCAGACCGAGTGCTGACATGTGGCAAGAAGCTCCTCGGGGCGCGTCTTCCTTGGGCTTCTCTCCTGGAGGCCCTCAGTCAGACCCATTGTTGACATGTGGCAAGACGCTCCTCGGGGCGCGTATTGCTTGGGCCTCTCTCCTGGATGCCCTCTGTCAGACCCAGTGTTGACATGTGGCAAGATGCTCCTCGGGGCGTGTCTTGCTTGGGCCTCTCTCCTGGAGGCGCTCAGTCAGACCCAGTGTTGACATGTGGCAAGACGCCCCTCGGGGCGCGTCTTGCTTGGGCTTCTCTCCTGGAGGCCCTCAGTCAGACCCATTGTTGACATGTAGCAAATCGCTCCTCGGGGCACGTCTTGCTTGGGCCTCTCTCCTGGAGGCGCTCAGTCAGACCAAGTAGTGACATGTGACAAGACGCTCCTCGGGGCGCGTCTTGCTTGGGCCTCTCTCCTGGAGGCGCTCAGTCAGACCCAGAGGTGACATGTGTCAAGACGCTCCTCGGGCCTCTCTCCTGGAGGCGCTCAGTCAGACCCAGTGTTGACATGTGGCAAGACGCTCCTCGGGGCGCGTCTTGCTGGGGCTTCTCTCATGGAGGCACTCAGTCAGACCCAGTGTTGACATGTGGAAAGACGCTCCTCGGGGCATGTCTTGCTTGGGCCTCTCTCCTGGAGGCGCTCAGTCAGACCCATAGGAGACATGTGTCAAGACGCTCCTCCGGGCGCGTCTTGCTTGGGCCTCTCTCCTGGAGGCGCTCAGTCAGACCCAGTGTTGACATGTGTCAAGACGCTCCTCGGGCGTTTCTTGCTTGGGCCTCGTTCCTGGAGGCGCTCAGTCAGACCCAGAGGTGACATGTGTCAAGACGCTCCTCGGGCCTCTCTCCTGGAGGCGCTCAGTCAAACCCAGTGTTGACATGTGGCAAGACGCTCCTCGGGGCGCGTCTTGCTGGGGCTTCTCTCATGGAGGCACTCAGTCAGACCCAGTGTTGACATGTGGAAAGACGCTCCTCGGGGAACGTCTTGCTTGGGCCTCTCTCCTGGAGGCGCTCTGTCAGACCCAGAGGAGAAATGTGTCAAGACGCTCCTCGGGGCGCGTCTTGCTTGGGCCTCTCTCCTGGAGGCGCTCAGTCAGACCGAGTGCTGACATGTGGCAAGACTCTCCTCGGGGCGCGTCTTGCTTGGGCCTCTCTCCTGGAGGCGCCCAGTCAGACCCAGTGTTGACATGTGGCAAGACGCTCCTCGGGGCGCGTGTTTCTTGGACCTCTCTCCTGGAGGCGCTCAGTCAGACCCAGTGTTGACATGTGTCAAGACGCTCCTCGGGCGTTTCTTGCTTGGGCCTCGCTCCTGGAGGCGCTCAGTCAGACCCAGTGTTGACATGTGACAAGACGCTCCTCGGGGCGCGTCTTGCTTGGGCCTCTCTCCTGGAGGCGCTCAGTCAGACCCAGAGGTGACATGTGTCAAGACGCTCCTCGGGCCTCTCTCCTGGAGGCGCTCAGTCAGACCCAGTGTTGACATGTGGCAAGACGCTCCTCGGGGCGCGTATTGCTTGGGCCTCTCTCCTGGAGGTGCTCAGTCAGACCCAGTGTTGACATGTGGCAAGACGCTCCTCGGGGCGCGTCTTGCTGGGGCTTCTCTCATGGAGGCACTCATTCAGACCCAGTGTTGACATGTGGAAAGACGCTCCTCGTGGAACGTCTTGCTTGGGCCTCTCTCCTGGAGGCGCTCAGTCAGACCGAGTTCTGACATGTGGCAAGACGCTCCTCGGGGCGCATCTTGCGTGGGCTTCTCTCCTGGAGGCCCTCAGTCAGACCCAGTGTTGACATGTGGCAAGACACTCCTCGGGGCGCATCTTATTTGGGCCTCTCTCCTGGGGGCCCTCTGTCAGACCCAGTGTTGACATGTGTCAAGACGCTCCTCGGGGCGCATCTTGCTTTGGCCTCTCTCCTGGAGGCGCTCAGTCAGACCGAGTGCTGACATGTGGCAAGAAGCTCCTCGGGGCGCGTCTTCCTTGGGCTTCTCTCCTGGAGGCCCTCAGTCAGACCCATTGTTGACATGTGGCAAGACGCTCCTCGGGGCGCGTATTGCTTGGGCCTCTCTCCTGGATGCCCTCTGTCAGACCCAGTGTTGACATGTGGCAAGACTCTCCTCGGGGCGTGTCTTGCTTGGGCCTCTCTCCTGGAGGCGCTCAGTCAGACCCAGTGTTGACATGTGGCAAGACGCTCCTTGGGGCGCTTCTTGCTTGGGCTTCTCTCCTGGAGGCCCTCAGTCAGACCCATTGTTGACATGTGGCAAGTCGCTCCTCGGGGCACCTCTTGCTTGGGCCTCTCTCCTGGAGGCGCTCAGTCAGACCAAGTAGTGACATGTGACAAGACGCTCCTCGGGTCGCGTCTTGCTGGGGCTTCTCTCATGGAGGCACTCAGTCAGACCCAGTGTTGACATGTGGCAAGACGCTCCTCGGGGCGCGGGTTGCTTGGACCTCTCTCCTGGAGGCGCTCAGTCAGACCCAGTGTTGACATGTGACAAGATGCTCCTCGGGGCGCGTCTTGCTTGGGCCTCTCTCCTGGAGGCGCTCAGTCAGACCCAGAGGTGACATGTGTCAAGACGCTCCTCGGGCCTCTCTCCTGGAGGCGCTCAGTCAGACCCAGTGTTGACATGTGGCAAGACGCTCCTCGGGGCGCGTCTTGCTGGGGCTTCTCTCATGGAGGCACTCATTCAGACCCAGTGTTGACATGTGGAAAGACGCTCCTCGTGGAACGTCTTGCTTGGGCCTCTCTCCTGGAGGCGCTCAGTCAGACCCAGAGAAGAAGTGTGGCAAGACTCTCCTCGGGGCGCGTCTTGCTTGGGCCTCTCTCCTGGAGGCGCTCAGTCAGACCGAGTGCTGACATAAGGCAAGATGCTCCTCGCGGCGCGTCTTGCTGGGGCCTCTCTCCTGGAGGTGCTCAATCAGACCCAGTGGTGACACGTGGCAAGACGCTCCTCGGGGCGCGTCTTGCTTGGGCCTCTCTCCTGGAGGAGCTCAGTCAGACCCAGTGGTGACACGTGGCAAGACGCTCCTCGGGGCGCATCTTGCTTGGGCCTCTCTCCTGGAGGCGCTAAGTCAGACCCAGTGTTGACACGTGGCAAGACGCTCCTCGGGGCGCGTCTTGCTTGGGCCTCTCTCCTGGAGGCGCTCAGTCAGACCCAGTGTTGACAAGTGGCAAGACACTCCTCGGGGCGCGTCTTGCTTGGGCCTCTCTCCTGGAGGCGCTCAGTCAGACCCAGTGTTGACATGTGGCAAGACGCTCCTCGGGGTGCTTCTTGCTTGGGCTTCTCTCCTGGAGGCCCTCAGTCAGACCCATTGTTGACATGTGGCAAGACGCTCCTCGGGGCACGTCTTGCTTGGGCCTATCTCCTGGAGGCGCTCAGTCAGACCGAGTAGTGACATGTGACAAGACGCTCCTCGGGGCGCGTCTTGCTTGGGCCTCTCTCCTGGAGGTGCTCAGTCAGACCCAGTGTTGACATGTGGCAAGACGCTCCTCGGGGCGCGTCTTGCTGGGGCTTCTCTCATGGAGGCACTCATTCAGACCCAGTGTTGACATGTGGAAAGACGCTCCTCGTGGAACGTCTTGCTTGGGCCTCTCCTGGAGGCGCTCAGTCAGACCCAGAGAAGAAGTGTGGCAAGACTCTCCTCGGGGCGCGTCTTGCTTGGGCCTCTCTCCTGGAGGCGCTCAGTCAGACCCAGTGTTGACATGTGGCAAGACGCTCCTCGGGGCGCGTCTTGCTTGGGCCTCTCTCCTGGAGGCGCTCAGTCAGACCGAGTGTTGACATGTGGCAAGATGCTCCTCGGGGCACGTCTTGCTTGGGCCTCTCTCCTGGAGGCGCTCAGTCAGACCCAGAGGAGACATGTGTCAAGACGCTCCTCGGGGCGCGTCTTGCTTGGGCCTCTCTCCTGGAGGCGCTCAGTCAGACCGAGTGCTGACATGTGGCACGACGCTCCTCGGGGCGCATCTTGCTTGGGCTTCTCTCCTGGAGGCCCTCAGTCAAACCCAGTGTTGACATGTGGCAAGACGCTCCTCGGGGAGCGTCTTATTTGGGCCTCTATCCTGGGGGCCCTCAGTCAGACCCAGTGTTGACATGTGGCAAGACGCTCCTCGGGGCGCGTCTTGCTTGGGCTTCTCTCCTGGAGGCCCTCAGTCAGACCCATTGTTGACATGTGGCAAGACGCTCCTCAGGGCACGTCTTGCTTGGACCTCCCTCCTGGAGGCGCTCAGTCAGACCGAGTAGTGACATATGGCAAGACGCAACTCGGGGCGTGTTTTGCTTGGACCTCTCTCCTGGAGGCGCTCAGTTAGACCGAGTAGTGACATGTGGCAAGACGCTCCTCGGGGCGGGTCTTGCTTGGGCCTCTCTCCTGGAGGCGCTCAGTCAGACCGAGTGCTGACATAAGGCAAGATGCTCCTCGCGGCGCGTCTTGCTGGGGCCTCTCTCCTGGAGTTGCTCAATCAGACCCAGTGTTCACATGTGGCAAGACGCTCCTCGGGGCGCGTCTTGCTTGGGCCTCTCTCCTGGAGGCGCTCAGTCAGACCCAGTGTTGACATGTGGCAAGACGCTCCTCGGGGCGCGTCTTGCTTGGGCCTCTCTCCTGGAGGCGCTCAGTCAGACCGAGTGCTGACATGTGGCAAGACGCTCCTCGGGGCGCATCTTGCGTGGGCTTCTCTCCTGGAGGCCCTCAGTCAGACCCAGTGTTGACATGTGGCAAGACGCTCCTCGGGGCGCGTCTTATTTGGGCCTCTCTCCTGGGGGCCCTCTGTCAGACCAAGTGTTGACATGTGTCAAGACGCTCCTCGGGGCGCATCTTGCTTTGGCCTCTCTCCTGGAGGCGCTCAGTCAGACCGAGTGCTGACATGTGGCAAGAAGCTCCTCGGGGCGCGTCTTCCTTGGGCTTCTCTCCTGGAGGCCCTCAGTCAGACCCATTGTTGACATGTGGCAAGACGCTCCTCGGGGTGCGTATTGCTTGGGCCTCTCTCCTGGATGCCCTCTGTCAGACCCAGTGTTGACATGTGGCAAGACTCTCCTCGGGGCGTGTCTTGCTTGGGCCTCTCTCCTGGAGGCGCTCAGTCAGACCCAGTGTTGACATGTGGCAAGACGCTCCTCGGGGCGCGTCTTGCTTGGGCTTCTCTCCTGGAGGCCCTCAGTCAGACCCATTGTTCACATGTGGCAAGTCGCTCGCTCCTCGGGGCACGTCTTGCTTGGGCCTCTCTCCTGGAGGCGCTCAGTCAGACCAAGTAGTGACATGTGACAAGACGCTCCTCGGGGCGCGTCTTGCTGGGGCTTCTCTCCTGGATGCCCTCTGTCAGACCCAGTGTTGACATGTGGCAAGACTCTCCTCGGGGCGTGTCTTGCTTGGGCCTCTCTCCTGGAGGCGCTCAGTCAGACCGAGTGCTGACATAAGGCAAGATGCTCCTCGCGGCGCGTCTTGCTGGGGCCTCTCTCCTGGAGTTGCTCAATCAGACCCAGTGTTCACATGTGGCAAGACGCTCCTCGGGGCGCGTCTTGCTTGGGCCTCTCTCCTGGAGGCGCTCAGTCAGACCCAGTGTTGACATGTGGCAAGACGCTCCTCGGGGCGCGTCTTGCTTGGGCCTCTCTCCTGGAGGCGCTCAGTCAGACCGAGTGCTGACATGTGGCAAGACGCTCCTCGGGGCGCATCTTGCGTGGGCTTCTCTCCTGGAGGCCCTCAGTCAGACCCAGTGTTGACATGTGGCAAGACGCTCCTCGGGGCGCGTCTTATTTGGGCCTCTCTCCTGGGGGCCCTCTGTCAGACCCAGTGTTGACATGTGTCAAGACGCTCCTCGGGGCGCATCTTGCTTTGGCCTCTCTCCTGGAGGCGCTCAGTCAGACCGAGTGCTGACATGTGGCAAGAAGCTCCTCGGGGCGCGTCTTCCTTGGGCTTCTCTCCTGGAGGCCCTCAGTCAGACCCATTGTTGACATGTGGCAAGACGCTCCTCGGGGTGCGTATTGCTTGGGCCTCTCTCCTGGATGCCCTCTGTCAGACCCAGTGTTGACATGTGGCAAGACTCTCCTCGGGGCGTGTCTTGCTTGGGCCTCTCTCCTGGAGGCGCTCAGTCAGACCCAGTGTTGACATGTGGCAAGACGCTCCTCGGGGCGCGTCTTGCTTGGGCTTCTCTCCTGGAGGCCCTCAGTCAGACCCATTGTTCACATGTGGCAAGTCGCTCGCTCCTCGGGGCACGTCTTGCTTGGGCCTCTCTCCTGGAGGCGCTCAGTCAGACCAAGTAGTGACATGTGACAAGACGCTCCTCGGGGCGCGTCTTGCTGGGGCTTCTCTCATGGAGGCACTCAGTCAGACCCAGTGTTGACATGTGGCAAGACGCTCCTCGGGGCGCGTGTTGCTTGGACCTCTCTCCTGGAGGCGCTCAGTCAGACCCTGTGTTGACATGTGTCAAGACGCTCCTCGGGCGTTTCTTGCTTGGGCCTCGCTCCTGGAGGCGCTCAGTCAGACCCAGTGTTGACATGTGACAAGACGCTCCTCGGGGCGCGTCTTGCTTGGGCCTCTCTCCTGGAGGCGCTCTGTCAGACCCAGAGGTGACATGTGTCAAGACGCTCCTCGGGCCTCTCTCCTGGAGGCGCTCAGTCAGACCCAGTGTTGACATGTGGCAAGACGCTCCTCGGGCGTTTCTTGCTTGGGCCTCGCTCCTGGAGGTGCTCAGTCAGACCCAGTGTTGACATGTGACAAGACGCTCCTCGGGGCGCGTCTTGCTTGGGCCTCTCTCCTGGAGGCGCTCAGTCAGACCCATAGGAGATATGTGTCAAGACGCTCCTCCGGGCGCGTCTTGCTTGGGCCTCTCTCCTGGAGGCGCTCAGTCAGACCCAGTGTTGACATGTGTCAAGACGCTCCTCAGGCGTTTCTTGCTTGGGCCTCGCTCCTGGAGGCGCTCAGTCAGACCCAGTGTTGACATGTGACAAGACGCTCCTCGGGGCGCGTCTTGCTTTGGCCTCTCTCCTGGAGGCGCTCAGTCAGACCCAGAGGTGACATGTGTCAAGACGCTCCTCGGGCCTCTCTCCTGGAGGCGCTCAGTCAAACCCAGTGTTGACATGTGGCAAGACGCTCCTCGGGGCGCGTCTTGCTGGGGCTTCTCTCATGGAGGCACTCAGTCAGACCCAGTGTTGACATGTGGAAAGACGCTCCTCGGGGAACGTCTTGCTTGGGCCTCTCTCCTGGAGGCGCTCAGTCAGACCCAGAGGAGAAATGTGTCAAGACGCTCCTCGGGGCGCGTCTTGCTTGGGCCTCTCTCCTGGAGGCGCTCAGTCAGACCGAGTACTGACATGTGGCAACACTCTCCTCGGGGGGCGTCTTGCTTGGGCCTCTCTCCTGGGGGCGCTCAGTCAGACCCAGTGTTGACATGTGGCAAGACGCTCCTCGGGGCGCGTCTTGCTTGGGCCTCTCTCCTGGAGGCGCTCAGTCAGACCGAGTGTTGACCTGTGGCAAGATGCTCCTCGGGGCACGTCTTGCTTGGGCCTCTCTCCTGGAGGCGCTCAGTCAGACCCAGAGGAGACATGTGTCAAGACACTCCTCGGGGCGCGTCTTGCTTGGGCCTCTCTCCTAGAGGCGCTCAGTCAGACCGAGTGCTGACATGTGGCAAGACGCTCCTCCGGGCGCGTCTTGCTTGGGCCTCTCTCCTGGAGGCGCTCAGTCAGACCCAGTGTTCACATGTGGCAAGACGCTCCTCGGGGCGCGTCTTGCTTGGGCCTCTATCCTGGAGGCGCTCAGTCAGACCCAGTGTTGACATGTGGCAAGACGCTCCTCGGGGCGCGTCTTGCTTGGGCCTCTCTCCTGGAGGCGCTCAGTCAGACCGAGTGCTGACATGTGGCAAGACGCTCCTCGGGGCGCATCTTGCTTGGGCTTCTCTCCTGGAGGCCCTCAGTCAGACCCAGTGTTGACATGTGGCAAGACGCTCCTCGGGGCACGTCTTGCTTGGGCCTCTCTCCTGGAGGCGCTCAGTCAGACCGAGTAGTGACATGTGGCAAGACGCTCCTCGGGGCGCGTCTTGCTTGGACCTCCCTCCTGGATGCGCTCAGTCAGACCGAGTAGTGACATGTGGCAAGACGCTCCTCGGGGCGTGTCTTGCTTGGACCTCTCTCCTGGAGGCGCTCAGTTAGACCGAGTAGTGACATGTGGCAAGACGCTCCTCGGGGCGGGTCTTGCTTGGGCCTCTCTCCTGGAGGCGCTCAGTCAGACCGAGTGCTGACATAAGGCAAGATGCTCCTCGGGGCGCATCTTGCTTGGGCCTCTCTCCTGGAGGCGCTAAGTCAGACCCAGTGTTGACACGTGACAGGACGCTCCTCGGTGCGCGTCTTGCTTGGGCCTCTCTCCTGGAGGCGCTCAGTCAGACACAGTGTTGACATGTGGCAAGACACTCCTCGGGGCGCGTCTTGCTTGGGCTTCTCTCATGGAGGCCCTCAGTAAGACCCATTGTTGACATGTGGAAAGAAGCTCCTCGGGGCGCGTCTTGCTTTGGCTTCTCTCCTGGAGGCCCTCAGTCAGACCCATTGTTGACATGTGGCAAGACGCTCCTCGGGGCGCGTATTGCTTGGGCCTCTCTCCTGGATGCCCTCTGTCAGACCCAGTGTTGACATGTGGCAAGACTCTCCTCGGGGCGCGTCTTGCTTGGGCTTCTCTCATGGAGGCCCTCAGTCAGACCCAGTGTTGACATGGGTCAAGACGCTCCTCGGGGCGTGTCTTGCTTGGGCCTCTCTCCTGGAGGCGCTCAGTCAGACCCAGTGTTGACATGTGGCAAGACGCTCCTCGGGGCGCTTCTTGCTTGGGCTTCTCTCCTGGAGGCCCTCAGTCAGACCCATTGTTGACATGTGGCAAGACGCTCCTCGGGGCACGTCTTGCTTGGGCCTCTCTCCTGGAGGCGCTCAGTCAGACCGAGTAGTGACATGTGGCAAGACGCTCCTCGGGGCGCGTCTTGCTGGGGCTTCTCTCATGGAGGCACTCAGTCAGACCCAGTGTTGACATGTGGCAAGACGCTCCTCGGGGCGCGTGTGGCTTGGACCTCTCTCCTGGAGGCGCTCAGTCAGACCGAGTAGTGACATGAGGCAAGACGCTCCTCGGGGCGCGTCTTGCTTGGGCCTCTCTCCTGGAGGCGCTCAATTAGACCCAGTGTTGACATGTGGCAAGAAGCTCCTCGGGGCGCGTCTTGCTTGGGCTTCTCTCCTGGAGGCCCTCAGTCAGACCCATTGTTGACATGTGGCAAGACGCTCCTCGGGGCGCTTCTTGCTTGGGCCTCTCTCCTGGAGGCGCTCAGTCAGACCGAGTGCTGACATGTGGCAAGACGCTCCTCGGGGCGCGTCTTGCTGGGGCCTCTCTCCTGGAGGCGCTCAGTCAGACCCAGTGTTGACATGTGTCAAGACGCTTCTCGGGCGTTTCTTGCTTGCGCCTCTCTCCTGGAGGCGCTCAGTCAGACCCAGAGGTGACATGTGGCAAGACGCTCCTCGGGCCTCTCTCCTGGAGGCGCTCAGGCAGACCCAGTGTTGACATGTGGCAAGACGCTCCTCGGGGCGCGTCTTGCTTGGGCCTCTCTCCTGGAGGTGCTCAGTCAGACCCAGTGTTGACATGTGGCAAGACTTTCCTCGGGGCGCGTCTTGCTGGGGCTTCTCTCATGGAGGCACTCAGTCAGACCCAGTGTTGACATGTGGCAAGATGCTCCTCGGGGCACGTCTTGCTTGGGCCTCTCTCCTGGAGGCGCTCAGTCAGACCAAGAGGAGACATGTGTCAAGACGCTCCTCAGGGCGCGTCTTGCTTGGGCCTCTCTCCTGGAGGCGCTCAGTCAGACCGAGTGCTGACATGTGGCAAGACGCTCCTCGGGGCGCGTCTTGCTTGGACCTCCCTCCTGGAGGCGCTCAGTCAGACCGAGTAGTGACATGTGGCAAGACGCTCCTCGGGGCGTGTCTTGCTTGGACCTCTCTCCTGGAGGCGCTCAGTTAGACTGAGTAGTGACATGTGGCAAGACGCTCCTCGGGGCGGGTCTTGCTTGGGCGTCTCTCCTGGAGGCGCTCAGTCAGACCGAGTGCTGACATAAGGCAAGATGCTCCTCGCGGCGCGTCTAGCTGGGGCCTCTCTCCTGGAGGTGCTCAATCAGACCCAGTGGTGACACGTGGCAAGACGCTCCTCGGGGCGCGTCTTGCTTGGGCCTCTCTCCTGGAGGAGCTCAGTCAGACCCAGTGGTGACACGTGGCAAGACGCTCCTCCGGGCGCATCTTGCTTGGGCCTCTCTCCTGGAGGCGCTAAGTCAGACCCAGTGTTGACACGTGGCAAGACGCTCCTCGGGGCGCGTCTTGCTTGGGCCTCTCTCCTGGAGGCGCTCAGTCAGACCCAGTGTTGACATGTGGCAAGACACTCCTCGGGGCGCGTCTTGCTTGGGCCTCTCTCATGGAGGCCCTCTGTCAGACCCAGTGTTGACATGTGTCAAGACGCTCCTCGGGGCGCATCTTGCTTTGGCCTCTCTCCTGGAGGCGCTCAGTCAGACCGAGTGCTAACATGTGGCAAGAAGCTCCTCGGGGCGCGACTTCCTTGGGCTTCTCTCCTGGAGGCCCTCAGTCAGACCCAGTGTTGACATGTGGCAAGACTCTCCTCGGGGCGCGTCTTGCTTGGGCTTCTCTCATGGAGGCCCTCAGTCAGACCCAGTGTTATCATGTGTCAAGACGCTCCTCGGGGCGTGTCTTGCTTGGGCCTCTCTCCTGGAGGCGCTCAGTCAGACCCAGTGTTGACATGTGGCAAGACGCTCCTCGGGGCGCTTCTTGCTTGGGCTTCTCTCCTGGAGGCCCTCAGTCAGACCCATTGTTGACATGTGGCAAGACGCTCCTCGGGGCACGTCTTGCTTGGGCCTCTCTCCTGGAGGCGCTCAGTCAGACCGAGTAGTGACATGTGACAGGACGCTCCTCGGGGCGCGTCTTGCTGGGGCTTCTCTCATGGAGGCACTCAGTCAGACCCAGTGTTGACATGTGGCAAGACGCTCCTCGGGGCGCGTGTTGCTTGGACCTCTCTCCTGGAGGCGCTCAGTCAGACCCAGTGTTGACATGTGTCAAGACGCTCCTCGGGCGTTTCTTGCATGGGCCTCGCTCCTGGAGGCGCTCAGTCAGACCCAGTGTTGACATGTGACAAGACGCTCCTCGGGGCGCGTCTTGCTTGGGCCTCTCTCCTGGAGGCACTCAGTCTGACCCAGTGTTGACATGTGGCAAGACGCTCCTCGGGGCGCGTCTTGCTGGGGCTTCTCTCATGGAGGCGCTCAGTCAGACCCAGTGTTGACATGTGACAAGACGCTCCTCGGGGCGCGTATTGCTTGGTCCTCTCTCCTGGATGCCCTCTGTCAGACCCAGTGTTGACATGTGTCAAGACGCTCCTCGGGGCGCATCTTGCTTTGGCCTCTCTCCTGGAGGCGCTCAGTCAGACCGAGTGCTGACATGTGGCAAGAAGCTCCTCGGGGCGCGTCTTCCTTGGGCTTCTCTCCTGGAGGCCCTCAGTCAGACCCATTGTTGACATGTGGCAAGACGCTCCTCGGGGCGCGTATTGCTTGGGCCTCTCTCCTGGATGCCCTCTGTCAGACCCAGTGTTGACATATGGCAAGACTCTCCTCGGGGCGCGTCTTACTTGGGCTTCTCACATGGAGGCCCTCAGTCAGACCCAGTGTTGACACGTGACAGGACGCTCCTCGGTGCGCGTCTTGCTTGGGCCTCTCTCCTGGAGGCGCTCAGTCAGACACAGTGTTGACACGTGGCAAGACACTCCTCGGGGCGCGTCTTGCTTGGGCTTCTCTCATGGAGGCCCTCAGTAAGACCCATTGTTGACATGTGGAAAGAAGCTCCTCGGGGCGCGTCTTGCTTTGGCTTCTCTCCTGGAGGCCCTCAGTCAGACCCATTGTTGACATGTGGCAAGACGCTCCTCGGGGCGCGTATTGCTTGGGCCTCTCTCCTGGATGCCCTCTGTCAGACCCAGTGTTGACATGTGGCAAGACTCTCCTCGGGGCGCGTCTTGCTTGGGCTTCTCTCATGGAGGCCCTCAGTCAGACCCAGTGTTGACATGGGTCAAGACGCTCCTCGGGGCGTGTCTTGCTTGGGCCTCTCTCCTGGAGGCGCTCAGTCAGACCCAGTGTTGACATGTGGCAAGACGCTCCTCGGGGCGCTTCTTGCTTGGGCTTCTCTCCTGGAGGCCCTCAGTCAGACCCATTGTTGACATGTGGCAAGACGCTCCTCGGGGCACGTCTTGCTTGGGCCTCTCTCCTGGAGGCGCTCAGTCAGACCGAGTAGTGACATGTGGCAAGACGCTCCTCGGGGCGCGTCTTGCTGGGGCTTCTCTCATGGAGGCACTCAGTCAGACCCAGTGTTGACATGTGGCAAGATGCTCCTCGGGGCGCGTGTGGCTTGGACCTCTCTCCTGGAGGCGCTCAGTCAGACCGAGTAGTGACATGAGGCAAGACGCTCCTCGGGGCGCGTCTTGCTTGGGCCTCTCTCCTGGAGGCGCTCAATTAGACCCAGTTTTGACATGTGGCAAGAAGCTCCTCGGGGCGCGTCTTGCTTGGGCTTCTCTCCTGGAGGCCCTCAGTCAGACCCATTGTTGACATGTGGCAAGACGCTCCTCGGGGCGCTTCTTGCTTGGGCCTCTCTCCTGGAGGCGCTCAGTCAGACCGAGTGCTGACATGTGGCAAGACGCTCCTCGGGGCGCGTCTTGCTGGGGCCTCTCTCCTGGAGGCGCTCAGTCAGACCCAGTGTTGACATGTGTCAAGACGCTTCTCGGGCGTTTCTTGCTTGCGCCTCTCTCCTGGAGGCGCTCAGTCAGACCCAGAGGTGACATGTGGCAACACGCTCCTCGGGCCTCTCTCCTGGAGGCGCTCAGTCAGACCCAGTGTTGACATGTGGCAAGACGCTCCTCGGGGCGCGTCTTGCTTGGGCCTCTCTCCTGGAGGTGCTCAGTCAGACCCAGTGTTGACATGTGGCAAGACTTTCCTCGGGGCGCGTCTTGCTGGGGCTTCTCTCATGGAGGCACTCAGTCAGACCCAGTGTTGACATGTGGCAAGATGCTCCTCGGGGCACGTCTTGCTTGGGCCTCTCTCCTGGAGGCGCTCAGTCAGACCAAGAGGAGACATGTGTCAAGACGCTCCTCAGGGCGCGTCTTGCTTGGGCCTCTCTCCTGGAGGCGCTCAGTCAGACCGAGTGCTGACATGTGGCAAGACGCTCCTCGGGGCGCGTCTAGCTGGGGCCTCTCTCCTGGAGGTGCTCAATCAGACCCAGTGGTGACACGTGGCAAGACGCTCCTCGGGGCGCGTCTTGCTTGGGCCTCTCTCCTGGAGGAGCTCAGTCAGACCCAGTGGTGACACGTGGCAAGACGCTCCTCCGGGCGCATCTTGCTTGGGCCTCTCTCCTGGAGGCGCTAAGTCAGACCCAGTGTTGACACGTGGCAAGACGCTCCTCGGGGCGCGTCTTGCTTGGGCCTCTCTCCTGGAGGCGCTCAGTCAGACCCAGTGTTGACATGTGGCAAGACACTCCTCGGGGCGCGTCTTGCTTGGGCCTCTCTCATGGAGGCCCTCTGTCAGACCCAGTGTTGACATGTGTCAAGACGCTCCTCGGGGCGCATCTTGCTTTGGCCTCTCTCCTGGAGGCGCTCAGTCAGACCGAGTGCTAACATGTGGCAAGAAGCTCCTCGGGGCGCGACTTCCTTGGGCTTCTCTCCTGGAGGCCCTCAGTCAGACCCAGTGTTGACATGTGGCAAGACTCTCCTCGGGGCGCGTCTTGCTTGGGCTTCTCTCATGGAGGCCCTCAGTCAGACCCAGTGTTATCATGTGTCAAGACGCTCCTCGGGGCGTGTCTTGCTTGGGCCTCTCTCCTGGAGGCGCTCAGTCAGACCCAGTGTTGACATGTGGCAAGACGCTCCTCGGGGCGCTTCTTGCTTGGGCTTCTCTCCTGGAGGCCCTCAGTCAGACCCATTGTTGACATGTGGCAAGACGCTCCTCGGGGCACGTCTTGCTTGGGCCTCTCTCCTGGAGGCGCTCAGTCAGACCGAGTAGTGACATGTGACAGGACGCTCCTCGGGGCGCGTCTTGCTGGGGCTTCTCTCATGGAGGCACTCAGTCAGACCCAGTGTTGACATGTGGCAAGACGCTCCTCGGGGCGCGTGTTGCTTGGACCTCTCTCCTGGAGGCGCTCAGTCAGACCCAGTGTTGACATGTGTCAAGACGCTCCTCGGGCGTTTCTTGCATGGGCCTCGCTCCTGGAGGCGCTCAGTCAGACCCAGTGTTGACATGTGACAAGACGCTCCTCGGGGCGCGTCTTGCTTGGGCCTCTCTCCTGGAGGCACTCAGTCTGACCCAGTGTTGAAATGTGGCAAGACGCTCCTCGGGGCGCGTCTTGCTGGGGCTTCTCTCATGGAGGCGCTCAGTCAGACCCAGTGTTGACATGTGACAAGACGCTCCTCGGGGCGCGTATTGCTTGGTCCTCTCTCCTGGATGCCCTCTGTCAGACCCAGTGTTGACATGTGTCAAGACGCTCCTCGGGGCGCATCTTGCTTTGGCCTCTCTCCTGGAGGCGCTCAGTCAGACCGAGTGCTGACATGTGGCAAGAAGCTCCTCGGGGCGCGTCTTCCTTGGGCTTCTCTCCTGGAGGCCCTCAGTCAGACCCATTGTTGACATGTGGCAAGACGCTCCTCGGGGCGCGTATTGCTTGGGCCTCTCTCCTGGATGCCCTCTGTCAGACCCAGTGTTGACATATGGCAAGACTCTCCTCGGGGCGCGTCTTGCTTGGGCTTCTCACATGGAGGCCCTCAGTCAGACCCAGTGTTATCATGTGTCAACACGCTCCTCGGGGCGTGTCTTGCTTGGGCCTCTCTCCTGGAGGCGCTCAGTCAGACCCAGTGTTGACATGTGGCAAGAAGCTCCTCGGGGCGCTTCTTGCTTGGGCTTCTCTCCTGGAGGCCCTCAGTCAGACCCATTGTTGACATGTGGCAAGACGCTCCTCGGGGCACGTCTTGCTTGGGCCTCTCTCCTGGAGGCGCTCAGTCAGACCGAGAAGTGACATGTGACAAGACGCTCCTCGGGGCGCGTCTTGCTGGGGCTTCTCTCATGGAGGCACTCAGTCAGACCCAGTGTTGACATGTGGCAAGACGCTCCTCGGGGCGCGTGTTGCTTGGTCCTCTCTCCTGGAGGCGCTCAGTCAGACCCAGAGGTGACATGTGTCAAGACGCTCCTCGGGCCTCTCTCCTGGAGGAGCTCAGTCAGACCCAGTGTTGACATGTGGCAAGACGCTCCTCGGGGCGCGTCTTGCTTGGGCCTCTCTCCTGGAGGTGCTCAGTCAGACCCAGTGTTGACATGTGGCAAGACGCTCCTCGGGGCGCGTCTTGCTGGGGCTTCTCTCATGGAGGCACTCATTCAGACCCAGTGTTGACATGTGAAAAGACGCTCCTCGGGGAACGTCTTGCTTGGGCCTCTCTCCTGGAGGCGCTCAGTCAGACCCAGAGAAGAAGTGTGTCAAGACGCTCCTCGGGGCGCGTCTTGCTTGGGCCTCTCTCCTGGAGGCGCTCAGTCAGACCCAGTGTTGACATGTGGCAAGACGCTCCTCGGGGCGCGTCTTTCTTGGGCCTCTCTCCTGGAGGCGCTCAGTCAGACCGAGTGTTGACATGTGGCAAGATGCTCCTCGGGGCACGTCTTGCTTGGGCCTCTCTCCTGGAGGCGCTCAGTCAGACCCAGAGGAGACATGTGTCAAGACGCTCCTCGGGGCGCGTCTTGCTTGGGCCTCTCTCCTGGAGGCGCTCAGTCAGACCCAGTGTTGACATGTGGCAAGACGCTCCTCGGGGCGCGTCTTGCTTGGGCCTCTCTCCTGGAGGCGCTCAGTCAGACCGAGTGTTGACATGTGGCAAGATGCTCCTCGGGGCACGTCTTGCTTGGGCCTCTCTCCTGGAGGCGCTCAGTCAGACCCAGAGGAGACATGTGTCAAGACGCTCCTCGGGGCGCGTCTTGCTTGGGCCTCTCTCCTGGAGGCGCTCAGTCAGACCCAGTGTTGACATGTGGCAAGACGCTCCTCGGGGCGCGTCTTGCTTGGGCCTCTCTCCTGGAGGCGCTCAGTCAGACCCAGTGTTGACATGTGGCAAGACGCTCCTCGGGGCGCGTCTTATTTGGGCCTCTATCCTGGGGGCCCTCAGTCAGACCCAGTGTTGACATGTGGCAAGACGCTCCTCGGGGCGCGTCTTGCTTGGGCTTCTCTCCTGGAGGCCCTCAGTCAGACCCATTGTTGACATGTGGCAAGACGCTCCTCGGGGCACGTCTTGCTTGGACCTCCCTCCTGGAGGCCCTCAGTCAGACCCATTGTTGAGATGTGGCAAGACGCTCCTCGGGGCACGTCTTGCTTGGACCTCCCTCCTGGAGGCGCTCAGTCAGACCGAGTAGTGACATATGGCAAGACGCTCCTCGGGGCGTGTCTTGCTTGGACCTCTCTCCTGGAGGCGCTCAGTTAGACCGAGTAGTGACATGTGGCAAGACGCTCCTCGGGGCGTGTCTTGCTTGGACCTCCCTCCTGGAGGCGCTCAGTCAGACCGAGTGCTGACATAAGGCAAGATGCTCCTCGTGGCGCTTCTTGCTGGGGCCTCTCTCCTAGAGGTGCTCAATCAGACCCAGTGTTCACATGTGGCAAGACTCTCCTCGGGGCGCGTCTTGCTTGGGCCTCTCTCCTGGAGGCGCTCAGTCAGACCCAGTGTTGACATGTGGCAAGACGCTCCTCGGGGCGCGTCTTGCTTGGGCCTTTCTCCTGGAGGCGCTCAGTCAGACAGAGTGCTGACATGTGGCAAGAAGCTCCTCGGGGCGCATCTTGCGTGGGCTTCTCTCCTGGAGGCCCTCAGTCGGACCCAGTGTTGACATGTGGCAAGACGCTCCTCGGGGCACGTCTTATTTGGGCCTCTCTCCTGGGGGCCCTCTGTCAGACCCAGTGTTGACATGTGTCAAGACGCTCCTCGGGGCGCATCTTGCTTTGGCCTCTCTCCTGGAGGCGCTCAGTCAGACCGAGTGCTGACATGTGGCAAGAAGCTCCTCGGGGCGCGTCTTCCTTAGGCTTCTCTCCTGGAGGCCCTCAGTCTGACCCATTGTTGACATGTGGCAAGACACTCCTCGGGGCGCGTATTGCTTGGGCCTCTCTCCTGGATGCCCTCTGTCAGACCCAGTGTTGACATGTGGCAAGACTCTCCTCGGGGCGTGTCTTGCTTGGGCCTCTCTCCTGGAGGCGCTCAGTCAGACCCAGTGTTGACATGTGGCAAGACGCTCCTCGGGGAGCTTCTTGCTTGGGCTTCTCTCCTGGAGGCCCTCAGTCAGACCCATTGTTGACATGTGGCAAGACGCTCCTCGGGGCACGTCTTGCTTGGGCCTCTCTCCTGGAGGCGCTCAGTCAGACCAAGTAGTGACATGTGACAAGACGCTCCTCGTGGCGCGTCTTGCTGGGGCTTCTCTCATGGAGGCACTCAGTCAGACCCAGTGTTGACATGTGTCAAGATGCTCCTCGGGGCGCGTGTTGCTTGGACCTCTCTCCTGGAGGCGCTCAGTCAGACCCAGAGGTGACATGTGTCAAGACGCTCCTCGGGCCTCTCTCCTGGAGACGCTCAGTCAGACCCAGTGTTGACATGTGGCAAGACGCTCCTCGGGGCGCGTCTTGCTGGGGCTTCTCTCATGGAGGCACTCAGTCAGACCCAGTGTTGACATGTGGAAAGACGCTCCTCGGGGCACGTCTTGCTTGGGCCTCTCTCCTGGAGGCGCTCAGTCAGACCCATAGGAGACATGTGTCAAGACGCTCCTCGGGGCGCGTCTTGCTTGGGCCTCTCTCCTAGAGGCGCTCAGTCAGACCGAGTGCTGAAATGTGGCAAGACGCTCCTCCGGGCGCGTCTTGCTTGGGCCTCTCTCCTGGAGGCGCTCAGTCAGACCCAGTGTTCACATGTGGCAAGACGCTCCTCGGGGCGCGTCTTGCTTGGGCCTCTCTCCTGGAGGCGCTCAGTCAGATCCAGTGTTGACATGTGGCAAGACGCTCCACGGGGCGCGTCTTGCTTGGGCCTCTCTCCTGGAGAAGCTCAGTCAGACCGAGTGCTGACATGTGGCAAGACGCTCCTAGTGGGTGCATCTTGCTTGGGCTTCTCTCCTGGAGGCCCTCAGTCAGACCCAGTGTTTACATGTGGCAAGACGCTCCTCGGGGCACGTCTTGCTTGGGCCTCTCTCCTGGAGGCGCTCAGTCAGACCGAGTAGTGACATGTGGCAAGACGCGCCTCGAGGCGTGTCTTGCTTGGACCTCTCTTCTGGAGGCGCTCAGTTAGACCGAGTAGTGACATGTGGCAAGACGCTCCTCGTGGCAGGTCTTGCTTGGGCCTCTCTCCTGGAGGCGCTCAGTCAGACCGAGTGCTGACATAAGGCAAGATGCTTCTCGCGGCGCGTCTCGCTGGGGTCTCTCTCCTGGAGGTGCTCAATCAGACCCAGTGGTGACACGTGGCAAGACGCTCCTCGGGGCGCGTCTTGCTTGGGCCTCTCTCCTGGAGGAGCTCAGTCAGACCCAGTGGTGATACGTGGCAAGACGCTCCTCGGGGCGCATCTTGCTTGGACCTCTCTCCTGGAGGCGCTAAGTCAGACCCAGTGTTGACACGTGGCAAGACGCTCCTCGGGGCGCGTCTTGCTTGGGCCTCTCTCCTGGAGGCGCTCAGTCAAACCCAGTGTTGACATGTGGCAAGACACTCCTCGGGGCGGGTCTTGCTTGGGCCTCTCTCATGGAGGCCCTCTGTCAGACCCAGTGTTGACATGTGTCAAGACGCTCCTCGGGGCGCATCTTGCTTTGGCCTCTCTCCTGGAGGCGCTCAGTCAGACCGAGTGCTGACATGTGGCAAGAAGGTCCTCGGGGCGCGTCTTCCTTGGGCTTCTCTCCTGGAGGCCTTCAGTCAGACCCATTGTTGACATGTGGCAAGACGCTCCACGGGGAGCGTATTGCTCTGGCCTCTCTCCTGGATGCCCTCTGTCAGACCCAGTGTTGACATGTGGCAAGACACTCCTCGGGGCGCGTCTTGCTTGGGCTTCTCTCATGGAGGCCCTCAGTAAGACCCATTGTTGACATGTGGAAAGAAGCTCCTCGGGGCGCGTCTTGCTTTGGCTTCTCTCCTGGAGGCCCTCAGTCAGACCCATTGTTGACCTGTGGCAAGACGCTCCTTGGGGCGCGTCTTGCTTGGACCTCCCTCCTGGAGGCGCTCAGTCAGACCGAGTAGTGACATGTGGCAAGACGCTCCTCGGGGCGTGTCTTGCTTGGACCTCTCTCCTGGAGGCGCTCAGTTAGACCGAGTAGTGACATGTGGCAAGACGCTCCTCGTGGCGGGTCTTGCTTGGGCCTCTCTCCTGGAGGCGCTCAGTCAGACCCATAGGAGACATGTGTCAAGACGCTCCTCGGGGCGCGTCTTGCTTGGGCCTCTCTCCTAGAGGCGCTCAGTCAGACCGAGTGCTGAAATGTGGCAAGACGCTCCTCCGGGCGCGTCTTGCTTGGGCCTCTCTCCTGGAGGCGCTCAGTCAGACCCAGTGTTCACATGTGGCAAGACGCTCCTCGGGGCGCGTCTTGCTTGGGCCTCTCTCCTGGAGGCGCTCAGTCAGATCCAGTGTTGACATGTGGCAAGACGCTCCACGGGGCGCGTCTTGCTTGGGCCTCTCTCCTGGAGAAGCTCAGTCAGACCGAGTGCTGACATGTGGCAAGACGCTCCTAGTGGGTGCATCTTGCTTGGGCTTCTCTCCTGGAGGCCCTCAGTCAGACCCAGTGTTTACATGTGGCAAGACGCTCCTCGGGGCACGTCTTGCTTGGGCCTCTCTCCTGGAGGCGCTCAGTCAGACCGAGTAGTGACATGTGGCAAGACGCGCCTCGAGGCGTGTCTTGCTTGGACCTCTCTTCTGGAGGCGCTCAGTTAGACCGAGTAGTGACATGTGGCAAGACGCTCCTCGTGGCAGGTCTTGCTTGGGCCTCTCTCCTGGAGGCGCTCAGTCAGACCGAGTGCTGACATAAGGCAAGATGCTTCTCGCGGCGCGTCTCGCTGGGGTCTCTCTCCTGGAGGTGCTCAATCAGACCCAGTGGTGACACGTGGCAAGACGCTCCTCGGGGCGCGTCTTGCTTGGGCCTCTCTCCTGGAGGAGCTCAGTCAGACCCAGTGGTGATACGTGGCAAGACGCTCCTCGGGGCGCATCTTGCTTGGACCTCTCTCCTGGAGGCGCTAAGTCAGACCCAGTGTTGACACGTGGCAAGACGCTCCTCGGGGCGCGTCTTGCTTGGGCCTCTCTCCTGGAGGCGCTCAGTCAAACCCAGTGTTGACATGTGGCAAGACACTCCTCGGGGCGGGTCTTGCTTGGGCCTCTCTCATGGAGGCCCTCTGTCAGACCCAGTGTTGACATGTGTCAAGACGCTCCTCGGGGCGCATCTTGCTTTGGCCTCTCTCCTGGAGGCGCTCAGTCAGACCGAGTGCTGACATGTGGCAAGAAGGTCCTCGGGGCGCGTCTTCCTTGGGCTTCTCTCCTGGAGGCCTTCAGTCAGACCCATTGTTGACATGTGGCAAGACGCTCCTCGGGGAGCGTATTGCTCTGGCCTCTCTCCTGGATGCCGTCTGTCAGACCCAGTGTTGACATGTGGCAAGACACTCCTCGGGGCGCGTCTTGCTTGGGCTTCTCTCATGGAGGCCCTCAGTAAGACCCATTGTTGACATGTGGCAAGAAGCTCCTCGGGGCGCGTCTTCCTTGGGCTTCTCTCCTGGAGGCCCTCAGTCAGACCCATTGTTGACCTGTGGCAAGACGCTCCTTGGGGCGCGTCTTGCTTGGACCTCCCTCCTGGAGGCGCTCAGTCAGACCGAGTAGTGACATGTGGCAAGACGCTCCTCGGGGCGTGTCTTGCTTGGACCTCTCTCCTGGAGGCGCTCAGTTAGACCGAGTAGTGACATGTGGCAAGACGCTCCTCGTGGCGGGTCTTGCTTGGGCCTCTCTCCTGGAGGCGCTCAGTCAGACCGAGTGCTGACATAAGGCAAGATGCTCCTCGGGGCGCATCTTGCTTGGGCCTCTCTCCTGGAGGCGCTAAGTCAGACCCAGTGTTGACACGTGGCAAGACGCTCCTCGGTGCGCGTCTTGCTTGGGCCTCTCTCCTGGAGGCGCTCAGTCAGACACAGTGTTGACATGTGGCAAGACACTCCTCGGGGCGCGTCTTGCTTGGGCTTCTCTCATGGAGGCCCTCAGTAAGACCCATTGTTGACATGTGGAAAGAAGCTCCTCGGGGCACGTCTTGCTTTGGCTTCTCTCCTGGAGGCCCTCAGTCAGACCCATTGTTGACAAGTGGCAAGACGCTCCTTGGGGCGCGTATTGCTTGGGCCTCTCTCCTGGATGCCCTCTGTCAGACCCAGTGTTGACATGTGGCAAGACTCTCCTCGGGGCGCGTCTTGCTTGGGCTTCTCTCATGGAGGCCCTCAGTCAGACCCAGTGTTGACATGGGTCAAGACGCTCCTCGGGGCGTGTCTTGCTTGGGCCTCTCTCCTGGAGGCGCTCAGTCAGACCCAGTGTTGACATGTGGCAAGACGCTCCTCGGGGCGCTTCTTGCTTGGGCTTCTGTCCTGGAGGCCCTCAGTCAGACCCATTGTTGACATGTGGCAAGACGCTCCTCGGGGCACGTCTTGCTTGGGCCTCTCTCCTGGAGGCGCTCAGTCAGACCGAGTAGTGACATGTGGCAAGACGCTCCTCGGGGCGCGTCTTGCTGGGGCTTCTCTCATGGAGGCACTCAGTCAGACCCAGTGTTGACATGTGGCAAGATGCTCCTCGGGGCACGTCTTGCTTGGGCCTCTCTCCTGGAGGCGCTCAGTCAGACCAAGAGGAGACATATGTCAAGACGCTCCTCAGGGCGCGTCTTGCTTGGGCCTCTCTCCTGGAGGCGCTCAGTCAGACCGAGTGCTGACATGTGGCAAGACGCTCCTCGGGGCGCGTCTTGCTTGGACCTCCCTCCTGGAGGCGCTCAGTCAGACCGAGTGTTGACATGTGGCAAGACGCTCCTCGGGGCGCGTGTGGCTTGGACCTCTCTCCTGGAGGCGATCAGTCAGACCGAGTATTGACATGAGGCAAGACGCTCCTCGGGGCGCGTCTTGCTTGGGCCTCTCTCCTGGAGGCGCTCAATTAGACCCAGTGTTGACATGTGGCAAGAAGCTCCTCGGGCGCGTCTTGCTTGGGCTTCTCTCCTGGAGGCCCTCAGTCAGACCCATTGTTGACATGTGGCAAGACGCTCCTCGGTGCACGTCTTGCTGGGGCCTCTCTCCTGGAGGCACTCAGTCAGACCCAGTGTTGACATGTGTCAAGACGCTTCTCGGGCGTTTCTTGCTTGCGCCTATCTCCTGGAGGCGCTCAGTCAGACCCAGAGGTGACATGTGGCAAGACGCTCCTCGGGCCTCTCTCCTGGAGGCGCTCAGTCAGACCCAGTGTTGACATGTGGCAAGACGCTCCTCGGGACGCGTCTTGCCTGGGCCTCTCTCCTGGAGGTGCTCAGTCAGACCCAGTGTTGACATGTGGCAAGACTTTCCTCGGGGCGCATCTTGCTGGGGCTTCTCTCATGGAGGCACTCAGTCAGACCCAGTGTTGACATGTGGCAAGATGCTCCTCGGGGCACGTCTTGCTTGGGCCTCTCTCCTGGAGGCGCTCAGTCAGACCAAGAGGAGACATGTGTCAAGACGCTCCTCAGGGCGCGTCTTGCTTGGGCCTCTCTCCTGGAGGCGCTCAGTCAGACCGAGTGCTGACATGTGGCAAGACGCTCCTCGGGGCGCGTCTTGCTTGGACCTCCCTCCTGGAGGCGCTCAGTCAGACCGAGTAGTGACATGTGGCAAGACGCTCCTCGGGGCGTGTCTTGCTTGGACCTCTCTCCTGGAGGCGCTCAGTTAGACCGAGTAGTGACATGTGGCAAGACGCTCCTCGGGGCGGGTCTTGCTTGGGCCTCTCTCCTGGAGGCGCTCAGTCAGACTGAGTGCTGACATAAGGCAAGATGCTCCTCGCGGCGCGTCTTGCTTGGGCCTCTCTCCTGGAGGTGCTCAATCAGACCCAGTGGTGACACGTGGCAAGACGCTCCTCGGGGCGCGTCTTGCTTGGGCCTCTCTCCTGGAGGAGCTCAGTCAGACCCAGTGGTGACACGTGGCAAGACGCTCCTCGGGGCGCATCTTGCTTGGGCCTCTCTCCTGGAGGCGCTAAGTCAGACCCAGTGTTGACACGTGGCAAGACGCTCCTCGGGGCGCGTCTTGCTTGGGCCTCTCTCCTGGAGGCGCTCAGTCAGACCCAGTGTTGACATGTGGCAAGACACTCCTCGGGGCGCGTCTTGCTTGGGCCTCTCTCATGGAGGCCCTCTGTCAGACCCAGCGTTGACATGTGTCAAGACGCTCCTCGGGGCGCATCTTGCTTTGGCCTCTCTCCTGGAGGCGCTCAGTCAGACCGAGTGCTGACATGTGGCAAGAAGCTCCTCGGGGCGCGACTTCCTTGGGCTTCTCTCCTGGAGGCCCTCAGTCAGACCCATTGTTGACATGTGGCAAGACGCTCCTCGGGGCGCGTATTGCTTGGGCCTCTCTCCTGGATGCCCTCTGTCAGACCCAGTGTTGACATGTGGCAAGACTCTCCTCGGGGCGCGTCTTGCTTGGGCTTCTCACATGGATGCCCTAAGTCAGACCCAGTGTTATCATGTGTCAAGACGCTCCTCGGGGCGTGTCTTGCTTGGGCCTCTCTCCTGGAGGCGCTCAGTCAGACCCAGTGTTGACATTTGGCAAGTTGCTCCTCGGGGCGCTTCTTGCTTGGGCTTCTCTCCTGGAGGCCCTCAGTCAGACCCATTGTTGACATGTGGCAAGACGCTCCTCGGGGCACGTCTTGCTTGGGCCTCTATCCTGGAGGCGCTCAGTCAGACCGAGTAGTGACATGTGACAAGACGCTCCTCGGGGTGCGTCTTGCTGGGGCTTCTCTCATGGAGGCACTCAGTCAGACCCAGTGTTGACATGTGGCAAGACGCTCCTCGGGGCGCGTGTTGCTTGGACCTCTCTCCTGGAGGCGCTCAGTCAGACCCAGTGTTGACATGTGTCAAGACGCTCCTCGGGCCTCTCTCCTGGAGGAGCTCAGTCAGACCCAGTGTTGACATGTGGCAAGACGCTCCTCGGGGCGCGTCTTGCTTGGGCTTCTCTCATGGAGGCACTCATTCAGACCCAGTGTTGACATGTGGAAAGACGCTCCTCGGGGAACGTCTTGCTTGGGCCTCTCTCCTGGAGGCGCTCAGTCAGACCCAGAGAAGAAGTGTGTCAAGACGCTCCTCGGGGCGCATCTTGCTTGGGCCTCTCTCCTGGAGGCGCTCAGTCAGACCCAGAGGTGACATGTGTCAAGACGCTCCTCGGGCCTCTCTCCTGGAGGAGCTCAGTCAGACCCAGTGTTGACACGTGGCAAGACTCTCCTCGGGGCGCGTCTTGCTTGGGCCTCTCTCCTGGAGGTGCTCAGTCAGACCCAGTGTTGACATGTGGCAAGACGCTCCTCGGGGCGCGTCTTGCAGGGGCTTCTCTCATGGAGGCACTCATTCAGACCCAGAGTTGACATGTGGAAAGACGCTCCTCGGGGAACGTCTTGCTTGGGCCTCTCTCCTGGAGTCGCTCAGTCAGACCCAGAGAAGAAGTGTGTCAAGACGCTCCTCGGGTCGCGTCTTGCTTGGGCCTCTCTCCTGGAGGCGCTCAGTCAGACCGAGTGTTGACATGTGGCAAGATGCTCCTCGGGGCACGTCTTGCTTGGGCCTCTCTCCTGGAGGCGCTCAGTCAGACCCAGAGGAGACATGTGTCAAGACGCTCCTCTGGGCACGTCTTGCTTGGGCCTCTCTCCTGGAGGCACTCAGTCAGACCCAGTGTTGACATGTGGCAAGACGCTCCTCGGGGCGCGTCTTGCTTGGGCCTCTCTCCTGGAGGCGCTCAGTCTGACCCAGTGTTGACATGTGGCAAGACGCTCCTCGGGGCGCGTCTTATTTGGGCCTCTATCCTGGGGGCCCTCAGTCAGACCCAGTGTTGACATGTGGCAAGACGCTCCTCCGGGCGCGTCTTGCTTGGGCTTCTCTCCTGGAGGCCCTCAGTCAGACCCATTGTTGACATGTGGCAAGACGCTCCTCGGGGCACGTCTTGCTTGGACCTCCCTCCTGGAGGCCCTCAGTCAGACCCATTGTTGACATGTGGCAAGACGCTCCTCGGGGCACGTCTTGCTTGGACCTCCCTCCTGGAGGCGCTCAGTCAGACCGAGTAGTGACATATGGCAACACGCTCCTCGGGGCGTGTCTTGCTTGGACCTCTCTCCTGGAGGCGCTCAGTTAGACCGAGTAGTGACATGTGGCAAGACGCTCCTCGGGGCGGGTCTTGCTTGGGCCTCTCTCCTGGAGGCGCTCAGTCAGACCGAGTGCTGACATAAGGCAAGATGCTCCTCGTGGCGCGTCTTGCTGGGGCCTCTCTCCTGGAGGTGCTCAATCAGACCCAGTGTTCACATGTGGCAAGACGCTCCTCGGGGCGCGTCTTGCTTGGGCCTCTCTCCTGGAGGCGCTCAGTCAGACCCAGTGTTGACATGTGGCAAGACGCTCCTCGGGGCGCATCTTGCTTGGGCCTCTCTCCTGGAGGCGCTCAGTCAGACAGAGTGCTGACATGTGGCAAGACGCTCCTCGGGGCGCATCTTGCGTGGGCTTCTCTCCTGGAGGCCCTCAGTCAGACCCAGTGTTGACATGTGGCAAGACGCTCCTCGGGGCGTGTCTTATTTGGGCCTCTCTCCTGGGGGCCCTCTGTCAGACCCAGTGTTGACATGTGTCAAGACGCTCCTCGGGGCGCATCTTGCTTTGGCCTCTCTCCTGGAGGCGCTCAGTCAGACCGAGTGCTGACATGTGGCAAGAAGCTCCTCGGGGCGCGTCTTCCTTGGGCTTCTCTCCTGGAGGCCCTCAGTCAGACCCATTGTTGACATGTGGCAAGACGCTCCTCGGGGCGCGTATTGCTTGGGCCTCTCTCCTGGATGCCCTCTGTCAGACCCAGTGTTGACATGTGGCAAGACTCTCCTCGGGGCGTGTCTTGCTTGGGCCTCTCTCCTGGAGGCGCTCAGTCAGACCCAGTGTTGACATGTGGCAAGACGCTCCTCGGGACGCTTCTTGCTTGGGCTTCTCTCCTGGAGGCCCTCAGTCAGACCCATTGTTGACATGTGGCAAGACGCTCCTCGGGGCACGTCTTGCTTGGGCCTCTCTCCTGGAGGCGCTCAGTCAGACCAAGTAGTGACATGTGACAAGACGCTCCTCGGGGCGCGTCTTGCTGGGGCTTCTCTCATGGAGGCACTCAGTCAGACCCAGTGTTGACATGTGGCAAGATGCTCCTCGGGGCGCGTGTTGCTTGGACCTCTCTCCTGGATGCGCTCAGTCAGACCCAGTGTTGACATGTGTCAAGACGCTCCTCGGGCGTTTCTTGCTTGGGCCTCGCTCCTGGAGGCGCTCAGTCAGACCCAGTGTTGACATGTGACAAGACGCTCCTCGGGGCGCGTCTTGCTTGGGCCGCTCTCCTGGAGGCGCTCAGTCAGACCCAGAGGTGACATGTGTCAAGACGCTCCTCGGGCCTGTCTCCTGGAGAAGCTCAGTCAGACCCAGTGTTGACATGTGGCAAGACGCTCCTCGGGGCGCGTCTTGCTGGGGCTTCTCTCATGGAGGCACTCAGTCAGACCCAGTGTTGACATGTGGAAAGACGCTCCTCGGGGCACGTCTTGCTTGGGCCTCTCTCCTGGAGGCGCTCAGTCAGACCCATAGGAGACATGTGTCAAGACGCTCCTCGGGGCGCGTCTTGCTTGGGCCTCTCTCCTGGAGGCGCTCAGTCAGACCCAGTGTTCACATGTGGCAAGACGCTCCTCGGGGCCCGTTTTGCTTGGGCCTCTCTCCTGGAGGCGCTCAGTCAGACCCAGTGTTGACATGTGGCAAGACGCTCCACGGGGCGCGTCTTGCTTGGGCCTCTCTCCTGGAGGCGCTCAGTCAGACCGAGTGCTGACATGTGGCAAGACGCTCCTCGGGGTGCATCTTGCTTGGGCTTCTCTCCTGGAGGCCCTCAGTCAGACCCAGTGTTGACATGTGGCAAGACGCTCCTCGGGGCACGTCTTGCTTGGGCCTCTCTCCTGGAGGCGCTCAGTCAGACCGAGTAGTGACATGTGGCAAAACGCTCCTCGGGGCGCGTCTTGCTTGGACCTCCCTCCTGGAGGCGCTCAGTCAGACCGAGTAGTGACATGTGGCAAGACGCTCCTCGGGGCGTGTCTTGCTTGGACCTCTCTCCTGGAGGCGCTCAGTTAGACCGAGTAGTGACATGTGGCACAATTTCACATAATTCTGGGTTCATTTGTGTGAAAACAAGGTCAAATCAGGCTGAAACGTTACAGGAAGGTAGAATCTATTGAGTTGTAAGTGATCTGAACGTTTCATGATGATAGCACTTTCCTAAGGGGGTCAAACCATGTCCCAAAGGTCACCGGATCTGGTGTCACTTTTAAGAAGTAGTCCAGTTACACATTTGTGAGCTTATAACTTGGCTTCTGAATGTCCTAGAGAGGTCAGGTTTGTTTTAGTGTACTCCAATCAACAGCCCCTACAACCACAAAAAGGAATGGAGTCATTAGCACTTATGGTTTGTAAATGGCACCCAGAATTATGTTGCACGAAGCACAATTTCACATCATTCTGGGTCCATTGGTGTGAAAACAAGGTCCAATCAGGCTGAAATCCTACAAGAAGGTAGAATCTATTGAGTTGTAAGTGATCTGAACGTTTCAAGATGATCGCACATTCCTATAGGGGGTAAAACCATGTCCCAAAGGTCACCGGGCCTGGTGTCACTTTAAAGAAGTAGTCCAGTTACACCTTTGTGGGCTTATAACTTGGCTCTGAATGTCCTAGAGAGGTCAGGTTTGTTTTAGTGTACTCCAATCAACAGCCCCTACAACCACAAAAAGGAATGGAGTCATTAGCACTTATGGTTTGTAAATGGCACCCAGAATTATGTTGCACAAAGCACAATTTCACATCATTCTGGGTCCATTTGTGTGAAAACAAGATCCAATCAGGCTGAAACGTTACAAGAAGGTAGAATCTATTGAGTTGTAAGTGATCTGAACGTTTCAAGATGATCGCACATTCCTATAGGGGGTAAAACCATGTCCCAAAGGTCACCGGGCATGGTGTCACTTTAAAGAAGTAGTCCAGTTACACCTTTGTGGGCTTATAACTTGGCTTCTGAATGTCCTAGAGAGGTCAGGTTTGTTTTAGTGTACTCCAATCAACAGCCCCTACAACCACAAAAAGGAATGGAGTCATTAGCACTTATGGTTTGTAAATGACACCCAGAATTATGTTGCACGAAGCACAATTTCACATCATTATGGGTCCATTTGTGTGAAAACAAGGTCCATTCAGGCTGAAACGTTACAAGAAGGTAGAATCTATTGAGTTGTAAGTGATCTGAACGTTTCAAGATGATCGAACATTCCTATAGGGGGTAAAACCATGTCCCAAAGGTCACCGGATCTGGTGTAAATTTAAAAAGTAGTCCAGTTACACATTTGTGGGCTTATAACTTGGCTTCTGAATGTCCTAGAGAGATCAGGTTTGTTTTAGTGCACTCCAATCAACAGCCCCTACAACCACAAAAAGGAATGGAGTCATTAGCACTTATGGTTTGTAAATGGCACCCAGAATTATGTTGCACGAAGCACAATTTCACATCATTCTGGGTCCATTTGTGTGAAAACAAGGTCGAATCAGGCTGAAACGCTACAAGAAGGTAGAATCTATTGAGTTGTAAGTGATCTGAACGTTTCAAGATGATCACACATTCCTATAGGGGGTAAAACCATGTGCCAAAGGTCACCGGGCCTGGTGTCACTTTAAAGAAGCAGTCCAGTTACACCTTTGTGGGCTTATAACTTGGCTTCTGAATGTCCTGGAGAGGTTAGGTTTGTTTTAGTTTACTCCAATCAACAGCCCCTACAACCACAAAAAGGAATGGAGTCATTAGCACTTATGGTTTGTAAATGGCACCCAGAATTATGTTGCACGAAGCACAATTTCACATCATTCTGGGTCCATTTGTGTGAAAACAAGGTCCAATCAAGCTGAAACGTTACAGGAAGGTAGAATCTATTGAGTTGTAAGTGATCTGAACGTGTCATGATGATAGCACTTTCCTAAGGGGGTCAAACCATGTCCCAAAGGTCACCGGATCTGGTGTCACTTTAAAGAATAGTCCAGTTACACATTTGTGGGCTTATAACTTGGCTTCTGAATGTCCTAGAGAGGTCAGGTTTGTTTTAGTGTGCTCCAATCAACAGCCCCTACAACCAGAAAAAGGAATGGAGTCATTAGCACTTATGGTTTGTAAATGGCACCCAGAATTATGTTGCACGAAGCACAATTTCACATCATTCTGGGTCCATTTGTGTGAAAACAAGGTCCAATCAGGCTGAAACATTACAGGAAGGTAGAATCTATTCAGTTGTAAGTGATCTGAACGTTTCATGATGATAGCACTTTCCTAAGGGGGTCAAACCATGTCCCAAAGGTCACCGGATCTGGTGTCAATTTAAAGAAGTAGTCCAGTTACACATTTGTGGGCTTATAACTTTGCTTCTGAATGTCCTAGAGAGATCAGGTTTGTTTTAGTGTACTCAAATCAACAGCCCCTACAACCACAAATAGGAATGGAGTCATTAGCACTTAAGGTTTGTAAATGGCACCCAGAATTATGTTGCACGAAGCACAATTTCACATCATTCTGGGTCCATTTGTGTGAAAACAAGGTCCAATCAGGCTGAAACGCTACAAGAAGGTAGAATCTATTGAGTTGTAAGTGATCTGAACGTTTCATGATGATAGCACTTTCCTAAGGGGGTCAAACCATGTCCCAAAGGTCACCGGATCTGGTGTCACTTTAAAGAAGTAGTCCAGTTACACATTTGTGAGCTTATAACTTGGCTTCTGAATGTCCTAGAGAGGTCAGGTTTGTTTTAGTGTACTCCAATCAACAGCCCCTACAACCACAAAAAGGAATGGAGTCATTTGCACTTTGGTTTGTAAATGGCACCCAGAATTATGTTGCACGAAGCACAATTTCACATCATTCTGGGTCCATTTGTGTGAAAACAAGGTCCAATCAGGCTGAAATGCTACAAGAAGGTAGAATCTATTGAGTTGTAAGTGATCTGAACGTTTCAAGATGATCGCACATTCCTATAGGGGGTAAAACCATGTCCCAAAGGTCACCGGGCCTGGTGTCACTTTAGAGAAGTAGTCCAGTTACACATTTGTGGGCTTATAACTTGGCTTTTGAATGTCCTAGAGAGGTCAGGTTTGTTTTAGTGTACTCCAATCAACAGCCCCTACAACCACAAAAAGGAATGGAGTCATTAGCACTTATGGTTTGTAAATGGCACCCAGAATTATGTTGCACAAAGCACAGTTTCACATCATTCTGGGTCCATTTGTGTGAAAACAAGGTCCAATCAGGCTGAAACTTTACAGAAAGGTAGAATCTATTGAGTTGTAAGTGACCTGAACGTTTCATGATGATAGCACTTTCCTAAGGGGGTCAAACCATGTCCCAAAGGTCACCGGATCTGGTGTCAATTTAAAGTAGTCCAGTTACACATTTGTGGGCTTATAACTTGGCTTCTGAATATCCTAGAGAGGTCAGATTTGTTTTAGCGTACTCCAATTAACAGCCCCCGTTACCCCAAAAAGGAATGGAGTCATTAGCTCTTATGGTTTTTAAATGGCACCCAGAATTATGTTGCACGAAGCACAATTTCACATCATTCTGGGTTCATTTGTGTGAAAACAAGGTCCAATCAGGCTGAAACGTTACAGGAAGGTAGAATCTATTGAGTTGTAAGTGATCTGAACGTTTCATGATGATAGCACTTTCCTAAGGGGGTCAAACCATGTCCCAAAGGTCACCGGATCTGGTGTCACTTTAAAGAAGTCGTCAAGTTACACATTTGTGGGCTTATAACTTGGCTTCTGAATGTCCTAGAGAGGTCAAGTTTGTTTTAGTGTACTCCAATCAACAGCCCCTACAACCACAAAAAGGATTGGAGTCATTAGCACTTATGGTTTGTAAATGGCACCCAGAATTATGTTGCACGAAGCACAATTTCACATCATTCTGGGTCCATTTGTGTGAAAACAAGGTCCAATCAGGCTGAAACGTTACAAGAAGTTAGAATCTATTGAGTTGTAAGTGATCTGAACGTTTCATGATGATAGCACTTTCCTAAGGGGGTCAAACCATGTCCCAAAGGTCACCGGATCTGGTGTCAATTTAAAGAAGTAGTCCAGTTACACATTTGTGGGCTTATAACTTGGCTTCTGAATGTCCTAGAGAGATCAGGTTTGTTTTAGTGTACTCCAATCAACAGCCCCTACAACCACAAAAAGGAATGGAGTCATTAGCACTTATGGTTTTTAAATGGCACCCAGAATTATGTTGCACGAAGCACAATTTCACATCATTCTGGGTTCATTTGTGTGAAAACAAGGTCCAATCAGGCTGAAACGTTACAGGAAGGTAGAATCTATTGAGTTGTAAGTGATCTGAACGTTTCATGATGATAGCACTTTCCTAAGGGGGTCAAACCATGTCCCAAAGCTCACCGGATCTGGTGTCAATTTAAAGAAGTAGTCCAGTTACACATTTGTGGGCTTATAACTTGGCTTCTGAATGTCCTAGAGAGGTTAGGTTTGTTTTAGTGTACTCCAATCAGCATGCCCCTACAACCACAAAAAGGAATTGAGTCATTTGCACTTATGGTTTGTAAATGGCAACCAGAATTATGTTGCACAAAGCACAATTTCACATCATTCTGGGTTCATTTGTGTGAAAACAAGGTCCAATCAGGCTGAAACGTTACAGGAAGGTAGAATCTATTGAGTTGTAAGTGATCTGAACGTTTCATGATGATAGCACTTTCCTAAGGGGGTCAAACCATGTCCCAAAGCTCACCGGATGTAGTGTCAATTTAAAGAATTAGTCCAGTTTCACATTTGTGGGCTTATAACTTGGCTTCTGAATGTCCTAGAGAGATCAGGTTTGTTTTAATGTACTCCAATCAACAGCCCCTACAACCACAAAAAGGAATGGAGTCATTAGCACTTATGGGTTGTAAATGGCACCCAGAATTATGTTGCACGAAGCACAATTTCACATCATTCTGGGTCCATTTGTGTGAAAACAAGGTCCAATCAGGCTGAAACGTACAAGAAGGTAGAATCTATTGAGTTGTAAGTGATCTGAACGTTTCAAGATGATTGCACATTCCTATAGGGGGTAAAACGATGTCCCAAAGGTCACCGGGCCTGGTGTCACTTTAAAGAAGTAGTCCAGTTACACCTTTGTGGGCTTATAACTTGGCTTCTGAATGGCCTAGAGAGGTTAGGTTTGTTTTAGTGTACTCCAATCAACAGCCCCTACAACCACAAAAAGGAATTGAGTCATTAGCACTTATGGTTTGTAAATGGCACCCAGAATTATGTTGCACGAAGCACAATTTCACATCATTCTGGGTTCATTTGTGTGAAAACAAGGTCCAATCAGGCTGAAACGTTACAAGAAGGTAGAATCTATTGAGTTGTAAGTGATTTGAACGTTTCAAGATGATCGCACTTTCCTAAGGGGGTCAAACCATGTCCCAAAGGTCACCGGATCTGGTGTCAATTTAAAGAAGTAGTCCAGTTACACATTTGTGAGCTTATAACTTGGCTTCTGAATATCCTAGAGAGGTCAGGTTTGTTTTAGAGTACTCCAATTAACAGCCCCCGTTACCCCAAAAAGGAATGGAGTCATTAGCTCTTATGGTGTTTAAATGGCACCCAGAATTATGTTGCACGAAGCACAATTTCACATCATTCTGGGTTCATTTGTGTGAAAACAAGGTCCAATCAGGCTGAAACGTTACAGGAAGGTAGAATCTATTGAGTTGTAAGTGATCTGAACGTTTCTTGATGATAGCACTTTCCTAAGGGGGTCAAACCATGTCCCAAAGGTCACCGGATCTGGTGTCAATTTAAAGAAGTAGTCCAGTTACACATTTGTGAGCTTATAACTTGGCTTCTGAATGTCCTAGAGAGATCAGGTTTGTTTTAATGTACTCCAACCAACAGCCCCTACAACCACAAAAAGGAATCGAGTCATAAGCACTTATGGTTTGTAAATGGCACCCAGAATTATGTTGCACGAAGCACAATTTCACATCATTCTGGGTCCATTTGTGTGAAAACAAGGTCCAATCAGGCTGAAACGTTACAAGAAGTTAGAATCTATTGAGTTGTAAGTGATCTGAACGTTTCATGATGATCGCACATTCCTATAGGGGGTCAAACCATGTCCCAAAGGTCACCGGGCCTGGTGTCACTTTAAAGAAGTAGTCCAGTTACACCTTTGTGGGCTTATAACTTGGCTTCTGAATATCCTAGAGAGGTCAGGTTTTTTTAGAGTACTCCAATTAACAGCCCCCGTTACCCCAAAAAGGAATGGAGTCATTAGCTCTTATGGTTTTTAAATGGCACCCAGAATTATGTTGCACTAAGCACAATTTCACATCATTCTGGGTTCATTTGTGTGAAAACAAGGTCCAATCAGGCTTAAACGTTACAGGAAGGTAGAATCTATTGAGTTGTAAGTGATCTGAACGTTTCATGATGATAGCACTTTCCTAAGGGGGTCAAACCATGTCCCAAAGGTCACCGGATCTGGTGTCAATTTAAAGAAGTAGTCCAGTTACACATTTGTGGGCTTGTAACGTGGCTTCTGAATGTCCTAGAGAGATCAGGTTTGTTTTAGTGTACTCCAATCAACAGCCCCTACAACCACAAAAAGGAATGGAGTCTTTAGCACTTATGGTTTGTAAATGGCAACCAGAATTATGTTGCACGAAGCACAATTTCACATCATTCTGGGTCCATTTGTGTGAAAACAAGGTCCAATCAGGCTGAAACGTTACAAGAAGGTAGAGTCTATTGAGTTGTAAGTGATCTGAACGTTTCATGATGATCACACATTCCTATAGGGGGTCAAACCATGTCTCAAAGGTCACCGGGCCTGGTGTCAATTTAAAGAAGTAGTCCAGTTACACATTTGTGGGCTTATAACTTGGCTTCTGAATAACCTAGAGAGTTCAGGTTTATTTTAAAGTACTCCAATTAACAGCCCCCATTACACCAAAAAGGTGTGGAGTCATTAGCACTTATGGTTTTTAAATGGCACCCAGAATTATGTTGCACGAAGCACAATTTCACATCATTCTGGGTTCATTTGTGTGAAAACAAGGTCCAATCAGGCTGAAACGTTACAAGAAGGTAGAATATATTGAGTTGTAAGTGATCTGAACGTTTCATGATGATCGCACATTCCTATAGGGGGTCAAACCATGTCCCAAAGGTCACCGGGCCTGTTGTCACTTTAAAGAAGTAGTCCATTTACACCTTTGTGGGCTTATAACTTGGCTTCTGAATATCCTAAAGAGGTCAGGTTTGTTTTAGTGTACTCCAATCAACATCCCCCACAACCACAAAAAGGAATGGAGTCATTAGCAATTATGGTTTGTAAATGGCACCCAGAATTATGTTGCACGAAGCACAATTTCACATCATTCTGGGTCCATTTGTGTGAAAACAAGGTCCAATCAGGCTGAAACGCTACAGGAAGGTAGAATCTATTGAGTTGTAAGTGATCTGAACGTTTCATGATGATAGCACATTCCTATAGGGGGTCAAACCATGTCCCAAAGGTCACCGGATCTGGTGTCAATTTAAAGAAGTAGTCCAGTTACACATTTGTGGGCTTATAACTTGGCTTCTGAATGTCCTAGAGAGATCAGGTTTATTTTAGTATACTCCAATCAACAGCCCCTAGAACCACAAAAAGAAATGGATTCATTAGCACTTATGGTTTGTAAATGGCACCCAGAATTATGTTGCACGAAGCACAATTTCACATCATTCTGGGTCCATTTGTGTGAAAACAAGGTCCAATCAGGCTGAAACGTTACAAGAAGTTAGAATCTATTGAGTTGTAAGTGATCTGAACGTTTCATGATGATAGCACTTTCCTAAGGGGGTCAAACCATGTCCCAAAGGTCACCGGATCTGGTGTCAATTTAAAGAAGTAGTCCAGTTACACATTTGTGGGCTTATAACTTGGCTTCTCAATGTCCTAGAGAGATCAGGTTTGTTTTAATGTACTCCAACCAACAGCCCCTACAACCACAAAAAGGAATGGAGTCATTAGCACTTATGGTCTGTAAATGGCACCCAGAATTATGTTGCACGAAGCACAATTTCACATCATTCTGGGTCCATTTGTGTGAAAACAAGGTCCAATCAGGCTGAAACGTTACAAGAAGGTAGAATCTATTGAGTTGTAAGTGATCTGAACGTTTCAAGATGATCGCACATTCCTAAGGGGGTAAAACCATGTCCCAAAGGTCACCGGGCCTGGTGTCACTTTAAAGAAGTAGTCCGGTTACACCTTTATGGGCTTATAACTTGGCTTTTGTATGTCCTAGAGAGGTCAGGTTTGTTTTAGTGTACTCCAATCAACAGCCCCTACAACCACAAAAAGGAATGGAGTCATTAGCACTTATGGTTTGTAAATGGCACCCAGAATTATGTTGCACGAAGCACAATTTCACATCATTCTGGGTCCATTTGTGTGAAAACAAGGTCCAATCAGGCTGAAACGTTACAGGAAGGTAGAATCTATTGAGTTGTAAGTGATCTGAAAGTTTCATGATGATAGCACATTCCTATTGGGGGTCAAACCATGTCCCAAAGGTCACCGGATCTGGTGTCAATTTAAAGTAGTAGTCCAGTTACACATTTGTGGGCTTATAACTTGGCTTCTGAATGTCCTAGAGAGGTTAGGTTTGTTTTAGTGTACTCCAATCAACAGCCCCTACAACCACAAAAAGGAATGGAGTCATTAGCACTTATGGTCTTTAAATGGCACCCAGAATTATGGTGCACGAAGCACAATTTCTCATCATTCTGGGTCCATTTGTGTGAAAACAAGGTCCAATCAGGCTGAAACGTTACAAGAAGGTAGAATCTATTGAGTTGTAAGTCTCCATGAGAGAAGCCCAAGCAAGACGCGCCCCGAGGAGAGTCTTGCCACATGTCAACACTGGGTCTGACAGAGGGCATCCAGGAGAGAGGCCCAAGCAATACGCGCCCCGAGGAGCGTCTTGCCATATGTCACCACTGGGTCTGACTGAGCGCCTCCAGGAGCCCAAGCAAGAAGCGCCCCGAGGAGCGTCTTGCCACATGTCAGCACTCGGTCTGACTGAGCGCCTCCAGGAGAGAGGCCCAAGCAAGACGTGCCCCGAGGAGCGTCTTGCCACATGTCAACACTGGGTCTGACTGAGCGCCTCCAGGAGAAAGGCCCAAGCAAGACGCGCCCCGAGGAGCGTCTTGCCACATGTGAACACTGGGTCTGACTGAGCGCCTCCAGGAGAGAGGCCCAAGCAAGATGCGCCCGGAGGAGCGTCTTGCCACATGTCAGCACTCGGTCTGACTGAGCGCCTCCAGGAGAGAGGCCCAAGCAAGACGCGCCCCGAGGAGCATCTTGACACATGTCTCCTCTGGGTCTGACTGAGCGCCTCCAGGAGAGAGGCCCAAGCAAGACCTGCCCCGAGGAGCGTCTTGCCACATGTCAACACTGGGTCTGACTGAGTGCCTCCATGAGAGAAGCCCCAGCAAGACGCGCCCCGAGGAGCATCTTGCCACATGTCAACACTGGGTCTGACTGAGAACCTCCAGGAGAGAGGCCCAAGCACGACGCGCCCCGAGGAGCGTCTTGCCACATGTCAACACTGGGTCTGACTGAGCACCTCCAGGAGAGAGGCCCAAGCAAGACGCGCCCCGAGGAGCGTCTTGTCACATGTCACTACTCGGTCTGACTGAGCGCCTCCAGGAGAGAGGCCCAAGCAAGACGTGCCCCGAGGAGCGTCTTGCCACATGTGAATAATGGGTCTGACTGAGGGCCTCCAGGAGAGAAGCCCAAGCAAGAAGCGCCCCGAGGAGCGTCTTGCCACATGTCAGCACTGGGTCTGACTGAGCGCCTCCAGGAGAGAGGCCCAAGCAAGACACGCCCCGAGGAGCGTCTTGACACATGTCAACACTGGGTCTGACTGAGGGCCTCCATGAGAGAAGCCCAAGCAAGACGCGCCCCGAGGAGAGTCTTGCCACATGTCAACACTGGGTCTGACAGAGGGCATCCAGGAGAGAGGCCCAAGCAATACGCGCCCCAAGGAGCGTCTTGCCACATGTCACCACTGGGTCTGACTGAGCGCCTCCAGGAGAGAGGCCCAAGAAAGAAGCGCCCCGAGGAGCGTCTTGCCACGTGTCAACACTGGATCTGATTGAGGGCCTTCTGGAGAGAGGCCCAAGCAAGACGCGCCCCGAGGAGCGTCTTGCCACATGTGAACACTGGGTCTGACTGAACGCCTCCAGGAGAGAGGCCCAAGCAAGACGCGCCCGGAGGAGCGTCTTGCCACATGTCAGCACTCGGTCTGACTGAGCGCCTCCAGGAGAGAGGCCCAAGCAAGACGTGCCCCGAGGAGCGTCTTGCCACATGTCAACACTAGGTCTGACTGAGCTTCTCCAGGAGAGAGGCCCAAGCAAGACGCGCCCCGAGGAGCGTCTTGCCACATGTCACCTCTGGGTCTGACTGAGCACCTCCAGGAGAGAGGCCCAAGCAAGACGCGCCCCGAGGAGCGTCTTGTCACATGTCAACACTGGGTCTGACTGAGCGCCTCCAGGAGAGAGGCCCAAGCAAGAAACGCCCGAGGAGCGTCTTGACACATGTCAACACTGGGTCTGACTGATCGCATCCCCAGGAGAGAGACACAAGCAAGACGCGCCCCAAGGAGCGTCTTGCCACATGTCAACACTGGGTCTGATTGAGGGCCTTCTGGAGAGAGGCCCAAGCAAGACGCGCCCAGAGGAGCGTCTTGCCACATGTCAACAATGGGTCTGACTGAGGGCCTCCAGGAGAGAAGCCCAAGCAAGAAGCGCCGCGAGGAGCGTCTTGCCACATGTCAACACTGGGTCTGACTGAGCGCCTCCAGGAGAGAGGCCCAAGCAATACGGGCCCCGAGGAGCGTCTTGCCACATGTCACCACTGGGTCTGACAGAGGGCATCCAGGAGAGAGGCCCAAGCAATACGCGCCCCGAGGAGCGTCTTGCCACATGTCAACACTGGGTCTGACTGATTGCCTCCATTAGAGACGCCCCAGCAAGACGCGCCCCGAAGAGCATCTTGCCACATGTCACTACTCGGTCTGACTGAGCGCCTCCAGGAGAGAGGCCCAAGTAAGACGTGCCCCGAGGAGCGTATTGCCACATGTCAACAATGGGTCTGACTGAGGGCCTCCAGGAGAGAAGCCCAAGCAAGAAGCGCCCCGATGAGCGTCTTGCCACATGTCAACACTGGGTCTGACTGAGCGCCTCCAGGAGAGAGGCCCAAGCACAACGCGCCCCGAGGAGCGTCTTGCCACATGTCAACACTGGGTCTGACTGAGCGCCTCCAGGAGAGAGGCCCAAGCAAGACGCGCCCCGAGGAGCGTCTTGTCACATGTCACTACTCGGTCTGACTGAGCGCCTCCAGGAGAGAAGCCCAAGCAAGACGCGCCCCGAGGAGCGTCTTGCCACATGTCAGCACTCGGTCTGAGTGAGCGCCTCCAGGAGAGAGGCCCAAGCAAGACGTGCCCCGAGGAGCGTCTTGCCACATGTCAACACTGGGTCTGACTGAGTGCCTCCAGGAGAGAGGCCCAAGCAAGACGCGCCCCGAGGAGCGTCTTGTCACATGTCACTACTCGGTCTGACTGAGCGCCTCCAGGAGAGAGGCCCAAGCAAGACGTGCCCCGAGGAGCGTCTTGCCACATGTCAACAATGGGTCTGACTGAGGGCCTCCAGGAGAGAAGCCCAAGCAAGAAGCGCCGCGAGGAGCGTCTTGCCACATGTCAACACTGGGTCTGACTGAGCGCCTCCAGGAGAGAGGCCCAAGCAATATGGGCCGCGAGGAGCGTCTTGCCACATGTCACCACTGGGTCTGACAGAGGGCATCCAGGAGAGAGGCCCAAGCAATACGCGCCCCGAGGAGCGTCTTGCCACATGTCACCACTGGGTCTGACTGAGCGCCTCCAGGAGAGAGGCCCAAGCAAGAAGCGCCCCGAGGAGCGTCTTGCCACATGTCAGCACTCGGTCTGACTGAGCGCCTCCAGGAGAGAGGCCCAAGCAAGACGTGCCCCGAGGAGCGTCTTGCCACATGTGAACACTGGGTCTGACTGAGCGCCTCCAGGAGAGAGGCCCAAGCAAGACGCGCCCGGAGGAGCGTCTTGCCACATGTCAGCACTCGGTCTGACTGAGCGCCTCCAGGAGAGAGGCCCAAGCAAGACGCGCCCCGAGGAGCATCTTGACACATGTCTCCTCTGGGTCTGACTGAGCGCCTCCAGGAGAGAGGCCCAAGCAAGACGTGCCCCGAGGAGCGTCTTGCCACATGTCAACACTGGGTCTGACTGAGTGCCTCCATGAGAGAAGCCCCAGCAAGACGTGCCCCGAGGAGCATCTTGCCACATGTCAACACTGGGTCTGACTGAGAACCTCCAGGAGAGAGGCCCAAGCACAACGCGCCCCGAGGAGCGTCTTGCCACATGTCAACACTGGGTCTGACTGAGCGCCTCCAGGAGAGAGGCCCAAGCAAGACGCGCCCCGAGGAGTGTCTTGTCACATGTCACTACTCGGTCTGACTGAGCGCCTCCAGGAGAGAGGCCCAAGCAAGACGTGCCCCGAGGAGCGTCTTGCCACATGTCAACAATGGGTCTGACTGAGGGCCTCCAGGAGAGAAGCCCAAGCAAGAAGCGCCCCGAGGAGCGTCTTGCCACATGTCAGCACTCGGTCTGACTGAGCGCCTCCAGGAGAGAGGCCCAAGCAAGACGTGCCCCGAGGAGCGTCTTGCCACATGTCAACACTGGGTCTGACTGAGTGCCTCCAGGAGAGAGGCCCAAGCAAGACGCGCCCCGAGGAGCGTCTTGCCACATGTGAACACTGGGTCTGACTGAGCGCCTCCAGGAGAGAGGCCCAAGCAAGACGCGCCCGGAGGAGCGTCTTGCCACATGTCAGCACTCGGTCTGACTGAGCACCTCCAGGAGAGAGGCCCAAGCACGACGCGCCCCGAGGAGCGTCTTGTCACATGTCAACACTAGGTCTGACTGAGCTTCTCCAGGAGAGAGGCCCAAGCAAGACGCGCCCCGAGGAGCGTCTTGCCACATGTCACCTCTGGGTCTGACTGAGCACCTCCAGGAGAGAGGCCCAAGCAAGACGCGCCCCGAGGAGCGTCTTGTCACATGTCAACACTGGGTCTGACTGAGCGCCTCCAGGAGAGAGGCCCAAGCAAGAAACGCCCGAGGAGCGTCTTGACACTTGTCAACACTGGGTCTGACTGATCGCCTCCCCAGGAGAGAGGCCCAAGCAAGACGCGCCCTGAGGAGCGTCTTGTCACATGTCAACACTGGGTCTGACTGAGCGCCTCCAGGAGAGAGGCCCAAATGAGACGCGCCCCGAGGAGCGTCTTGCCACATGTCAACACTGGGTCTGACTGAGTGCCTCCATTAGAGAAGCCCCAGCAAGACGCGCCCCGAAGAGCATCTTGCCACATGTCACTACTCGGTCTGACTGAGCGCCTCCAGGAGAGAGGCCCAAGCAAGACGTGCCCCGAGGAGTGTCTTGCCACATATCAACAATGGGTCTGACTGAGGGCCTCCAGGAGAGAAGCCCAAGCAAGAAGCGCCCCGAGGAGCGTCCTGCCACATGTCACCACTGGGTCTGACTGAGCGCCTCCAGGAGAGAGGCCCAAGCAAGAAGCGCCCCGAGGAGCGTCTTGCCACGTGTCAACACTGGGTCTGATTGAGGGCCTTCTGGAGAGAGGCCCAAGCAAGACGCGCCCCGAGGAGCGTCTTGCCACATGTCAACAATGGGTCTGACTGAGGGCCTCCAGGAGAGAAGCCCAAGCAAGACGCGCCCCGAGGAGCGTCTTGTCACATGTCACTACTCGGTCTGACTGAGCGCCTCCAGGAGAGAGGCCCAAGCAAGACGTGCCCCGAGGAGCGTCTTGCCACATGTCAACAATGGGTCTGACTGAGCGCCTCCAGGAGAGAAGCCCAAGCAAGAAGCGCCGCGAGGAGCGTCTTGCCACATGTCAAAACTGGGTCTGACTGAGCGCCTCCAGGAGAGAGGCCCAAGCAATACGCGCCCCGAGGAGCGTCTTGCCACATGTCACCACTGGGTCTGACAGAGGGCATCCAGGAGAGAGGCCCAAGCAATACGCGCCCCGAGGAGCGTCTTGCCACATGTCACCACTGGGTCTGACTGAGCGCCTCCAGGAGAGAGGCCCAAGCAAGAAGCGCCCCGAGGAGCGTCTTGCCACATGTCAGCACTCGGTCTGACTGAGCGCCTCCAGGAGAGAGGCCCAAGCAAGACGTGCCCCGAGGAGCGTCTTCCCACATGTGAACACTGGGTCTGACTGAGCGCCTCCAGGAGAGAGGCCCAAGCAAGACGCGCCCGGAGGAGCGTCTTGCCACATGTCAGCACTCGGTCTGACTGAGCGCCTCCAGGAGAGAGGCCCAAGCAAGACGCGCCCCGAGGAGCATCTTGACACATGTCTCCTCTGGGTCTGACTGAGCGCCTCCAGGAGAGAGGCCCAAGCAAGACGTGCCCCGAGGAGCGTCTTGCCACATGTCAACACTGGGTCTGACTGAGTGCCTCCATGAGAGAAACCCCAGCAAGACGCGCCCCGAGGAGCATCTTGCCACATGTCAACACTGGGTCTGACTGAGAACCTCCAGGAGAGAGGCCCAAGCACAACGCGCCCCGAGGAGCGTCTTGCCACATGTCAACACTGGGTCTGACTGAGCGCCTCCAGGAGAGAGGCCCAAGCAAGACGTGCCCCGAGGAGCGTCTTGTCACATGTCACTACTCGGTCTGACTGAGCGCCTCCAGGAGAGAGGCCCAAGCAAGACGTGCCCCGAGGAGCGTCTTGCCACATGTCAACAATGGGTCTGACTGAGGGCCTCCAGGAGAGAAGCCCAAGCAAGAAGCGCCCCGAGGAGCGTCTTGCCACATGTCAGCACTGGGTCTGACTGAGCGCCTCCAGGAGAGAGGCCCAAGCAAGACACGCCCCGAGGAGCGTCTTGCCACATGTCAGCACTCGGTCTGACTGAGCGCCTCCAGGAGAGAGGCCCAAGCAAGACGCGCCCCGAGGAGCATCTTGACACATGTCTCCTCTGGGTCTGACTGAGCGCCTCGAGGAGAGAGGCCCAAGCAAGACGTGCCCCGAGGAGCGTCTTGCCACATGTCAACACTGGGTCTGACTGAGTGCCTCCATGAGAGAAACCCCAGCAAGACGCGCCCCGAGGAGCATCTTGCCACATGTCAACACTGGGTCTGACTGAGAACCTCCAGGAGAGAGGCCCAAGCACAACGCGCCCCGAGGAGCGTCTTGCCACATGTCAACACTGGGTCTGACTGAGCGCCTCCAGGAGAGAGGCCCAAGCAAGACGTGCCCCGAGGAGCGTCTTGTCACATGTCACTACTCGGTCTGACTGAGCGCCTCCAGGAGAGAGGCCCAAGCAAGACGTGCCCCGAGGAGCGTCTTGCCACATGTCAACAATGGGTCTGACTGAGGGCCTCCAGGAGAGAAGCCCAAGCAAGAAGCGCCCCGAGGAGCGTCTTGCCACATGTCAGCACTGGGTCTGACTGAGCGCCTCCAGGAGAGAGGCCCAAGCAAGACACGCCCCGAGGAGCGTCTTGACACATGTCAGCACTGGGTCTGACTGAGGGCCTCCATGAGAGAAGCCCAAGCAAGAAACGCCCGAGGAGCGTCTTGACACATGTCAACACTGGGTCTGACTGATCGCCTTCCCAGGAGAGAGGCCCAAGCAAGACGCGCCCTGAGGAGCGTCTTGCCACATGTCAACACTGGGTCTGACTGAGTGCCTCCATGAGAGAAGCCCCAGCAAGACGCGCCCCAAGGAGCGTCTTGCCACATGTCAACACTGGGTCTGACTGAGCGCCTCCAGGAGAGAGGCCCAAATGAGACGTGCCCCGAGGAGCGTCTTGCCACATGTCAACACTGGGTCTGACTGAGTGCCTCCATTAGAGAAGCCCCAGCAAGACGCGCCCCGAAGAGCATCTTGCCACATGTCACTACTCGGTCTGACTGAGCGCCTCAAGGAGAGAGGCCCAAGCAAGACGTGCCCCGAGGAGCGTCTTGCCACATATCAACAATGGGTCTGACTGAGGGCCTCCAGGAGAGAAGCCCAAGCAAGAAGCGCCCCGAGGAGCGTCTTGCCACATGTCAACACTGGGTCTGACTGAGCGCCTCCAGGAGAGAGGCCCAAGCAAGACACGCCCCGAGGAGCGTCTTGACCAAGCCCCCACAATGCCGCTCTAAAAATGGTCCCATCCCGGAAGTAAGAAAAATTGCAGTTCCACCCTCATCCGCTGGGGGCTGGTGCCAGAAGCGAGCAAATCCTCATTGACTCCCATGTTAAAAATGCCGATTTCACAGCAGAAATAAACATGTTTACAGCCTGGTGCCAAAACATGTTTTTTGTCTAAATTATCTAGTTTATACTCATGACAACTCTGAGGGGGGTGAATTTTTTTCTCACTCTTCTGTTTAAGTGTATTGAAAGCCTAAAATTCTGTATAATTAATGAGCATCCGACACACGTGACCGCCGCCTCAGACCCACGTGACCACAGAGCTAGCTCCGTGGAAAGGCCTCAGTACAGCCTCGGTCTGGCTTGGAAACTGCTCCGGCATTTTGAGTCTCTGTGTTTGTGTATTCTTCTTTGGATATTATTGGTGCAATTGTTGGACAAAATGACTTGCAGTGGTATTAATTGCACTAATAGAGCGTCCAAGGAGTCTCCACTTCATTTTTTTCGGTAAGTTAAAATCTATATTTGTATTTTATGTCCATGCCACCTTTAAACTAGCTGAGTTTACCGAAGTAGCTAGCTAACTATCAGTTTAACATGTAGCATGTACTGTTTAACCATGAAATTTAAATGTAAAATACGGTAAAATAATTAATAGGGCATATTTAGATGGGTAATAGGGTAAAACCCAGTGCATTTAAGATAAAAAATGGGTTGAAATATGACGGAGCGCTAAGAGGGAGACTTCTGTGTCCATTCTTCCATCCGGTAATCCCCAGCGGTCAGGCCGGGCAGCCTGACCGATCTGGCGCCTACTTGCTGCGCCTAGCTGCTGCGCGGTCTGACCGCTTGTGGAGTTTTTCATGTCTGACTTTAACCGCATCTAATAATGTATTACGGCGTGAGCGCAACAGCGACAACTTAATATCGATGTGTAAGCAGCCTTAGTGGTAGGGTGTTTTCATCTGAACCCTTAAAACCTCCAGCAGGCTACGCTGCACTATTGACGTGTTAGCGCGCGGCGCTAACAACTTAGCAACGTGACTTGTCTCTGACAAAGCATAAAAACACAGACGCTTCTTCTGAAGCGGGAAAATAACACTTCTTCTTAAGCAGAGCAGGATGTCGCCTCGGCTCATTCACGGCCGAGCTGGACTGAGCTCAATAACATTGACCAAGCACAGCCACTGGGCCTACTGAAAGAACATCACTAGCTAGTTTCATCCTATGGTTGTTTCATCACACTCATAAAGTTTTCTTTAGCTGGGGACCCCTGTATTTCACCGCTCCCTTCTGCAGTCTTTCCCTATTAAAATTTAAAATGATTCTGTTAATTCCGTGTATCAATAGAAAAAATGTCTGCTTCTGCCAGCTGCAGTAAATGTAGACTCCATATTAAAATTAAGAGGTGCATTCATCTGTGCATCTCCTTTGATCCGCATTAGTGATATTTTCAGCACCAGAACAGTGAAGCAACAGATTCCTGAGTTTGTTATTAATTTTATTTATTCGGTGCATCTTTCCTGTTCTATTTCTCTCTGAAATTAGATCAAATCAGTGCTTCTATGGGTTGTCTCCTCTCTGCAGTAGATATTTTTACTTAATTTAAAGACGTGTCATATTTTCTCCCCAAGCCTGAGCTGACCGCAGAAATACTGCAGCTCGGTGGTTTGGAAGATAGTGCTTGATGTTAGAAGTCTGTATGCCATCAGATAAACTCTTTTTTTGGGGGGGTGAGGCTTATTTTGCTGTACGCTCGAGTCAGTAATTTCCGGTAAGTATTTTAAAGCCATATACTTAATTAGTTCTTTGTATGAAGTTTTCCTCTAGGTGATCCAGAGAGGCTTGACCTTTGGGTGAGCAACCAAAGAAGAGAGTGTTGGACTCCCAATTCATTCTCCCGCTTGTGCAGTGAACACTTTGAGAGTCATCACTTCACCACGGACTCCAGGGTACAAACACATTACTTCATATTTTGGTTGAGATTTAAAAAATTGAAGCATTAGCTGTATAATATACCGACGTTACATTGCTGTGTAACTAGAAGAACATCTTCCCCACCCTTGAATTGTCTGTGACTAGGGCTGTTTAGATGTGAAACAATCATGTTATTAATTTCCATCTAATTCTATGGTTAATTACTCAGAGAAACAAATTAATTTTTGGACAGTCTTTAATGAGTAACTTTATGTATTGGGATGAATGACAAATATTCATGTTAAACTAAAACGTTAGGCATTTAGGGGGAAAAAACAAAATAATAGACATTATACAGATGTCAAATAAATCAAACTGTAATTAAACTATATATTTTCAAAGTCTTGATTCTGGATAAAATCCAACAACATATGCTTTATAAATAACAAACACTACACATGCCTTTTACACACACACACACACACACACACACACACACGCATGCATGCACACAAGCACATTCACTCACACACACACAGTGCTCTGGTGTACCAGTGTGTTCTTCAGAAGCTGACCTTGTCTGATGTGTTTATATGTGAATCTCTTTTTTTTAATTAAGTACTTATGTTTTTGTTATTTTAGGGGAGAGTTTGCCTGAAGGACACAGCCGTACCTACTATCTTCTCGTCCTTTCAGGTCAAAAAACCTGTTCCAAGAAGGGAAGAACAGGTAAGTAGGAATGAGAAGGTAAGTTTTGAGAAGGTTGCAGATGTAGATGCAGGTTTACACAGTCCCATAAAAGTTGGTGTTGATCTGAGCAACATATTGATTTGTGAAGATTCACCTCAAGAGGTCTTTGTTACTCAAAATGTAACGCATGATGACATTCCTCTGCAAGCAGTTCAGTGTGATAATGCTCATTTTGGTCACAGTGTTCAACACCAGAATGACTCAGACTCTGGTCAGTTTAACGCTGTCAGTTTACACCCAAATAGCATCCTCAGTGACCATTGCTATCAGATCACAGAGTCTCCCAAAACGCTTAAAAGGAGAGTTCTCTCGGCAAATGAAAAGGTACGCGTAGTTCAGAAAAAGCTTAGACTGCAATCCCGGAAGACAAGGAGACTGAAGGCAAGAATTTCTTCTTTGAAAAGTGTCACCAAAATTCTTCAGAAGAAGCTTTTAATATCAACTGAATGTGCCTCTCTTCTTGATGGTTTGGATGGTGTTCCAAAAGAGTTGTTTCAGAAAATGAATCAGAAGAAAAGATCATCTTTTTCTGAGAACTTGAAGCAATTTGCAACTACGCTGCATTTTTACTCTCCTAAGGCTTATGACTATGCTAGAGAACACTTTCACTTGGCTTTGCCTCATCCACAGACCATTCGCAACTGGTACAGCAGTATCTCTGCAGATCCTGGTTTTACTCTTGCTTCATTTACAGCTTTAAAAGGTCATGTTCTTGAGAAGAAGAAGGAAGGAAAAGAAACTGTTTGCTCTTTGATGTTAGATGAAATGTATATTCATAAGCAAACTGAGTTTGATGGGAACCAGATTCATGGCTATGTTGACATCGGAGCTGGTGAGATTGAAAATGTTGTTGCGACACAAGCATTGGTCATCATGGTTGTTGCCATCAACCAGTCTTGGAAGCTCCCGATTGCCTACTTTCTTATCAACAGCATGAATGGGAAAGAAAGAGCTAGCCTCATTCAAGAGAGTCTGTGTAGGCTTCATGACATCGGAGTTAGGGTTGTATCCTTGACATGTGATGGCCCCTCCCAAAACATGGCCATGATCAGGGAGCTTGGTGCCAATCTGGACATAATGGACATGAGATCATACTTTGTCCATCCAGCAGATCACACACTGAAAATCCATGTTCTCTTGGACCCATGTCACATGCTCAAGCTTCTTCGCAATGTCTTTGCAACTGTTAAAGTTATTGTTAGGGAAGATGGCCAGCTGATACGTTGGCAGTACATTGAGGAGTTGCACAAGCTTCAGGAGAGGGAAGGCTTGCGTCTTGGCAACAAACTCAAAATGGCTCACATTCAGTGGCAACATCAAAAAATGAAGGTTCATCTTGCGGCCGAAATCTTTAGCAGCAGCGTGGCTGCTGCTCTTGAGTACTGCGAGCAACAACTGAGGTATCCACAGTTTAGTGGATGTGCAGCCACAGTTGATTTCCTGCGCACAGTTGATGCTGCTTTTGATGTCCTCAATAGCCGCAATCCACTGGGAAAAGGACACAAAGCACCCATCACACCAACAACTAAAGAACATGTCATGGTCACTTTAAAAGAAACAGAGTCTCTCCTCAGAGGGCTCAAAATCATAGGGAAAGACAACAGTGTGGTACATTTGCATTCCACACAGAAAAGGACACCCATCTTTGGTTTCATTGCCTGCTTTAAAAGTGTGATCGGCATCTATGAAGACCTTGTAGAGCATCCAGCTGCTCTTTGTCGATATCTTCTGACTTACAAACTCAGTCAGGACCACTTGGAGCTGTTCTTCTCTGCAATCAGAGCACGTGGTGGTCACAACAACAACCCCAATGTGAGGCAGTTCAGAGGGGCATACAAGCGTCTTCTTGTAAGGCACCAGGTTAAAAAGGGCACAGGTAACTGTCTTCTTCGTGACAACACAGCCATCCTTGACTCTACACCAGCAACTGTGAACATTGCACGCAGGTTGGATGTGGTGCCTGTCGAAGCACTTGTACTTGACGATGACTCCATCAGTGATCTTCCAGATGTCAACAACCTGTCTGAGTACAAGGAAGCAGCGATTTCTTACATCACTGGTTTCATTGTCAAAAAGTTGAAGCAGAAGATTACATGTATGCCTTGCTCACAGGCATTGACATCGGATGAATCGGTGCATCCACTCTTGGCTTTGAAGGACAGAGGTGGATTACAGAAACCATCACAAGGCATCACTGCAGTTTGCCATGCAACAGAAAGATGCTTCCAGCGGATTCTTAAAGCCAATGAAGGAAAGGCTCCACGTGGAAGAGGAACTACAGCAGCCATTGTTGCCCAGGTTGTCACTGACTGCTCAGACAAAAATCTCTTCCCGCAGCTGCACAGCCACATGTTTGACATGTGTGCTGAAAGTAATCATATCCATGTTCTTGTAAAGATGGCTTCAGCGTGGTACTGCAAAATTAGATTAAATCATATAGCACGGCAGGAGACGGACCGGATGAAAGAAGGCAAAACTGTCCGCAAGAAGCTCACGAAATTAATCCATTTTTATGGAGATTAGAGAAAAGCTGTCCTCGTCATATCTTTTAGTCTGTCTGTACATTTTGTTATGTGCTTGTCAGAAGTTGTGACCATGAACATTTTTCTGATATTTGCAGACAGAACATAACATATGAAGAGCCTTCCTTTTATTGGACATCCTTTTAAATGTTACTTAGAGCCTGCATGAACGGGGCCTAAGTATACACTGACGAAGCTCTTTATCCTTGAAGTTTGACCCCAACATACAGGATGCTACACTAAGTTGTAAATGGACTTTTAAACAGTCAGGCACTGTTTCATTTACTGTTACATATATGTTACTATCTATCCCTTAGAGTCTGCATGTACGGGACCTAGGGTGATATTATAACATTTATGTAAGTGAATACTTGATAAAGTTCAGAGTAAAAGTTACAACATGCAAAATACAAATGCAACCTTCTCAGTTTTCTGAAATATATTTGATGACAGATTTCTTGATAGGTTGATGTTACATTGAAGAAAAACATAAAATATGTTAAAACTAAAATCATTTTGATATGTTGTTGCACAGATAAGCTGTATTGTTGAATCCCAGCAGTATGGGGGTTTTGGTTTGTTTGTTCTATTTGGTTCCTAGCAGGTACTCATTTTGTCTCTGCGGTGGAGTTCCTGCCAGTTCACCCCCAGTTTCAGCTGCTGAACGTCATCAGCTTATCTGAAAGTAAGATTTGAGAGACCCTATCATCTTTGGTGATCTCACGTCTACACAACATCCTTTGTTCTAATGGTGAAATTAATTTAAGCTGATCTTTTACCTGCTGACCTCTATAACTTTATTCCTGTTCCTAATTACAAAGAAACACCTGTGCAGAGGAGGTGTTTTGAAGGTGACAGTTTCTGCTTATCAAGCAACAATTGACAGCTACAATAAAGCCTGATTCATGCTTCTCTGTCAGCTCCAACAGGGAGAGACACGCACGCACGGACGGAGACGTTTAGCTCTCATAATTCTCCGTCGCCTTGGGAGTGTTGCAAAGCAATTCCTGGACCGGACAGCAGAGGGCGGTGAGGTTCTGTGATATCCTGTCATGTATTTGTCCAAAATAGTGTGATGATATTGTGTTTTTTTTTTTTTTTACATAAGAGCCTTTTTAAGTGACAAATTTGTCTCATTCTCCTACACCTCTTCATGGGCTCACCACCTCTAAACCCACGATTCCTGTCATTTCCGTCTACAAATAAAATGCTTGCTGTGCATCGTTTCACTCCTCCAGTCACGGGGAATAAAAACGTTCATGTTTTTAGAGTTTTTTTGCGAGATATTCTTCAAGCTTCTCCGTATCTGTTGCTAGTTATCCTCGGCTCTTTGTTTTTGAGTGCGCAATGGCGGCGCCTAAGCGTGACTCTCAGTGACGAGCCAGGTCCCAAAAATGCCCCTCCCGTGGAGAAGTGTAATCACATTTTCCACAAGGGCGGCTCCGGTGCCCGCCAGTAAAGGGTCTGTCAATTCACAGACGCCATTACGCCGTCTGTGTGGTTTCCCCTCACCCAGCCACGTCCATTTAAAGAGCATCACAGCTGGAGATAACACACACACGCAAGCACGCACGCATACACACACACACACACACACACACACACACACACACACACACACACACACACACACACACACACACACACAGGTTCTTTAATGACAGAGTTTAGGCCCTTCTGGCAAAATCTGACAAAGTTTTTCTTTCATGTCGTCGCTGATCGACATAATTATTTCAGTCACACAAACACTTTTAAAACCTCATTTAACTGGTAACAAGGAGAGCAGCTTTGATTTGATTTCCTGAAGGTGTTTCTGTGACATTTAAAGTAGCTTAATTTATTAAGATTTAAACAGAGGAGACAGAATAATTAGAGCAGATCTTTAGGCCCATCCCACCTCTACGTTGGTGGACCGGTTGACGTTCACCAGATAAAAACAAAACCTTTTGAACTGCACATTGCTGAATATTTTGGTGTACTTGCATGATAACGTGCATTCATTTGCATTTGATGTTGCATTTTCACTTCCAGATGAAAGAGAAACCTAAGAAAACCTAAAGTAAGATCCGTTCTAGACCATAAAACAGGATGGAAACGACAACGGCATCCTGACCAATCATCAGCTTGCGCAGTCCGTCTCATTAAACGGATGTTTAAAAAAGTGGGCTCGACTCCATGCGTACCTGCTGGGGCCCTACGCAAGGACGGATAATGGAGTTGCGTGTCTCTGCACTGACGAAGGAGAAGCATGAATCAGGCTTAAGATCAACCCTCCTATATTCATGAAACAAAAGAAGTCCAATTATCTTCTTTAAAAATCCATGTGATGTCATACTGAACAACTGTTGTATTTTATTCTAATTTTAATGATTCTGTTTCAGGTGGAAATGCTGTGTGAATCCTGTGTCCTGTGGCCCATGACCTGTGTCAGCCCGGTTCTGGATGTGGCATAGCTGAGTTCTCTGTTGCAAGGTTTTCTGGTGCTTGGGGCCGTTCCAGAGTGCACCTGGTCCTTGGAGGTGTAACACTTCACATCCCAGCACACGCACGAACACATGCTTGTTGATGTTTGTTGTTCATGATATTTGTGGTTCATGCTCTACATGTTTATAGTTGTTCATCCCACGTTTTCTTGACGACTCTTAGAAATGTTTCTTCACAGGTGCAGCTGCTGGTTGCTATTTTTATGTTGGTTTCCTAGTAGAATTAAATTTTCCTCCTAATTACTTGTTTATCCTCTATCAGCAGTCTTTATTCCAGATTGGTTCAGCATTTACATGCTGATGTGGCGATACATAACCCAAACCAATATTACTCAAGGGGAACCTCGTACACATTAACGCTCCTCTTGATAGAGCAAATCTGTTCAGCACATTCTGACAGACAGACCACCATTCTTCTGTCATGCTGCTGTACAGGACATTTTTAGTTGTTCTATTTAAAAATAAGTAGTATTACATTTAAAGAGCAATACTTTCACGTTATCATTTTCCTACACTTTGTTTACCTGTATTTTGTTGTTTTTCAATAAAGAATGACAAATTATTTAAGTTTGGTTTTTGTTGCACACAAATATCTACAAAGCTAATGTTTGCATAACAAGTATGATTGGGTTTTGAAATACGGCACTCTGTTTATTTTAGTAAGATTTTTAAACCAAGTAAAGTTAGTAAAGAACACATTTCTATTGGCTGCTAAGAAACTGTTGGGATTTAAAATGGGCCTGTTGTACAACTAACTTGTAAATGATTATTTCTCATTTTGTAGTCTTAACCAAAGAAATTCCAGTAATTGAGCAAAAACATTTATTTTTTGCACTACGTTTTATAACACAGGGCACAAAGTGTCGGCACATAAAAAAAAAACTTAATAATAAACTGGGCCCAGAGAGCTGCAGAGTGAGTGCAACATTGTGGTTTGAAGGAGGAACAGTTCAACAGTGTAATGGCTACAGATAAATTACATCATCAACACATTAGCTATAACAGTCAGGGATATGTTTATCCTGTTTGCCTGAAAATAAATCTGTCATAAAGGCTAAATTCAAAAGCAGCGAGACTCCCACCTGGAAGTCTTTCACTGCTTTTGGAGCTGGCCTTTAAGACAATCGGCAATATTAGTTAAAAATATGTCATTTCCCCTATTTGTGAAATGAACTCTGTCTGACAAAAATATCCCTGGACTGTCATGTCTGATGTGAGGATGCACAACAACGGCACCATTTAAACTAGAAATAAAAGTAGCCATTACACTGTTGACGAACCTCCGGGCCTTCTCAATTTTGGCAGGTTTTACACCTGCCCTCCATCTACGCCTTTGGGTAATGGACGACATGATGATAGTCATATGAGGGTGGAGAAGGTGAAGCCGGTGCAGGTCCTCCTTCATCATGTTGACCAGCTTCACACTGCTGACCACCCCCATGTCATTGCCGCCGCAGTGAATGATGAGGACATCAGGAGCTGCTCTTCCATGCCGGGAGTGAAAAAAGGGGAGAAGGTCTTTCCACCTCAGTCCGCCCCAACCAAACCAGGAGACACGGACGTCAGGGAGGCCAAGGTTGTGTCCGACAGTCTCTGCAGCTCTCTGGGCACCACGCCTCACGTAGCTGTCTCCAATGATACAAATGGCTATGGAGGAAAAAATAACAGGTTTGGCCTGTTTAAAGTACAAAACCATTCATGAAGTGGTCAAGACAAGTACTTGGTACTTACACTTGCTTTGTGTAGCTGACGTTGACACACAGGGGTCCATGGTGACCTTTTAACAGATCTAAGAAAAAAAATGTAATAAAAGAATGAAACTTAAAAACTCCCAGACCTCATGTCATATTTACTAATCAGCTATGGCTGATTTATTGTTTGGATCAGAGTGAGTTACACTAATTCTAATATATTTTTATTTCTATTATACATACATACTTTTTAACTGTTATTTTCACATGACTGTTATCAGGCTCTCTTGTTCTGGTTCTGATGATAATTCTGCGTCTTCCAGTAAGTTATCTTGTGCTTACTTCATCTGTATAATGTCTCTTTACTTTTGGTAAATTGTACTGAGTCCAGAATAAAGGCTAGTTGGCTGTACAAGATACAAACAAGTATTACGTTTTGGAAATATATGAAACACCGCCAGCATCTGTTAGAGCCTGTGGCGGGGTGCTGAGAGCCGGCTCCAGACCAGGAATGAGCTCTCCACGCCAGCCGGGAGTGTTTGAAACACCGCCATCCTCTCCTCTGCTGGCTGTTGTTCATTCTGTTATGGTTACCGGTGCTTGTGTTGCAATGTGAAACGCTTGGTCTCAGATTTTGTAAGAAAGATAATAAAATGTCCCCCCAAAATACGACTTAAATATATTTTCTCTTCTTCATGATACATTTAATGGCTGGTGCGACTCAGGAGTGATAGCGCCGAAAAAAACTACTGAAAACTTGCTCAAAGCAAAATGTTTTCATTACGGAAATAAATGATAAACTTACCGATTTAAAACTTTTTTAATACAGGTACTTCTCACGAACAGGCGCAGAAAACCTCCACCTAAACTCCGTGTAAGGTTCAGGTCGATGGGTGTTCCAGTTAGCTCCGGTTGGGTTGAAGCTAGGTGGCTACATCCGTTAGCTCGGCTCCCACCTCCGCTTTAGCATTGGGTTAGCCAGGGTTAGCTTCAGGTTAGCTCGTAGCTAGTTCGCCTGGGTGTCGTCACTCGAGCCCAGCCTTACAGCCCCACCCTCAGCGCCTCCTCTCTTCCCTTTTATGGAATTGTCTGGGCTGGACGGAACCTGTGACACGGTCAAAATGGCGGTGGTGGCCACCTCCCATTATAGACAACAAACGTGTTATTGAAGCCAATGGAAACCGTTTGTCCAGTATTTACAGTCTATGGTCTTGACACATGTCAACACTGGGTCTGACAGAGGGCATCCAGGAGAGAGAGCCAAGCAATACGCACCCCGAGGAGCGTCTTGCCACATGTCACCACTGGGTCTGACTGAGCGCCTCCAGGAGAGAGGCCCAAGAAAGAAGCGCCCCGAGGAGCGTCTTGCCACGTGTCAACACTGGGTCTGATTGAGGGCCTTCTGGAGAGAGGCCCAAGCAAGACGCGCCCCGAGGAGCGTCTTGCCACATGTCAACAATGGGTCTGACTGAGGGCCTCCAGGAGAGAAGCCCAAACAAGACGCGCCCCGAGGAGCGTCTTGCCACATGTCAGCACTCGGTCTGACTGAGCGCCTCCAGGAGAGAGGCCCAAGCAAGACGTGCCCCGAGGAGCGTCTTGCCACATGTCAACACTGGGTCTGACTGAGTGCCTCCAGGAGAGAGGCCCAAGCAAGACTCGCCCCGAGGAGCGTCTTGCCACATGTGAACACTGGGTCCTACTGAGCGCCTCCAGGAGAGAGGCCCAAGCAAGACGCGCCCGGAGAAGCGTCTTGCCACATGTCAGCACTCGGTCTGACTGAGCGCCTCCAGGAGAGAGGCCCAAGCAAGACGCGCCCCGAGGAGCATCTTGACACATGTCTCCTCTGGGTCTGACTGAGCGCCTCCAGGAGAGAGGCACAAGCAAGACGCGCCCCGAGGAGCGTCTTGTCACATGTCACTACTCGGTCTGACTGAGCTCCTCCAGGAGAGAGGCCCAAGCAAGACGTGCCCCGAGGAGCGTCTTGCCACATGTCAACAATGGGTCTGACTGAGGGCCTCCAGGAGAGAAGCCCAAGCAAGAAGCGCCGCGAGGAGCGTCTTGCCACATGTCAACACTGGGTCTGACTGAGCGCCTCCAGGAGAGAGGCCCAAGCAAGACACGCCCCGAGGAGCGTCTTGACACATGTGAACACTGGGTCTGACTGAAGGGCCTCCATGAGAGAAGCCCAAGCAAGACGCGCCCCGAGGAGAGTCTTGCCACATGTCAACACTGTGTCTGACAGAGGGCATTCAGGAGAGAGGCCCAAGCAATACGCGCCCCGAGGAGCGTCTTGCCACATGTCACCACTGGGTCTGACTGAGCGCCTCCAGGAGAGAGGCCCAAGCAAGAAGCGTCCCGAGGAGCGTCTTGCCACATGTCAGCACTCGGTCTGACTGAGCGCCTCCAGGAGAGAGGCCCAAGCAAGACGTGCCCCGAGGAGCGTCTTGCCACATGTCAACACTGGGTCTGACTGAGCGCCTCCAGGAAAGAGGCCCAAGAAAGACGCGCCCGGAGGAGCGTCTTGCCACATGTCAGCACTCGGTCTGACTGAGCGCCTCCAGGAGAGAGGCCCAAGCAAGACGCGCCCCGAGGAGCATTTTGACACATGTCTCCTCTGGGTCTGACTGAGCGCCTCCAGGAGAGAGGCCCAAGCAAGAAGAGCCCCGAGGAGCGTCTTGCCACGTGTCAACACTGGGTCTGATTGAGGGCCTTCTGGAGAGAGGCCCAAGCAAGACGCGCCCAGAGGAGCGTCTGGCCACATGTCAACAATGGGTCTGACTTAGGGCCTCTAGGAGAGAAGCCCAAGCAAGACGCGCCCCGAGGAGCGTCTTGCCACATGTCAGCACTCGGTCTGACTGAGCGCCTCCAGGAGAGAGGCCCAAGCAAGACGTGCCCCGAGGAGCGTCTTGCCACATGTCAACACTGGGTCTGACTGAGTGCCTCCAGGAGAGAGGCCCAAGCAAGACGTGTCCTGAGGAGCGTCTTGCCACATGTGAACACTGGGTCTGACTGAGCGCCTCCAGGAGAGAGGCCCAAGCAAGACGCGCCCGGAGGAGTGTCTTGCCACATGTCAGCACTCGGTCTGACTGAGCGCCTCCAGGAGAGAGGCCCAAGCAAGACGCGCCCCGAGGAGCATCTTGACACATGTCTCCCCTGGGTCTGACTGAGCGCCTCCAGGAGAGAGGCCCAAGCAAGACGTGCCCAGAGGAGCGTCTTGCCACATGTCAACACTGGGTCTGACTGAGTGCCTCCATGAGAGAAGCCCCAGCAAGACGCGCCCCGAGGAGCATCTTGCCACATGTCAACACTGGGTCTGACTGAGAACCTCCAGGAGAGAGGCCCAAGCAAGATGCGCCCCGAGGAGAGTCTTGCCACATGTCAACACTGGGTCTGACTGAGCTTCTCCAGGAGAGAGGCCCAAGCAAGACGCGCCCCGAGGAGCGTCTTGTCACATGTCACTACTCGGTCTGACTGAGCGCCTCCAGGAGAGAGGCCCAAGCAAGACGTGCCCCGAGGAGCGTCTTGCCACATGTCAACAATGGGTCTGACTGAGGGCCTCCAGGAGAGAGGCCCAAGAAAGAAGCGCCCCGAGGAGCGTCTTGCCACATGTCAACACTGGGTCTGACTGAGCGCCTCCAGGAGAGAGGCCCAAGCAAGACACGCCCCGAGGAGCGTCTTGACACATGTCAACACTGGGTCTGACTGAGGGCCTCCATGAGAGAAGCCCAAGCAAGACGCGCCCCGAGGAGAGTCTTGCCACATGTCAACACTGGGTCTGACAGAGGGCATCCAGGAGAGAGGCCCAAGCAATACTCGCCCCGAGGAGCGTCTTGCCACATGTCACCACTGGGTCTGACTGAGCGCCTCCAGGAGAGAGGCCCAAGCAAGAAGCGACCCGAGGAGCGTCTTGCCACATGTCAGCACTCGGTCTGACTGAGCGCCTCCAGGAGAGAGGCCCAAGCAAGATGCGCCCCGAGGAGCATCTTGACACATGTCTCCTCTGGGTCTGACTGAGCGCCTCCAGGAGAGAGGCCCAAGCAAGACGTGCCCCGAGGAGCGTCTTGCCACATGTCAACACTGGGTCTGACTGAGTGCCTCCAGGAGAGAGGCCCAAGCAAGACGCGCCCCGAGGAGCGTCTTGTCACATGTCACTACTCGGTCTGACTGAGCGCGTCCAGGAGAGAGGCCCAAGCAAGACGTGCCCCGAGGAGCGTCTTGCCACATGTCAACAATGGGTCTGACTGAGCGCCTCCAGGAGAGAGGCCCAAGCAAGACACACCCCGAGGAGCGTCTTGACACATGTCAACACTGGGTCTGACTGAGCGCCTCCATGAGAGAAGCCCAAGCAAGACACGCCCCGAGGAGAGTCTTGCCACATGTCAACACTGGGTCTGACAGAGGGCATCCAGGAGAGAGGCCCAAGCAATACGCGCCCCGAGGAGCGTCTTGCCACATGTCACCACTGGGTCTGACTGAGCGCCTCCAGAAGAGAGGCCCAAGCAAGAAGCGCCCCGAGGAGCGTCTTGCCACGTGTCAACACTGGGTCTGATTGAGGGCCTTCTGGAGAGAAGCCCCAGCAAGACGCGCCCCGAGGAGCATCTTGCCACATGTCAACACTGGGTCTGACTGAGAACCTCCAGGAGAGAGTCCCAAGCAAGACGCGCCCCGAGGAGCGTCTTGCCACATGTCAGCACTCGGTCTGACAGAACGCCTCCAGGAGAGAGGCCCAAGCAAGACGCGCCCCGAGGAGCATCTTGACACATGTCTCCTCTGGGTCTGACTGAGCGCCTCCAGGAGAGAGGCCCAAGCAAGACGTGCCCCGAGGAGCGTCTTGCCACATGTCAACACTGGGTCTGACTGAGTGCCTCCATGAGAGAAGCCCCAGCAAGACGCGCCCCGAGGAGCATCTTGCCACATGTCAACACTGGGTCTGACTGAGAACCTCCAGGAGAGAGGCCCAAGCAAGACGCGCCCCGAGGAGCGTCTTGCCACATGTCAACACTGGGTCTGACTGAGCGCCTCCAGGAGAGAGGCCCAAGCAAGACGCGCCCCGAGGAGCGTCTTGTCACATGTCACTACTCGGTCTGACTGAGCGCCTCCAGGAGAGAGGCCCAAGCAAGACGTGCCCCGAGGAGCGTCTTGCCACATGTCAACAATGTGTCTGACTGACGGCCTTCAGGAGAGAAGCCCAAGCAAGAAGCGCCCCGAGGAGCGTCTTGCCACATGTCAACACTGGGTCTGACTGAGCGCCTCCAGGAGAGAGGCCCAAGCAAGACACGCCCCGAGGAGCGTCTTGACACATGTCAACACTGGGTCTGACTGAGGGCCTCCATGAGAGAAGCCCAAGCAAGACGCGCCCCGAGGAGAGTCTTGCCACATGTCAACACTGGGTCTGACAGAGGGCATCCAGGAGAGAGGCCCAAGCAAGACACGCCCTGAGGAGCGTCTTGCCACATGTCACCACTGGGTCTGACTGAGCGCCTCCAGGAGAGAGGCCCAAGAAAGAAGCACCCCGAGGAGCGTCTTGCCACGTGTCAACACTGGGTCTGACTGAGTGCCTCCAGGAGAGAGGCCCAAGCAAGACGCGCCCCGAGGAGCGTCTTGCCACATGTGAACACTGGGTCTGACTGAGCACCTCCAGGAGAGAGGCCCAAGCAAGACGCGCCCGGAGGAGCGTCTTGCCACATGTCAACACTGGGTCTGACTGAGCGCCTCCAGGAGAGAGGCCCAAGCAAGACGCGCCCCGAGGAGCGTCTTGTCACATGTCACTACTCGGTCTGACTGAGCGCCTCCAGGAGAGAGGCCCAAGCAAGACGTGCCCCGAGGAGCGTCTTGCCACATGTCAACAATGGGTCTGACTGAGGGCCTCCAGGAGAGAAGCCCATGCAAGAAGCGTCGCGAGGAGCGTCTTGCCACATGTTAACACTGGGTCTGACTGAGCGCCACCAGGAGAGAAGCCCAAGCAAGACACGCCCCGAGGAGCGTCTTGACACATGTCAACACTGGGTCTGACTGAGGGCCTCCATGAGAGAAGCCCAAGCAATACGCCCCCAAGGAGCGTCTTGCCACATGTCACCACTGGGTCTGACTGAGCGCCTCCAGGAGAGAGGCCCAAGCAAGAAGCGCCCCGAGGAGCGTCTTGCCACATGTCAGCACTCGGTCTGACTGAGCGCCTCCAGGAGAGAGGCCCAAGCAAGACGTGCCCCGAGGAGCATCTTGCCACATGTCAACACTGGGTCTGACTGAGCGCCTCCAGGAGAGAGGCCCAAGCAAGACGCGCCCCGAGGAGCGTCTTGCCACATGTGAACACTGGGTCTGACTGAGCGCCTCCAGGAGAGAGGCCCAAGCAAGACGCGCCCGGAGGAGCGTCTTGCCACATGTCAGCACTCTGTCTGACTGAGCGCCTCCAGGAGAGAGGCCCAAGCAAGATGCGCCCCGAGGAGCATCTTGACACATGACTCCTCTGGGTCTGACTGAGCGCCTCCAGGAGAGAGGCCCAAGCAAGACGTGCCCCGAGGAGCATCTTGCCACATGTCAACACTGGGTCTGACTGAGTGCCTCCATGAGAGAAGCCCCAGCAAGACGCGCCCCGAGGAGCATCTTGCCACATGTCAACACTGGGTCTGACTGAGAACCTCCAGGAGAGAGGCCCAAGCAAGACGCGCCCCGAGGAGCGTCTTGCCACATGTCAACACTGGGTCTGACTGAGCGCCTCCAGGAGAGAGGCCCAAGCAAGACGCGCCCCGAGGAGCGTCTTGTCACATGTCACTACTCGGTCTGACTGAGCGCCTCCAGGAGAGAAGCCCAAGCAAGACGCGCCCCGAGGAGAGTCTTGCCACATGTCAACACTGGGTCTGACAGAGGGCATCCAGGAGAGAGGCCCAAGCAATACGCGCCCCGAGGAGCGTCTTGCCACATGTCACCACTGGGTCTGACTGAGCGCCTCCAGGAGAGAGGCCCAAGGAAGAAGCGCCCCGAGGAGCGTCTTGCCACGTGTCAACACTGGGTATGATTGAGGGCCTTCTGGAGAGAGGCCCAAGCAAGACGCGCCCCGAGGAGCGTCTTGCCACATGTCAACAATGGGTCTGACTGAGGGCCTCCAGGAGAGAAGCCCAAGCAAGACGCGCCCCGAGGAGCTTCTTGCCACATGTCACTACTCGGTCTAATTGAGCGCCTCCAAGAGAGAGGTCCAAGCAAGACGCGCCCCGAGGAGCGTCTTGCCACATGTCACTACTCAGTCTGACTGAGCGCCTCCAGGAGAGAGGCCCAAGCAAGATGTGCCCCGAGGAGCGTCTTGCCACATGTCAACACTGGGTCTGACTGAGGGCCTCCAGGAGAGAGGCCCAAATAAGACGCGCCCCGAGGAGCGTCTTGCCACATGTCAACAATGGGTCTGACTGAGGGCCTCCAGGAGAGAAGCCCAAGCAAGACGCGCCCCGAGGAGCGTCTTGCCACATGTCAACACTGGGTCTGAATGAGGGCCTCCAGGAGAGAGGCCCAAATAAGTCACGCCCCGAGGAGCGTCTTGCCACATGTCAACAATGGGTCTGACTGAGGGCCTCCAGGAGAGAAGCCCAAGCAAGACGCGACCCGAGGAGCGTCTTGCCACATGTCAGCACTCGGTCTGACTGAGCGCCTCCAGGAGAGAGGCCCAAGCAAGACGCGCCCCGAGGAGCGTCTTGCCACATGTCAACACTGGGTCTGACTGAGCTCCTCCAGGAGAGAGGCCCAAGCAAGACGCGCCCCGAGGAGAGTCTTGCCACATGTCAGTACTCGGTCTGACTGAGCGCCTCCAGGAGAGAGGCCCAAGCAAGACGCGCCCAAAGGAGCGTCTTGACACATTTCTCCTCTGGGTCTGACTGAGCGCCTCCAGGAGAGAAGCCCAAGCAAGACGCGCCCCGAGGAGTGTCTTGCCACATGTGAACACTGGGTCTGACTGAGCGCCTCCAGGAGAGAGGCCCAAGCAAGACGCGCCCGGAGGAGCGTCTTGCCACATGTCAGCACTCGGTCTGACTGAGCGCCTCCAGGAGAGAGGCCCAAGCAAGATGCGCCCCGAGGAGCATCTTGACACATGTCTCCTCTGGGTCTGACTGAGCGCCTCCAGGAGAGAGGCCCAAGCAAGACGTGCCCCGAGGAGCGTCTTGCCACATGTCAACAATGGGTCTGACTGAGTGCCTCCATGAGAGAAGCCCCAGCAAGACGCGCCCCGAGGAGCGTCTTGCCACATGTCAACACTGGGTCTGACTGAGCGCCTCCAGGAGAGAGGCCCAAGCAAGACGCGCCCCGAGGAGCGTCTTGTCACATGTCACTACTCGGTCTGACTGAGCGCCTCCAGGAGAGAGGCCCAAGCAAGATGTGCCCCGAGGAGCGTCTTGCCACATGTCAACACTGGGTCTGACTGAGGGCCTCCAGGAGAGAGGCCCAAATAAGACGCGCCCCGAGGAGCGTCTTGCCACATGTCAACAATGGGTCTGACTGAGGGCCTCCAGGAGAGAAGCCCAAGCAAGACGCGCCCCGAGGAGCGTCTTGCCACATGTCAACACTGGGTCTGACTGAGGGCCTCCAGGAGAGAGGCCCAAATAAGTCGCGCCCCGAGGAGCGTCTTGCCACATGTCAACAATGGGTCTGACTGAGGGCCTCCAGGAGAGAAGCCCAAGCAAGACGCGACCCGAGGAGCGTCTTGCCACATGTCAGCACTCGGTCTGACTGAGCGCCTCCAGGAGAGAGGCCCAAGCAAGACGCGCCCCGAGGAGCGTCTTGCCACATGTCAACACTGGGTCTGACTGAGCTCCTCCAGGAGAGAGGCCCAAGCAAGACGCGCCCCGAGGAGAGTCTTGCCACATGTCAGTACTCGGTCTGACTGAGCGCCTCCAGGAGAGAGGCCCAAGCAAGACGCGCCCAAAGGAGCGTCTTGACACATTTCTCCTCTGGGTCTGACTGAGCGCCTCCAGGAGAGAAGCCCAAGCAAGACGCGCCCCGAGGAGTGTCTTGCCACATGTGAACACTGGGTCTGACTGAGCGCCTCCAGGAGAGAGGCCCAAGCAAGACGCGCCCGGAGGAGCGTCTTGCCACATGTCAGCACTCGGTCTGACTGAGCGCCTCCAGGAGAGAGGCCCAAGCAAGATGCGCCCCGAGGAGCATCTTGACACATGTCTCCTCTGGGTCTGACTGAGCGCCTCCAGGAGAGAGGCCCAAGCAAGACGTGCCCCGAGGAGCGTCTTGCCACATGTCAACAATGGGTCTGACTGAGTGCCTCCATGAGAGAAGCCCCAGCAAGACGCGCCCCGAGGAGCGTCTTGCCACATGTCAACACTGGGTCTGACTGAGCGCCTCCAGGAGAGAGGCCCAAGCAAGACGCGCCCCGAGGAGCGTCTTGTCACATGTCACTACTCGGTCTGACTGAGCGCCTCCAGGAGAGAGGCCCAAGCAAGACGTGCCCCGAGGAGCGTCTTGCCACATGTCAACAATGGGTCTGACTGAGGGCCTACAGGAGAGAAGCCCAAGCAAGAAGCGCCCCGAGGAGCGTCTTGCCACATGTCAACACTGGGTCTGACTGAGCGCCTCCAGGAGAGAGGCCCAAGCAAGACACACCCCGAGGAGCGTCTTGACACATGTCAACACTGGGTCTGACTGAGGGCCTTCACGAGAGAAGCCCAAGCAAGACGCGCCCCGAGGAGAGTCTTGCCACATGTCAACACTGGGTCTGACAGAGGGCATCCAGGAGAGAGGCCCAAGCAATACGCGCCCCGAGGAGCGTCTTGCCACATGTCACAACTGGGTCTGACTGAGCGCCTCCAGGAGAGAGGCCCAAGCAAGACGCGCCCCGAGGAGCGTCTTGCCACATGTCAACAATGGGTCTGACTGAGGACCTCCAGGAGAGAAGCCCAAGCAAGACGCGCCCCGAGGAGCTTCTTGCCACATGTCAGCACTCGGTTTGACTGAGCGCTTCCAGGAGAGAGGCCCAAGCAATACGCGCCCCGAGGAGTGTCTTGCCACATGTCAATACTGGGTCTGACTGAGCGCCTCCAGGAGAGAGGCCCAAGCAAGACGCGCCCTGAGGAGCGTCTTGCCACGTGTCAACACTGGGTCTGAGTTAGTGCCTCCAGGAGAGAGGCCCAAGCAAGATGCGCCCCGAGGAGCGTCTTGCCACGTGTCACCACTGGGTCTGACTGAGCTCCTCCAGGAGAGAGGCCCAAGCAAGACGTGCCCCGAGGAGCGTCTTGCCACGTGTCACCACTGGGTCTGATTGAGCACCTCCAGGAGAGAGGCCCCAGCAAGACGCGCACCGAGGAGCGTCTTGCCTTATGTCAGCACTCGGTCTGACTGAGCGCCTCCAGGAGAGAGGCCCAAGCAAGACGCGCCCCGAGGAGCGTCTTGCCACGTGTCACCACTGGGTCTGACTGAGCTCCTCCAGGAGAGAGGCCCAAGCAAGACGCGCCCCGAGGAGCGTCTTGCCACATGTCACTACTCGGTCTAACTGAGGGCCTCCAGGAGAGAGGTCCAAGCAAGACGCGCCCCGAGGAGCGTCTTGCCACATGTCACTACTCGGTCTGACTGAGGGCCTCCAGGAGAGAAGCCCAAGCAAGACGCGCCCCGAGGAGCGTCTTGCCACATGTCAACACTGGGTCTGACTGAGGGCCTCCAGGATTGAGGCCCAAATAAGACGCGCCCCGAGGAGCGTCTTGCCACTTGTCAACAATGGGTCTGACTGAGGGCCTCCAGGAGAGAAGCCCAAGCACGACGCGCCCCGAGGAGCGTCTTGCCACATGTCAACACTGGGTCTGACAGAGGGCATCCAGGAGAGAGGCCCAAGCAATACGCGCCCCGAGGAGCGTCTTGCCACATGTCACCACTGGGTCTGACTGAGCGCCTCCAGAAGAGAGGCCCAAGCAAGAAGCGCCCCGAGGAGCGTCTTGCCACGTGTCAACACTGGGTCTGATTGAGGGCCTTTTGGAGAGAAGCCCCAGCAAGAAGCGCCCCGAGGAGCATCTTGCCACATGTCAACACAGGGTCTGACTGAGAACCTCCAGGAGAGAGACCCAAGCAAGACGCGCCCCGAGGAGCGTCTTGCCACATGTCAGCACTCGGTCTAACTGAGCGCCTCCAGGAGAGAGGCCCAAGCAAGACGCGCCCCGAGGAGCATCTTGACACATGTCTCCTCTGGGTCTGACTGAGCGCCTCCAGGAGAGAGGCCCAAGCAAGACGTGCCCCGAGGAGCGTCTTGCCACATGTCAACACTGGGTCTGACTGAGTGCCTCCATGAGAGAAGCCCCAGCAAGAGGCGCCCCGAGGAGCATCTTGCCACATGTCAACACTGGGTCTGACTGAGAACCTCCAGGAGAGAGGCCCAAGCAAGACGCGCCCCGAGGAGCGTCTTGCCACATGTCAACACTGGGTCTGACTGAGCGCCTCCAGGAGAGAGGCCCAAGCAAGACGCGCCCCGAGGAGCGTCTTGTCACATGTCACTACTCGGTCTGACTGAGCGCCTCCAGGAGAGAGGCCCAAGCAAGACGTGCCCCGAGGAGCGTCTTGCCACATGTCAACAATGGGTCTGACTGACGGCCTCCAGGAGAGAAGCCCAAGCAAGAAGCGCCCCGAGGAGCGTCTTGCCACATGTCAACACTGGGTCTGACTGAGCGCCTCCAGGAGAGAGGCCCAAGCAAGACACGCCCCGAGGAGCGTCTTGACACATGTCAACACTGGGTCTGACTGAGTGCCTCCATGAGAGAAGCCGAAGCAAGACGTGCCCCGAGGAGAGTCTTGCCACATGTCAACACTGGGTCTGACAGAGGGCATCCAGGAGAGAGGCCCAAGCAATACGCCCCCCGAGGAGCGTCTTGCCACATGTCACCACTGGGTCTGACTGAGTGCCTCCAGGAGAGAGGCCCAAGAAAGAAGCGCCCCGAGGAGCGTCTTGCCACGTGTCAACACTGGGTCTGACTGAGTGCCTCCAGGAGAGAGGCCCAAGCAAGACGCGCCCCAAGGAGCGTCTTGCCACATGTGAACACTGGGTCTGACTGAGCGCTTCCAGGAGAGAGGCCCAAGCAAGACGCGCCCGGAGGAGCGTCTTGCCACATGTCAGCACTCGGTCTGACTGAGCGCCTACAGGAGAGAGGCCCAAGCAAGACGCGCCCCGAGGAGCATCTTGACACATGTCTCCTCTGGGTCTGACTGAGCACCTCCAGGAGAGAGGCCCAAGCAAGACGTGCCCCGAGGAGCGTCTTGCCACATGTCAACACTGGGTCTGACTGAGTGCCTCCATGAGAGAAGCCCCAGCAAGACGCGCCCGGAGGAGCATCTTGCCACATGTCAACACTGGGTCTGACTGAGAACCTCCAGGAGAGAGGCCCAAGCAAGACGCGCCCCGAGGAGCGTCTTGCCACATGTCAACACTGGGTCTGACTGAGCGCCTCCAGGAGAGAGGCCCAAGCAAGATGTGCCCCGAGGAGCGTCTTGCCACATGTCAACAATGGGTCTGACTGAGGGCCTCCAGGAGAGAAGCCCAAGCAAGATGTGCCCCGAGGAGCGTCTTGCCACATGTCAACAATGGGTCTGACTGAGGGCCTCCAGGAGAGAAGCCCAAGCAAGACGCGCCCCGAGGAGCGTCTTGCAACATGTCAACACTGGGTCTGACTGAGGGCCTCCAGGAGAGAGGTCCAAATAAGATGCGCCCCGAGGAGCGTCTTGCCACATGTCAACACTGGGTCTGACTGAGGGCCTCCAGGAGAGAGGCCCAAATAAGACGCGCCCCGAGGAGCGTCTTGCCACATGTCAACAATGGGTCTAACTGAGGGCCTCCAGGAGAGAAGCCCAAGCAAGACGCGCCCCGAGGAGCGTCTTGCCACATGTCAGCACTCGGTCTGACTGAGCGCCTCCAGGAGAGAGGCCCAAGCAAGACCCGCCCCGAGGAGCGTCTTGCCACATGTCAACACTGGGTCTGACTGAGCTCCTCCAGGAGAGAGGTCCAAGCAAGACGCGCCCCGAGGAGAGTCTTGCCACATGTCAGCACTCGGTCTGACTGAGCGCCTCCAGGAGAGAGGCCCAAGCAAGACGCGCACCGAGGAGCGTCTTGACACATTTCTCCTCTGGGTCTGACTGAGCGCCTCCAGGAGAGAGGCCCAAGCAAGACGCGCCCCGAGGAGTGTCTTGCCACATGTGAACACTGGGTCTGACTGAGCGCCTCCAGGAGAGAGGCCCAAGCAAGACGCGCCCGAGGAGCGTCTTGCCACATGTCAACACTGGGTCTGACTGAGCGCCTCCAGGAGAGAGGCCCAAGCAAGACGCGCCCCGAGGAGCGTCTTGTCACATGTCACTACTCGGTCTGACTGAGCGCCTCCAGGAGAGAGGCCCAAGCAAGACGTGCCCCGGGAGCGTCTTGCCACATGTCAACAATGGGTCTGACTGAGGGCCTCCAGGAGAGAAGCCCAAGCAAGAAGCGCCCCGAGGAGCGTCTTGCCACATGTCAACACTGGGTCTGACTGAGCGCCTCCAGGAGAGAGGCCCAAGCAAGACACACCCCGAGGAGCGTCTTGACACATGTCAACACTGGGTCTGACTGAGGGCCTCCATGAGAGAAGCCCAAGCAAGACGCGCCCCGAGGAGAGTCTTGCCACATGTCAACACTGGGTCTGACAGAGGGCATCCAGGAGAGAGGCCCAAGCAAAACGCGCCCCGAGGAGCGTCTTGCCACATGTCACCACTGGGTCTGACTGAGCGCCTCCAGGAGAGAGGCCCAAGCAAGACGCGCCCCGAGGAGCGTCTTGCCACATGTCAACAATGGGTCTGACTGAGGGCCTCCAGGAGAGAAGCCCAAGCAAGACGCGCCCCGAGGAGCTTCTTGCCACATGTCAGCACTCGGTTTGACTGAGCGCTTCCAGGAGAGAGGCCCAAGCAATACGCGCCCCGAGGAGTGTCTTGCCACATGTCAATACTGGGTCTGACTGAGCGCCTCCAGGAGAGAGGCCCAAGCAAGACGCGCCCTGAGGAGCGTCTTGCCACGTGTCAACACTGGGTCTGACTTAGCGCCTCCAGGAGAGAGGCCCAAGCAAGACGCGCCCCGAGGAGCGTCTTGTCACATGTCACTACTCGGTCTGACTGAGCGCCTCCAGGAGAGAGGCCCAAGCAAGACGTGCCCCGAGGAGCGTCTTGCCACATGTCAACAATGGGTCTGACTGACGGCCTCCAGGAGAGAAGCCCAAGCAAGAAGCGCCCCGAGGAGCGTCTTGCCACATGTCAACACTGGGTCTGAGTGAGCGCCTCCAGGAGAGAGGCCCAAGCAAGACACGCCCCGAGGAGCGTCTTGACACATGTCAACACTGGGTCTGACTGAGGGCGTCCATGAGAGAAGCCCAAGCAAGACGCGCCCCGAGGAGAGTCTTGCCACATGTCAACACTGGGTCTGACAGAGGGCATCCAGGAGAGAGGCCCAAGCAATACGCGCCCCGAGGAGCGTCTTGCCACATGTCACCACTTGGTCTGACTGAGCGCCTCCAGGAGAGAGGCCCAAGAAAGAAGCGCCCCGAGGAGCGTCTTGCCACGTGTCAACACTGGGTCTGACTGAGTGCCTCCAGGAGAGAGGCCCAAGCAAGACGCGCCCCGAGGAGCGTCTTGCCACATGTGAACACTGGGTCTGACTGAGCGCCTCCAGGAGAGAGGCCCAAGCAAGACGCGCCCGGAGGAGCGTCTTGCCACATGTCAGCACTCGGTCTGACTGAGCGCCTCCAGGAGAGAGGCCCAAGCAAGACGCACCCCGAGGAGCATCTTGACACATGTCTCCTCTGGGTCTGACTGAGCGCCTCCAGGAGAGAGGCCCAAGCAAGACGTGCCCCGAGGAGCATCTTGCCACATGTCAACACTGGGTCTGACTGAGTGCCTCCATGAGAGAAGCCCCAGCAAGACGCGCCCCGAGGAGCATCTTGCCACATGTCAACACTGGGTCTGACTGAGAACCTCCAGGAGAGAGGCCCAAGCAAGACGCGCCCCGAGGAGCGTCTTGCCACATGTCAACACTGGGTGTGACTGAGCGCCTCCAGGAGAGAGGCCCAAGCAAGACGCGCCCCGAGGAGCTTCTTGTCACATGTCACTACTCGGTCTGACTGAGCGCCTCCAGGAGAGAGGCCCAAGCAAGACTCGCCCCGAGGAGCGTCTTGCCACATGTCAACAATGAGTCTGACTGAGGGCCTCCAGGAGAGAAGCCCATGCAAGAAGCGTCGCGAGGAGGGTCTTGCCACATGTCAACACTGGGTCTGACTGAGCGCCTCCAGGAGAGAGGCCCAAGCAAGACACGCCCCGAGGAGCATCTTGACACATGTCAACACTGGGTCTGACTGAGGGCCTCCATGAGAGAAGCGCAAGCAAGACGGGCCCCGAGAAGAGTCTTGCCACATGTCAACACTGGGTCTGACAGAGGGCATCCAGGAGAGAGGCCCAAGCAATACGCGCCCCGAGGAGCGTCTTGCCACATGTCACCACTGGGTCTGACTGAGCGCCTCCAGGAGAGAGGCCCAAGCAAGAAGCGCCTCGAGGAGCATCTTGCCACATGTCAGCACTCGGTCTGACTGAGCGCCTCCAGGAGAGAGGCCCAAGCAAGACGTGCCCCGAGGAGCATCTTGCCACATGTCAACACTGGGTCTGACTGAGCGCCTCCAGGAGAGAGGCCCAAGCAAGACGCGCCCCGAGGAGCGTCTTGCCACATGTGAACACTGGGTCTGACTGAGCGCCTCCAGGAGAGAAGCCCAAGCAAGACGCGCCCCGAGGAGCTTCTTGCCACATGTCAGCACTCGGTTTGACTGAGCGCTTCCAGGAGAGAGGCCCAAGCAATACGCGCCCCGAGGAGTGTCTTGCCACATGTCAATACTGGGTCTGACTGAGCGCCTCCAGGAGAGAGGCCCAAGCAAGATGCGCCCCGAGGAGCGTCTTGCCACGTGTCACCACTGGGTCTGATTGAGCACCTCCAGGAGAGAGGCCCCAGCAAGACGCGCCCCGAGGAGCATCTTGCCTTATGTCAGCACTCGGTCTGACTGAGCGCCTCCAGGAGAGAGGCCCAAGCAAGACGTGCCCCGAGGAGCGTCTTGCCACATGTCAACAATGGGTCTGACTGAGGGCCTCCAGGAGAGAAGCCCAAGCAAGATGCGCCCCGAGGAGCGTCTTGCCACATGTCAACACTGGGCCTGACTGAGGGCCTCCAGGAGAGAGGCCCAAATAAGACGCGCCCCGAGGAGCGTCTTGCCACATGTCAACAATGGGTCTGACTGAGGGGCCTCCAGCAGAGAAGCCCAAGCAAGACGCGCCCCGAGGAGCGTCTTGCCACATGTCAGCACTCGGTCTGACTGAGCGCCTCCAGGAGAGAGGCCCAAGCAAGACGCGCCCCGAGGAGCGTCTTGCCACATGTCAACACTGGGTCTGACTGAGCTCCTCCAGGAGAGAGGCCCAAGCAAGACGCGCCCCGAGGAGAGTCTTGCCACATGTCAGCACTCGGTCTGACTGAGCGCCTCCAGGAGAGAGGCCCAAGCAAGACGCGCCCCGAGGAGCGTCTTGACACATTTCTCCTCTGGGTCTGACTGAGCGCCTCCAGGAGAGAGGCCCAAGCAAGACGTGACCTAAGAGTGTCTTGCCACATGTGAACACTGGGTCTGACTGAGCACCTCCAGGAGAGAGGCCCAAGCAAGATACGCCCCGAGGAGCATCTTGACACATGTCTCCTCTGGGTCTGACTGAGCGCCTCCAGGAGAGAGGCCCAAGCAAGACGTGCCCCGAGGAGCGTCTTGCCACATGTCAACACTGGGTCTGACTGAGAACCTCCAGGAGAGAGGCCCAAGCAAGACGTGCCCCGAGGAGCGTCTTGCCACATGTCAACAATGGGTCTGACTGAGGGCCTCCAGGAGAGAAGCCCAAGCAAGAAGCGCCCCGAGGAGCGTCTTGCCACATGTCAACACTGGGTCTGACTGAGCGCCTCCAGGAGAGAGGCCCAAGCAAGACACAACCCGAGGAGCGTCTTGACACATGTCAACACTGGGTCTGACTGAGGGCCTCCATGAGAGAAGCCCAAGCAAGACGCGCCCCGACGAGAGTCTTGCCACATGTCAACACTGGGTCTGACAGAGGGCATCCAGGAGAGAGGCCCAAGCAATACGCGCCCCGAGGAGTGTCTTTCCACATGTCACCACTGGGTCTGACTTAGCGCCTCCAGGAGAGAGGCCCAAGCAAGACGCGCCCCGAGGAGCGTCTTGCCACATGTCAACAATGGGTCTGACTGAGGGCCTCCAGGAGAGAAGCCCAAGCAAGACGCGCCCCGAGGAGCTTCTTGCCACATGTCAGCACTCGGTTTGACTGAGCGCTTCCAGGAGAGAGGCCCAAGCAATACGCGCCCCGAGGAGTGTCTTGCCACATGTCAATACTGGGTCTGACTGAGCGCCTCCAGGAGAGAGGCCCAAGCAAGACGCTCCCCGAGGAGCGTCTTGCCACGTGTCAACACTGGGTCTGACTTAGCGCCTCCAGGAGAGAGGCCCAAGCAAGATGCGCCCCGAGGAGCGTCTTGCCACGTGTCACCACTGGGTCTGACTGAGCTCCTCCAGGAGAGAGGCCCAAGCAAGACGCGCCCCGAGGAGCGTCTTGCCACGTGTCACCACTGGGTCTGATTGAGCACCTCCAGCAGAGAGGCCCCAGCAAGACGCGCAACGAGGAGCGTCTTGCCTTATGTCAGCACTCGGTCTGACTGAGCGCCTCCAGGAGAGAGGCCCAAGCAAGACGCGCCCCGAGGAGCGTCTTGCCACGTGTCACCACTGGGTCTGACTGAGCTCCTCCAGGAGAGAGGCCCAAGCAAGACGCGCCCCGAGGAGCGTCTTGCCACATGTCACTACTCGGTCTAACTGAGCGCCTCCAGGAGAGAGGTCCAAGCAATACGCGCCCCGAGGAGCGTCTTGCCACATGTCACTACTCGGTCTGACTGAGGGCCTCCAGGAGAGAAGCCCAAGCAAGACGCGCCCCGAGGAGCGTCTTGCCACATGTCAACACTGGGTCTGACTGAGGGCCTCCAGGAGAGAGGCCCAAATAAAACGCGCCCCGAGGAGCATCTTGCCACATGTCAACAATGGGTCTGACTGAGGGCCTCCAGGAGAGAAGCCCAAGCAAGACGCGCCCCGAGGAGCGTCTTGCCACATGTCAACACTGGGTCTGACTGAGGGCCTCCAGGAGAGAGGCTTGGTACACTAAAACAAACCTGACCTCTCTAGGACATTCAGAACCCAAGTTATAAGCCCAAAAATGTGTAACTGGACTACTTCTTTAAATTGACACCAGATCCTGGTGACCTTTGGGACATGGTTTGACCCTGTTAGGACTGTGCGATCATCATGAAACGTTCAGATCACTTACAACTCAATAGATTCTACCTTCCTGTAACGTTTCAGCCTGATTGGACCTTGTTTTCACACAAATGAAGCCAGAATGATGTGAAATTGTGCTTCGTGCAACATAATTCTGGGTGCCATTTACAAACCATAAGTGCTAATGACTCCATTCCTTTTTGGGGTAATGGGGGCTGTTAATTGGAGTACTTTAAAACAAACCTGACCTCTCTAGGATATTCAGAAGCCAAGTTATAAGCCCACAAATGTGTAACTGGACTACTTCTTTAAAATTGACACCAGGCCTGGTGACCTTTGGGACATGGTTTGACCCTCTATAGGAATGTGCGATCATCATGAAACGTTCAGATCACTTACAACTCAATAGATTCTACCTTCTTGTAACGTGTCAGCCTGATTGGACCTTGGTTTCACACAAATGGACCCAGAATGATGTGAAATTGTGCTTCGTGCAACATAATTCTGGTTGCCATTTACAAACCATAAGTGCTAATGACTCCATTCCTTTTTGTGGTTGTAGGGGCTGTTGATTGGAGTACACTAAAACAAACCTGATCTCTCTAGGACATTCAGAAGCCAAGTTACAAGCCCACAAATGTGTAACTGGACTACTTCTTTAAATTGACACCAGATCCGGTGACCTTTGGGACATGGTTTGACCCCCTTACGAAAGTGCTATCATTATGAAACGTTCAGATCACTTACAACTCAGTAGATTCTACCTTCCTGTAACGTTTCAGCCTGACTGGACCTTGTTTTCACACAAATGAACCCAGAATGATGTGAAATTGTGCTTCGTGCAACATAATTCTGGGTGTCATGTAAAAACCATAAGTGCTAATGACTCCATTCCTTTTTGTGGTTGTAGGGGCTGTTGATTGGAGTACATTAAAACAAACCTGACCTCTCTAGGACATTCAGAAGCCAAGTTATAAGCCCACAAAGGTGTAACTGGACTACTTCTTTAAAGTGACACCAGGCCCGGTGACCTTTGGGACATGGTTTTACCCCCTTAGGAATGTGCGATCATCTTGAAACGTTCAGATCACTTACAACTCAATAGATTCTACCTTCTTGTAACGTTTCAGCCTGATTGGATCTTGTTTTCACACAAATGGACCCAGAATGATTTAAAATTGTGCTTCGTGCAACATAATTCTGGGTGTCATGTAAAAACCATAAGTGCTAATGACTCCATTCCTTTTTGTGGTTGTAGGGGCTGTTGATTGGAGTACATTAAAACAAACCTGACCTCTCTAGGACATTCAGAAGCCAAGTTATAAGCCCACAAAGGTGTAACTGGACTACTTCTTTAAAGTGACACCAGGCCCGGTGACCTTTGGGACATGGTTTTACCCCCTTAGGAATGTGCGATCATCTTGAAACGTTCAGATCACTTACAACTCAATAGATTCTACCTTCTTGTAACGTTTCAGCCTGATTGGATCTTGTTTTCACACAAATGGACCCAGAATGATTTAAAATTGTGCTTCGTGCAACATAATTCTGGGTGCCATTTACAAACCATAAGTGCTAATGACCCCATTCCTTTTTGAGGTTGTAGGGGTTGTTGATTGGAGTACACTAAAACAAACCTGATCTCTCTAGGACATTCAGAAGCCAAGTTATAAGCCCACAAATGTGTAACTGGACTACTTCTTTAAATTGACACCAGATCCGGTGACCTTTGGGACATGGTTTGACCCCCTTAGGAAAGTGCTATCATCATGAAACGTTCAGATCACTTACAACTCAATAGATTCTACCTTACTGTAACGTTTCAGCCTGATTGGACCTTGTTTTCACACAAATGAACCCAGAATGATGTGAAATTGTGCTTCGTGCAACATAATTATGGGTGTCATGTAAAAACCATAAGTGCTAATGACTCCATTCCTTTTTGTGGTTGTAGGAGCTGTTGATTGGAGTACACTAAAACAAACCTGATCTCTCTAGGACATTCAGAAGCCAAGTTATAAGCCCACAAAGGTGTAACTGGACTACTTCTTTAAAGTGACACCAGGCCCGGTGACCTTTGGGACATGGTTTGACCCCCTTAGGAAAGTGCTATCATCATGAAATGTTCAGTTCACTTACAACTCAATAGATTCTACCTTCCTGTAACGTTTCAGCCTGATTGGACCTTGTTTTCACACAAATGGACCCAGAATGAAGTGAAATTGTGCTTCGTGCAACATAATTCTGGGTGCCATTTACAAGCCATAAGTGCTAATGATACCATTCCTTTTTTGTGGTTGTAGGGGCTGTTGATTGGAGTACACTAAAACAAACCTGATCTCTCTAGAACATTAAGAAGCCAAGTTATAAGCCGACAAATGTGTAACTGGACTACTTCTTTAAATTGACACCAGATCCGGTGACCTTTGGGACATGGTTTGACCCCCTTAGGAAAGTGCTATCATCATGAAACGTTCAGATCACTTACAACTCAATAGATTCTACCTTCCTGTAACGTTTCAGCCTGATTGGACCTACTTTTCACACAAATGAACCCAGAATGATGTGAAATTGTGCTTCGTGCAGCATAATTCTGGGTGCCATTTAAAAAACATAAGGGCTAATGACTCCCTCCCTTTTTGTGGTTGTAGGGGCTGTTGATTGGAGTACACTAATACAAACCTGACCTCTCTAGGACATTCAGAAGCCAAGTTATAAGCCCACAAAGGTGTAACTGGACTACTTCTTTAAAGTGACACCAGGCCCGGTGACCTTTGGGACATGGTTTGACCCCCTATAGGAATGTGTGATCATCATGAAACGTTCAGATCACTTACAAGGGTTGTTGATTGGAGTACACTAAAACAAACCTGATCTCTCTAGGACATTCAGAAGCCAAGTTATAAGCCCAAAAATGTGTAACTGGACTACTTCTTTAAATTGACACCAGATCCTGGTGACCTTTGGGACATGGTTTGACCCTGTTAGGACTGTGCGATCATCATGAAACGTTCAGATCACTTACAACTCAATAGATTCTACCTACCTGTAACGTTTTAGCCTGATTGGACCTTGTTTTCACACAAATGAACCCAGAATGATGTGAAATTGTGCTTCGTGCAACATAATTCTGGGTGCCATTTACAAACCATAAGTGCTAATGACTCCATTCCTTTTTTGGGTGAATGGGGGCTGTTAATTGGAGTACTTTAAAACAAACCTGACCTCTCTAGGATATTCAGAAGCCAAGTTATAAGCCCACAAATGTGTAACTGGACTACTTCTTTAAAGTGACACCAGGCCCGGTGACCTTTGGGACATGGTTTGACCCTCTATAGGAATGTGCGATCATCATGAAACGTTCAGATCACTTACAACTCAATAGATTCTACCTTCTTGTAACGTTTCAGCCTGATTGGACCCATGTCCCAAATGTCACCGGGCCTGGTGTCACTTAAAAGAAGTAGTCCAGTTACACCTTTTTGGGCTTATAACTTGGCTTCTGAATGTCCTAGGGAGGTCAAGTTTGTTTTAGTGTACTCCAATCAACATCCCCTACAACCACAAAAAGGAGTGGAGTCATTAGCACTTATGGTTTGTAAATGGCACCCAGAATTATGTTGCACGAAGCACAATTTCACATCATTCTGGGTCCATTTGTGTGAAAACAAGGTCCAATCAGGCTGAAACGTTACAAGAAGGTACAATCTATTGAGTTGTAAGTGATCTGAACGTTTCATGATGATCACACATTCCTATAGGGGGTCAAACCATGTCCCAAAGGTCACCGGATCTGGTGTCAATTTAAAGAAGTAGTACCATGTCCCAAAGGTCACCGGATCTGGTGTCAATTTAAAGAAGTAGTCCAGTTACACATTTGTGGGCTTATAACTTGGCTTCTGAATGTCTTAGAGAGATCAGGTTTGTTTTAGTGTACTCCAATCAACAGCCCCTAAAACCACAAAAAGGAATGGAGTCATTAGCACTTATGGTTTGTAAATGGCACCCAGAATTATGTTGCACGAAGCACAATTTCACATCATTCTGGGTTCATTTGTGTGAAAACAAGGTCCAATGGTAAATGGTAAATGGTAAATGGCCTGTATTTGATATAGCGCCTTCTAGAGTCCTGGAACCCCCCAAGGCGCTTTACAACACAATCAGTCATTCACCCATTCACACACACATTCACACACTGGTGGGGATGAGCTACAGTGTAGCCACAGCTGCCCTGGGGCGCACTGACAGAGGCGAGGCTGCCGAGCACTGGCGCCACCGGTCCCTCCGACCACCACCAGCAGGCAACGTGGGTTAAGTGTCTTGCCCAAGGACACAACGACAGCGACAGACTGAGCGAGTCTCGAACCTGCGACCTTCCGATTGCGAGGCGAGCAGTTAACTCCTGTGCCACCGTCGCAATCAGGCTGAAATGTTACAAGAAGGTAGAATCTATTGAGTTGTAAGTGATCTGAACGTTTCATGATGATAGCCCTTTCCTAAGGGGGTCAAACCATGTCCCAAAGGTCACCGGATCTGGTGTCAATTTAAAGAAGTAGTCCAGTTACACCTTTGTGGGCTTATAACTTGGCTTCTGAATGTCCTAGAGAGGTTAGATTTGTTTTAGTGTACTCCAATCAACAGCCCCTACAACCACAAAAAGGAATGGAGTCATTAGCACTTATGGTTTGTAAATGGCACCCAGAATTATGTTGCACGAAGCACAATTTCACATCATTCTGGGTCCATTTGTGTGAAAACAAGGTCCAATCAGGCTGAAACGTTACAAGAAGGTAGAATCTATTGAGTTGTAAGTGATCTGAACGTTTCAAGATGATCGCACTTTCCTAAGGGGGTCGAACCATGTCCCAAAGTTCACCGGATCTGGTGTCAATTTAAAGAAGTAGTCCAGTTACACCTTTGTGGGCTTATAACTTGGCTTCTGAATGTCCTAGAGAGGTCAGGTTTGTTTTAGTGTACTCCAATCAACAGTCCCTACAACCACAAAAAGGAATGCAGTCATTAGCACTTATGGTTTGTAAATGGCACCCAGAATTATGTTGCACGAAGCACAATTTCACATCAGTCTGGGTTCATTTGTGTGAAAAAAAGGTCCAATCAGGCTGAAACGTTACAGGAAGGTAGAATCTATTGAGTTGTAAGTGATCTGAACGTTTCATGATGATAGCACTTTCCTAAGGGGGTCAAACCATGTCCCAAAGGTCACCGGATCTGGTGTCAATTTAAAGAAGTAGTCCAGTTACACATTTGTGGGCTTATAACTTGGCTTCTGAATTTCCTAGAGAGATCAGGTTTGTTTTAGTGTACTCCAATCAACAGCCCCTACAACCACAAAAAGGAAGGGAGTCATTAGCACTTATGGTTTGTAAATGGCACCCAGAATTATGTTGCACGAAGCACAATTTCACATCATTCTGGGTCCCTTTGTGTGAAAACAAGGTCCAATGAGGCTGAAACGTTACAAGAAGGTAGAATCTATTGAGTTTTAAGTGATCTGAACGTTTCATGATGATCGCACATTCCTATAGGGGGTCAAACCATGTCCCAAAGGTCACCGGGCCTGGTGTCACTTTAAAGAAGTAGTCCAGTTACACCTTTGTGGGCTTATAACTTGGCTTCTGAATGTCCTAGAGAGGTCAGGTTTGTTTTAGTGTACTCCAATCAACAGCCCCTACAACCACAAAAAGGAATGGAGTCATTAGCACTTATGGTTTGTAAATGGCACCCAGAATTATGTTGCACGAAGCACAATTTCACATCATTCTGGGTCCATTTGTGTGAAAACAAGGTCCATTCAGGCTGAAACGCTACAAGAAGGTAGAATCTATTGAGTTGTAAGTGATCTGAACGTTTCAAGATGATCGCACATTCCTATAGTGGGTAAAACCATGTCCCAAAGGTCACCGGGCCTGGTGTCACTTTAAAGAAGTAGTCCAGTTACACCTTTGTGGGCTTATAACTTGGCTTCTGAATGTCCTAGAGAGGTTAGGTTTGTTTTAGTGTACTCCAATCAACAGCCCCTACAACCACAAAAAGGAATGGAGTCATTAGCACTTATGGTTTGTAAATGGCACCCAGAATTATGTTGCACGAAGCACAATTTCACATCATTCTGGGTTCATTTGTGTGAAAACAAGGTCCAATCAGGCTGAAACGTTACAAGAAGGTAGAATCTATTGAGTTGTAAGTGATCTGAACGTTTCAAGATGATCGCACTTTCCTAAGGGGGTCAAACCATGTCCCAAAGGTCACCGGATCTGGTGTCAATTTAAAGAAGTAGTCCAGTTACACCTTTGTGGGCTTATAACTTGGCTTCTGAATGTCCTAGAGAGGTCAGGTTTGTTTTAGTGTACTCCAGTCAACAGTCCCTACAACCACAAAAATGAATGCAGTCATTAGCACTTATGGTTTGTAAATGGCACCCAGAATTATGTTGCACGAAGCACAATTTCACATAATTCTGGGTTCATTTGTGTGAAAAAAAGGTCCAATCAGGCTGAAACGTTACAGGAAGGTAGAATCTATTGAGTTGTAAGTGATCTGAACGTTTCATGATGATAGCACTTTCCTAAGGGGGTCAAACCATGTCCCAAAGGTCACCGGATCTGGTGTAAATTTAAAGAAGTAGTCCAGTTACACATTTGTGGGCTTATAACTTGGCTTCTGAATGTCCTAGAGAGATCAGGTTTATTTTAGTATACTCCAATCAACAGCCCCTACAACCACAAAAAGGAATGGAGTCATTAGCACTTATGGTCTTTAAATGGCACCCAGAATTATGTTGCACGAAGCACAATTTCACATCATTCTGGGTCCATTTGTGTGAAAACAAGGTCAAATCAGGCTGAAACGTTACAAGAAGGTAGAATCTATTGAGTTGTAAGTGATCTGAACGTTTCAAGATGATCGCACTTTCCTAAGGGGGTCAAACCATGTCCCAAAGGTCACCGGATCTGGTGTCAATTTAAAGAAGTAGTCCAGTTACACCTTTGTGGGCTTATAACTTGGCTTTTGAATATCCTAGAGAGGTCAGGTTTGTTTTAGAGTAGTCCAATTAACAGCCCCCATTACCCCAAAAAGGAATGGAGTCATTAGCACTTATGGTTTTTAAATGGCACCCAGAATTATGTTGCACGAAGCACAATTTCACATCATTCTGGGTTCATTTGTGTGAAAACAAGGTCCAATCAGGCTGAAACGTTACAGGAAGGTAGAATCTATTGAGTTGTAAGTTATCTGAACGTTTCATGATGATAACACTTTCCTAAGGGGGTCAAACCATGTCCCAAAGGTCACCGGATCTGGTGTCAATTTAAAGAAGTAGTCCAGTTACACATTTGTGGGCTTGTAACTTGGCTTCTGAATGTCCTAGAGAGATCAGGTTTGTTTTAGTGTACTCCAATCAACAACCCCTACAACCACAAAAAGGAATGGAGTCATTAGCACTTATGGTTTGTAAATGGCAACCAGAATTATGTTGCACGAAGCACAATTTCACATCATTCTGGGTCCATTTGTGTGAAAACAAGGTCCAATCAGGCTGAAACGTTACAAGAAGGTAGAATCTATTGAGTTGTAAGTGATCTGAACGTTTCATGATGATCACACATTCCTATGGGGGGTCAAACCATGTCCCAAAGGTCACCGGGCCTGGTGTCACTTTAAAGAAGTAGTCCAGTTACACCTTTGTGGGCTTATAACTTGGCTTCTGAATATTCTAAAGAGGTCAGGTTTGTTTTAGTGTACTCCAATCAACAGTCCCTACAACCACAAAAAGGACTGGAGTCATTAGCACTTATGGTTTTTAAATGGGACGCAGAATTATGTTGCACGAAGCACAATTTCACATCATTCTGGGTCCATTTGTGTGAAAACAAGGTTCAATAAGGCTGAAACGTTACAAGAAGGTAGAATCTATTGAGTTGTAAGTGATCTGAACGTTTCATGATGATAGCACTTTCCTAAGGGGGTCAAACCATGTCCCAAAGGTCACCGGATCTGGTGACAATTTAAAGAAGTAGTCCAGTTACACATTTGTGGGCTTATAACTTGGATTCTGAATGTCCTAGAGAGATCAGGTTTGTTTTAGTGTACTCCAATCAACAGCCCCTACAACCACAAAAAGGAATGGAGTCATTAGCACTTATGGTTTTTAATTGGCACCCAGAATTATGTTGCACAAAGCACAATTTCACATCATTCTGGGTTCATTTGTGTGAAAACAAGGTCCAATAAGGCTGAAACGTTACAGGAAGGTAGAATCTATTGAGTAGTAAGTGATCTGAACGTTTCATGATGATAGCACTTTCCTAAGGGGGTCAAACCATGTCCCAAAGGTCACCAGATCTGGTGTCAATTTAAAGAAGTAGTCCAGTTACACATTTGTGGGCTTATAACTTGGCTTCTGAATGTCCTAGTGAGATCAGGTTTGTTTTAGTGTACTCCAATCAACATCCCCTACAACCACAAAAAGGAATGGAGTCTTTAGCACTTATGGTTTGTAAATGGCACCCAGAATTATGTTGCACGAAGCACAATTTCACATCATTCTGGGTCCATTTGTGTGAAAACAAGGTCCAATCAGGCTGAAACGCTACAAGAAGATAGAATCTATTGAGTTGTAAGTGATCTGAACATTTCAAGATGATCGCACATTCCTATAGGGGGTAAAACCATGTCCCAAAGGTCATCGGGCCTGGTGTCACTTTAAGGATGTAGTCCAGTTACGCCTTTGTGGGCTTATAACTTGGCTTCTGAATGTCCTAGAGAGGTTAGGTTTGTTTTAGTGTACACCAATCAAAAGTCCCTACAACCACAAAAAGGAATGGAGTCATTAGCACTTATGGTTTGTAAATGGCACCCAGAATTATGTTGCACGAAGCACAATTTCACATCATTCTGGGTTCATTTGTGTGAAAACAAGGTCCAGTCAGGCTGAAACGTTACAGGAAGGTAGAATCTATTGAGTTGTAAGTGATCTGAACGTTTCATGATGATAGCACTTTCCTAAGGGGGTCAAACCATGTCCCAAAGGTCACCGGATCTGGTGTCAATTTAAAGAAGTAGTCCAGTTACACATTTGTGGGCTTATAACTTGGCTTCTGAATGTCCTAAAGAGATCAGGTTTGTTTTAGTGTACTCCAATCAACAGCCCCTACAACCACAAAAAGGAATGGAGTCATTAGCACTTATGGTTTGTAAATGGCACCCAGAATTATGTTGCACGAAGCACTATTTCACATCATTCTGGGTCCATTTGGGTGAAAACAAGGTCCAATCAGGCTGAAATGTTACAGGAAGGTAGAATCTATTGAGTTGTAAGTGATCTGAACGTTTCATGATGATAGCACTTTCCTAAGGGGGTCAAACCATGTCCCAAAGGTCACCGGATCTGGTGTCAATTTAAAGAAGTTGTCCAGTTACACATTTGTGGGCTTATAACTTGGCTTCTGAATGTCCTGGAGCGATCAGGTTTGTTTTAGTGTACTCCAATCAACAGCCCCTACAACCACAAAAAGGAATGGAGTCATTAGCACTTATGGTTTTTAAATGGCACCCAGAATTATGTTGCACGAAGCACAATTTCACATCATTCTGGGTTCATTTGTGTGAAAACAAGGTCCAATTAGGCTGAAACGTTACAGGAAGGTAGAATCTATTGAGTTGTAAGTGATCTGAACGTTTCATGATGATAGCACTTTCCTAAGGGGGTCAAACCATGTCCCAAAGGTCACCGGATCTGGTGTCACTTTAAAGAAGTAGTCCAGTTACACATTTGTGGGCTTATAACTTGGCTTCTGAATGTCCTAGAGAGATCAGGTTTGTTTTAGTATACTCCAATCAACAGCCCCTACAACCACAAAAAGGATCGGAGTCATTAGCACTTATGGTTTTTAAATGGCACCCAGAATTATGTTGCACGAAGCACAATTTCACATCATTCTGGGTTCATTTGTGTGAAAACAAGGTCCAATCAGGCTGAAACGTTACAGGAAGGTAGAATCTATTGAGTTGTAAGTGATCTGAACGTTTCAAGATGATCGCACATTCCTATAGGGGGTAAAACCATGTCCCAAAGGTCACCGGGCCTGGTGTCACTTTAAAGATGTAGTCCAGTTACACCTTTGTGGGTTTATAACTTGGCTTCTGAATGTCCTAGAGAGGTTAGGTTTGTTTTAGTGTACTCCAATCAAAAGCCCCTACAACCACAAAAAGGAATGGAGTCATTAGCACTTATGGTTTGTAAATGGCACCCAGAATTATGTTGCACGAAGCACAATTTCACATCATTCTGGGTTCATTTGTGTGAAAACAAGGTCCAATCAGGCTGAAACGTTACAGGAAGGTAGAATCTATTGAGTTGTAATTGATCTGAACGTTTCATGATGATAGCACTTTCCTAAGGGGGTCAAACCAAGTCCCAAAGGTCACCGGATCTGGTGTCACTTTAAAGAAGTAGTCCAGTTACACATTTGTAGGCTTATAACTTGGCTTCTGAATGTCCTAGAGAGGTCAGGTTTGTTTTAGTGTACTCCAATCAACAGCCCCTACAACCACAAAAAGGAATGGAGACATTAGCAGTTATGGTTTTTAAATGGCACCCAGAATTATGTTGCACGAAGCACAATTTCACATCATTCTGGGTTCATTTGTGTGAAAACAAGGTCCAATCAGGCTGAAACGTTACAGGAAGGTAGAATCTATTGAGTTGTAAGTGATCTTAACGTTTCATGATGATAGCACTTTCCTAAGGGGGTCAAACCATGTCCCAAATGTCACCGGATCTGGTGTCAATTTAAAGAAGTAGTCCAGTTACACATTTGTGGGCTTATAACTTGGCTTCTGAATGTCCTAGAGAGATCAGGTTTGTTTTAGGGTACTCCAGTCAACAGCTCCTACAACCACAAAAAGGAATGGAGTCATTAGCACTTATGGTTTTTAAATGGCACCCAGAATTATGTTGCACGAAGCACAATTTCACATCATTCTGGGTTCATTTGTGTGAAAACAAGGTCCGATCAGGCTGAAACGTTACAGGAAGGTAGAATCTATTGAGTTGTAAGTCATCTGAACGTTTCATGATGATAGCACTTTCCTAAGGGGGTAAAACCATGTCCCAAAGGTCACCGGATCTGGTGTCAATTTAAGGAAGTAGTCCAGTTCCACATTTGTGGGCTTATAACTTGGCTTCTGAATGTCCTAGAGAGATCAGGTTTGTTTTAATGTACTCCAATCAACAGCCCCTACAACCACAAAAAGGAATGGAGTCATTAGCACTTATGGTTTGTAAATGGCACCCAGAATTATGTTGCACAAAGCACAATTTCACATCATTCTGGGTTCATTTGTGTGAAAACAAGGTCCAATCAGGCTGAAACGTTACAGGAAGGTAGAATCTACTGAGTTGTAAGTGATCTGAACGTTTCATGATGATAGCACTTTCCTAAGGGGGTCAAACCATGTCCCAAATGTCACCGGGTCTGGTGTCAATTTAAAGAAGTAGTCCAGTTACACATTTGTGGGCTTATAACTTGGCTTCTGAATGTCCTAGAGAGATCAGGTTTGTTTAACTGTACTCCAATCAACAGCCCCTACAACCACAAAAAGGAATGGAGTCATTAGCACTTATGCTTTGTCAATGGCACCCAGAATTATGTTGCACGAAGCACAATTTCAGATCATTCTGGGTCCATTTGTGTGAAAACAATGTCCAATCAGGCTGAAACGCTACAAGAAGATAGAATCTATTGAGTTGTAAGTGATCTGAACGTTTCAAGATGATCGCACATTCCTATAGGTGGTAAAACCATGTCCCAAAGGTCACCGGGCCTTGTGTCACTTTAAAGAAGTAGTCCAGTTACACATTTGTGGGCTTGTAACTCTGCTTCTGAATGTCCTAGAGAGGTCAGGTTTGTTTTAGTGTACTCCAACAAACAGCCCCTACAACCACAAAAAAGAATGGAGTCATTAGCACTTATAGTTTGTAAATGGCACCCAGAATTATGTTGCACGAAGCACAATTTCACATCATTCTGGGTCCATTTGTGTGAAAACAAGGTCATATCAGGCTGAAACTTTACAGGAAGGTAGAATCTATTGAGTTGTAAGTGATCTCAACGTTTCAAGATGATAGCACTTTCCTAAGGGGGTCAAACCATGTCCCAAAGGTCACCGGATCTGGTGTCAATTTAAAGAAGTAGTCCAGTTACACATTTGTGGGCTTATAACTTGGCTTCTGAATGTCCTAGAGAGATCAGGTTTGTTTTAGTATACTCCAATCAAAGCCCCTACAACCACAAAAAGGAATGGAGTCATTAGCACTTATGGTTTTTAAATGGCACCCAGAATTATGTTGCACGAAGCCCAATTTCACACCATTCTGGGTTCATTTGTGTGAAAACAAGGTCCAATCAGGCTGATACGTTACAGGAAGGTAGAATCTATGGAGTTGAAAGTGATCTGAACGTTTCATGATGATAGCACTTTCCTAAGGGGGTCAAACCATGTCCCAAAGGTCACCGGATCTGGTGTCAACTTAAAGAAGTAGTCCAGTTACACATTTGTGGGCTTATAACTTGGCTTCTGAATGTCCTGGAGCAATCAGGTTTGTTTTAGTGTACTCCAATCAACAGCCCCTACAACCACAAAAAGGATCGGAGTCATTAGCACTTATGGTTTTTAAATGGTACCCAGAATTATGTTGCACGAAGTACAATTTCACATCATTCTGGGTTCATTTGTGTGAAAACAAGGTCCAATCAGGCTGAAACGTTACAGGAAGGTAGAATCTATTAAGTTGTAAGTGATCTGAACGTTTCATGATGATAGCACTTTCCTAAGGGGGTCAAACCATGTCCCAAAGGTCACCGGATCTGGTGTCATTTTAAATAAGTTGTCCAGTTACACATTTGTGGGCTTATAACTTGGCTTCTGAATGTCCTAGAGCAATCAGGTTTGTTTTAGTGTACTCCAATCAACAGCCCCTACAACCACAAAAAGGAATGGAGACATTAGCACTTATGGTTTTTAAATGGCACCCAGAATTATGTTGCACGAAGCACAATTTCACATCATTCTGGGTTCATTTGTGTGAAAACAAGGTCCAATCAGGCTGAAACGTTACAGGAAGGTAGAATCTATTGAGTTGTAAGTGATCTGAACGTTTCATCATGATAGCACTTTCCTAAGGGGGTCAAACCATGTCCCAAAGGTCACCGGATCAGGTGTCAATTTAAAGAAGTAGTCCAGTTACACATTTGTGGGCTTATAACTTGGCTTCTGAATGTCCTAGAGAGATCAGGTTTGTTTTAGTGTACTCCAATCAACAGCCCCTACAACCGCAAAAAGGAATGGAGTCATTAGCACTTATGGTTTGTAAATGGCACCCAGAATTATGTTGCACGAAGCACAATTTCACATCATTCTGTGTCCATTTGTGTGAAAACAAGGTCCAATCAGGCTGAAACGCTACAAGAAGGTAGAATCTATTGAGTTGTAAGTGATCTGAACGTTTCAAGATGATCGCACATTCCTATAGGGGGTAAAACCATGTCCCAAAGGTCACCGGGCCTGGTGTCACTTTAAAGATGTAGTCCAGTTACACCTTTGTGGGCTTATAACTTGGCTTCTGAATGTCCTAGAGAGGTTAGGTTTGTTTTAGTGTACTCCAATCAAAAGCCCCTACAACCACAAAAAGGAATGGAGTCATTAGCACTTATGGTTTGTAAATGGCACCCAGAATTATGTTGCACGAAGCACAATTTCACATCATTCTGGGTTCATTTGTGTGAAAACAAGGTCCAATCAGGCTGAAACGTTACAGGAAGGTAGAATCTATTGAGTTGTAAGTGATCTGAACGTTTCATGATGATAGCACTTTCCTAAGGGGGTCAAACCATGTCCCAAAGGTCACCGGATCTGGTGTCACTTTAAAGAAGTAGTCCAGTTACACATTTGTGGGCTTATAACTTGGCTTCTGAATGTCCTAGAGAGGTCAGGTTTGTTTTAGTGTACTCCAATCAACAGCCCCTACAACCACAAAAAGGAATGGAGACATTAGCACTTATGGTTTTTAAATGGCACCCAGAATTATGTTGCACGAAGCACAATTTCACATCATTCTTGGTTCATTTGTGTGAAAACAAGGTCCAATCAGGCTGAAACGTTACAGGAAGGTAGAATCTATTGAGTTGTAAGTGATCTTAACGTTTCATGATGATAGCACTTTCCTTAGGGGGTCAAACCATGTCCCAAATGTCACCGGATCTGGTGTCAATTTAAAGAAGTAGTCCAGTTACACATTTGTGGGCTCATAACTTGGCTTCTGAATGTCCTAGAGAGATCAGGTTTGTTTTAGTGTACTCCAATCAACAGCTCCTACAACCACAAAAAGGAATGGAGTCATTAGCACTTATGGTTTGTAAATGGCACCCAGAATTATGTTGCACGAAGCACAATTTCACATCATTCTGTGTCCATTTGTGTGAAAACAAGGTCCAATCAGGCTGAAACGCTACAAGAAGGTAGAATCTATTGAGTTGTAAGTGATCTGAACGTTTCAAGATGATCGCACATTCCTAAGGGGGTAAAACCATGTCCCAAAGGTCACCGGGCCTGGTGTCACTTTAAAGATGTAGTCCAGTTACACCTTTGTGGGCTTATAACTTGGCTTCTGAATGTCCTAGAGAGGTTAGATTTGTTTTAGTGTACTCCAATCAAAAGCCCCTACAACCACAAAAAGGAATGGAGTCATTAGCACTTATGGTTTGTAAATGGCACCCAGAATTATGTTGCACGAAGCACAATTTCACATCATTCTGGGTTCATTTGTGTGAAAACAAGGTCCAATCAGGCTGAAACGTTACAGGAAGGTAGAATCTATTGAGTTGTAAGTGATCTGAACGTTTCATGATGATAGCACTTTCCTAAGGGGGTCAAACCATGTCGCAAAGGTCACCGGATCTGGTGTCACTTTAAAGAAGTAGTCCAGTTACACATTTGTGGGCTTATAACTTGGCTTCTGAATGTCCTAGAGAGGTCAGGTTTGTTTTAGTGTACTCCAATCAACAGCCCCTACAACCACAAAAAGGAATGGAGACATTAGCACTTATGGTTTTTAAATGGCACCCAGAATTATGTTGCACGAAGCACAATTTCACATCATTCTGGGTTCATTTGTGTGAAAACAAGGTCCAATCAGGCTGAAACGTTACAGGAAGGTAGAATCTATTGAGTTGTAAGTGATCTTAACGTTTCATGATGATAGCACTTTCCTAAGGGGGTCAAACCATGTCCCAAATGTCACCGGATCTGGTGTCAATTTAAAGAAGTAGTCCAGTTACACATTTGTGGGCTTATAACTTGGCTTCTGAATGTCCTAGAGAGATCAGGTTTGTTTTAGGGTACTCCAATCAACAGCTCCTACAACCACAAAAAGGAATGGAGTCATTAGCACTTATGGTTTTTAAATGGCACCCAGAATTATGTTGCACGAAGCACAATTTCACATCATTCTGGGTTCATTTGTGTGAAAACAAGGTCCAATCAGGCTGAAACGTTACAGGAAGGTAGAATCTATTGAGTTGTAAGTGATCTGAACGTTTCATGATGATAGCACTTTCCTAAGGGGGTAAAACCATGTCCCAAAGGTCACCGGATCTGGTGTCAATTTAAAGAAGTAGTCCAGTTACACATTTGTGGGCTTATAACTTGGCTTCTGAATGTCCTAGAGAGATCAGGTTTGTTTTACTGTACTCCAATCAACAGCCCCTACAACCACAAAAAGGAATGGAGTCATTAGCACTTATGGTTTGTAAATGGCACCCAGAATTATGTTGCACAAAGCACAATTTCACATAATTCTGGGTTCATTTGTGTGAAAACAAGGTCCAATCAGGCTGAAACGTTACAGGAAGGTAGAATCTACTGAGTTGTAAGTGATCTGAACGTTTCATGATGATAGCACTTTCCTAAGGGGGTCAAACCATGTCCCAAATGTCACCGGATCTGGTGTCAATTTGAAGAAGTAGTCCAGTTACACATTTGTGGGCTTATAACTTGGCTTCTGAATGTCCTAGAGAGATCAGGTTTGTTTTACTGTACTCCAATCAACAGCCCCTACAACCACAAAAAGGAATGGAGTCATTAGCACTTATGCTTTGTAAATGGCACCCGGAATTATGTTGCACGAAGCACAATTTCAGATCATTCTGGGTCCATTTGTGTGAAAACAATGTTCAATCAGGCTGAAACGGTACAAGAAGGTAGAATCTATTGAGTTGTAAGTGATCTGAACGTTTCAAAATGATCGCACATTCCTATAGGGGGTCAAACCATGTCCCAAAGGTCACCGGATCTGGTGTCACTTTAAAGAAGTAGTCCAGTTACACATTTGTGGGCTTATAACTTGGCTTCTGAATGTCCTAGAGAGGTCAGGTTTGTTTTAGTGTACTCCAATCAACAGCCCCTACAACCACAAAAAGGAATGGAGACATTAGCACTTATGGTTTTTAAATGGCACCCAGAATTATGTTGCACGAAGCACAATTTCACATCATTCTTGGTTCATTTGTGTGAAAACAAGGTCCAATCAGGCTGAAACGTTACAGGAAGGTAGAATCTATTGAGTTGTAAGTGATCTTAACGTTTCATGATGATAGCACTTTCCTAAGGGGGTCAAACCATGTCCCAAATGTCACCGGATCTGGTGTCAATTTAAAGAAGTAGTCCAGTTACACATTTGTGGGCTCATAACTTGGCTTCTGAATGTCCTAGAGAGATCAGGTTTGTTTTAGGGTACTCCAATCAACAGCTCCTACAACCACAAAAAGGAATGGAGTCATTAGCACTTATGGTTTGTAAATGGCACCCAGAATTATGTTGCACGAAGCACAATTTCACATCATTCTGTGTCCATTTGTGTGAAAACAAGGTCCAATCAGGCTGAAACGCTACAAGAAGGTAGAATCTATTGAGTTGTAAGTGATCTGAACGTTTCAAGATGATCGCACATTCCTAAGGGGGTAAAACCATGTCCCAAAGGTCACCGGGCCTGGTGTCACTTTAAAGATGTAGTCCAGTTACACCTTTGTGGGCTTATAACTTGGCTTCTGAATGTCCTAGAGAGGTTAGATTTGTTTTAGTGTACTCCAATCAAAAGCCCCTACAACCACAAAAAGGAATGGAGTCATTAGCACTTATGGTTTGTAAATGGCACCCAGAATTATGTTGCACGAAGCACAATTTCACATCATTCTGGGTTCATTTGTGTGAAAACAAGGTCCAATCAGGCTGAAACGTTACAGGAAGGTAGAATCTATTGAGTTGTAAGTGATCTGAACGTTTCATGATGATAGCACTTTCCTAAGGGGGTCAAACCATGTCGCAAAGGTCACCGGATCTGGTGTCACTTTAAAGAAGTAGTCCAGTTACACATTTGTGGGCTTATAACTTGGCTTCTGAATGTCCTAGAGAGGTCAGGTTTGTTTTAGTGAACTCCAATCAACAGCCCCTACAACCACAAAAAGGAATGGAGACATTAGCACTTATGGTTTTTAAATGGCACCCAGAATTATGTTGCACGAAGCACAATTTCACATCATTCTGGGTTCATTTGTGTGAAAACAAGGTCCAATCAGGCTGAAACGTTACAGGAAGGTAGAATCTATTGAGTTGTAAGTGATCTTAACGTTTCATGATGATAGCACTTTCCTAAGGGGGTCAAACCATGTCCCAAATGTCACCGGATCTGGTGTCAATTTAAAGAAGTAGTCCAGTTACACATTTGTGGGCTTATAACTTGGCTTCTGAATGTCCTAGAGAGATCAGGTTTGTTTTAGGGTACTCCAATCAACAGCTCCTACAACCACAAAAAGGAATGGAGTCATTAGCACTTATGGTTTTTAAATGGCACCCAGAATTATGTTGCACGAAGCACAATTTCACATCATTCTGGGTTCATTTGTGTGAAAACAAGGTCCAATCAGGCTGAAACGTTACAGGAAGGTAGAATCTATTGAGTTGTAAGTGATCTGAACGTTTCATGATGATAGCACTTTCCTAAGGGGGTAAAACCATGTCCCAAAGGTCACCGGATCTGGTGTCAATTTAAAGAAGTAGTCCAGTTACACATTTGTGGGCTTATAACTTGGCTTCTGAATGTCCTAGAGAGATCAGGTTTGTTTTACTGTACTCCAATCAACAGCCCCTACAACCACAAAAAGGAATGGAGTCATTAGCACTTATGGTTTGTAAATGGCACCCAGAATTATGTTGCACAAAGCACAATTTCACATAATTCTGGGTTCATTTGTGTGAAAACAAGGTCCAATCAGGCTGAAACGTTACAGGAAGGTAGAATCTACTGAGTTGTAAGTGATCTGAACGTTTCATGATGATAGCACTTTCCTAAGGGGGTCAAAGCATGTCCCAAATGTCACCGGATCTGGTGTCAATTTGAAGAAGTAGTCCAGTTACACATTTGTGGGCTTATAACTTGGCTTCTGAATGTCCTAGAGAGATCAGGTTTGTTTTACTGTACTCCAATCAACAGCCCCTACAACCACAAAAAGGAATGGAGTCATTAGCACTTATGCTTTGTAAATGGCACCCGGAATTATGTTGCACGAAGCACAATTTCAGATCATTCTGGGTCCATTTGTGTGAAAACAATGTTCAATCAGGCTGAAACGCTACAAGAAGGTAGAATCTATTGAGTTGTAAGTGATCTGAACGTTTCAAAATGATCGCACATTCCTATAGGGGGTAAAACCATGTCCCAAAGGTCACCGGGCCTTGTGTCACTTTAAAGAATAGTCCAGTTACACCTTTGTGGGCTTATAACTTGGCTTCTGAATGTCCTAGAGAGGTTAGGTTTGTTTTAGTGTACTCCAATCAACAGCCCCTACAACCACAAAAAGGAATGGAGTCATTAGCACTTATGGTTTGTAAATGGCACCCAGAATTATGTTGCACGAAGCACAATTTCACATCATTCTGAGTTCATTTGTGTGAAAACAAGGTCCAATCAGGCTGAAACGTTACAGGATGGTAGAATCTATTGAGTTGTAAGTGATCTGAACATTTCATGATGATAGCACTTTCCTAAGGGGGTCAAACCATGTCCCAAAGGTCACCGGATCTGGTGTCAATTTAAAGAAGTAGTCCAGTTACACATTTGTGGGCTTATAACTTGGCTTCTGAATGTCCTGGAGCGATGAGGTTTGTTTTAGTGTACTCCAATCAACAGCCCCTACAACCACAAAAAGGAATGGAGTCATTAGCACTTATGGTTTTTTAATGGCACACAGAATTATGTTGCACGAAGCACAATTTCACAACATTCTGCGTTCATTTGTGTGAAAACAAGGTCCAATCAGGCTGAAACGTTACAGGAAGGTAGAATCTATTGAGTTGTAAGTGATCTGAACGTTTCATGATGATAGCACTTTCCTAAGGGGGTCAAACCATGTCCCAAAGGTCACCGGATCTGGTGTCACTTTAATGAAGTAGTCCAGTTACACATTTGTGGGCTTCTAACTTGGCTTCTGAATGTCCTAGAGAGATCAGGTTTGTTTTAGTATACTCCAATCAACAGCCCCTACAACCACAAAAAGTATCGGAGTCATTAGCACTTATGGTTTGTAAATGGCACCCAGAATTATGTTGCATGAAGCACAATTTCACATCATTCTGGGTTCATTTGTGTGAAAACAAGGTCCAATCAGGCTGAAACGTTACAGGAAGGTAGAATCTATTGAGTTGTAAGTGATCTGAACGTTTCATGATGATAGCACTTTCCTAAGGGGGTCAAACCATGTCCCAAAGGTCACCGGATCTGGTGTCAATTTAAATAAGTTGTCCAGTTACACATTTGTGGGCTTATAACTTGGCTTCTGAATGTCCTAGAGCGATCAGGTTTGTTTTAGTGTACTCCAATGAACAGCCCCTACAACCACAAAAAGGAATGGAGACATTAGCACTTATGGTTTTTAAATGGCACCCAGAATTATGTTGCACGAAGCACAATTTCACATCATTCTGGCTTCATTTGTGTGAAAACAAGGTCCAATCAGGCTGAAACGTTACAGGAAGGTAGAATCTATTGAGTTGTAAGTGATCTGAACGTTTCATGATGATAGCACTTTCCTAAGGGGGTCAAACCATGTCCCAAAGGCCACCGGATCTGGTGTCAATTTAAAGAAGTTGTCCAGTTACACATTTGTGGGCTTATAACTTGGCTTCTGAATGTCCTAGAGCGATCAGGTTTGTTTTAGTGTACTCCAATGAACAGCCCCTACAACCACAAAAAGGAATGGAGTCATTAGCACTTATGGTTTGTAAATGGCACCCAGAATTATGTTGCACGAAGCACAATTTCACATCATTCTGGGTTCATTTGTGTGAAAACAAGGTCCAATCAGGCTGAAACGTTACAGGAAGGTAGAATCTATTGAGTTGTAAGTGATCTGAACGTTTCATGATGATAGCACTTTCCTAAGGGGTCAAACCATGTCGCAAAGGTCACCGGATCTGGTGTCACTTTAAAGAAGTAGTCCAGTTACACATTTGTGGGCTTATAACTTGGCTTCTGAATGTCCTAGAGAGGTCAGGTTTGTTTTAGTGTACTCCAATCAACAGCCCCTACAACCACAAAAAGGAATGGAGACATTAGCACTTATGGTTTTTAAATGGCACCCAGAATTATGTTGCACGAAGCACAATTTCACATCATTCTGGGTTCATTTGTGTGAAAACAAGGTCCAATCAGGCTGAAACGTTACAGGAAGGTAGAATCTATTGAGTTGTAAGTGATCTTAACGTTTCATGATGATAGCACTTTCCTAAGGGGGTCAAACCATGTCCCAAATGTCACCGGATCTGGTGTCAATTTAAAGAAGTAGTCCAGTTACACATTTGTGGGCTTATAACTTGGCTTCTGAATGTCCTAGAGAGATCAGGTTTGTTTTAGGGTACTCCAATCAACAGCTCCTACAACCACAAAAAGGAATGGAGTCATTAGCACTTATGGTTTTTAAATGGCACCCAGAATTATGTTGCACGAAGCACAATTTCACATCATTCTGGGTTCATTTGTGTGAAAACAAGGTCCAATCAGGCTGAAACGTTACAGGAAGGTAGAATCTATTGAGTTGTAAGTGATCTGATTGTTTCATGATGATAGCACTTTCCTAAGGGGGTCAAACCATGTCCCAAAGGTCACCGGATCTGGTGTCACTTTAAAGAAGTAGTCCAGTTACACATTTGTGGGCTTATAACTTGGCTTCTGAATGTCCTAGAGAGGTCAGGTTTGTTTTAGTGTACTCCAATCAACAGCCCCTACAACCACAAAAAGGAATGGAGACATTAGCACTTATGGTTTTCAAATGGCACCCAGAATTATGTTGCACGAAGCACAATTTCACATCATTCTGGGTTCATTTGTGTGAAAACAAGGTCCAATCAGGCTGAAACGTTACAGGAAGGTAGAATCTATTGAGTTGTAAGTGATCTTAACGTTTCATGATGATAGCACTTTCCTAAGGGGGTCAAACCATGTCCCAAATGTCACCGGATCTGGTGTCAATTTAAAGAAGTATTCCAGTTACACATTTGTGGGCTTATAACTTGGCTTCTGAATGTCCTAGAGAGATCAGGTTTGTTTTAGGGTACTCCAATCAACAGCTCCTACAACCACAAAAAGGAATGGAGTCATTAGCACTTATGCTTTGTAAATGGCACCCAGAATTATGTTGCACGAAGCACAATTTCAGATCATTCTGGGTCCATTTGTGTGAAAACAATGTCCAATCAGGCTGAAACGTTACAGGAAGGTAGAATCTATTGAGTTGTAAGTGATCTGAACGTTTCATGATGATAGCACTTTCCTAAGGGGGTCAAACCATGTCCCAAAGGTCACCGGATCTGGTGTCAATTTAAAGAAGTAGTCCAGTTACACATTTGTGGGCTTATAACTTGGCTTCTGAATGTCCTGGAGCGATGAAGTTTGTTTTAGTGTACTCCAATCAACAGCCCCTACAACCACAAAAAGGAATGGAGTCATTAGCACTTATGGTTTTTTAATGGCACCCAGAATTATGTTGCACGAAGCACAATTTCACAACATTCTGCGTTCATTTGTGTGAAAACAAGGTCCAATCAGGCTGAAACGTTACAGGAAGGTAGAATCTATTGAGTTGTAAGTGATCTGAACGTTTCATGATGATAGGACTTTCCTAAGGGGGTCAAACCATGTCCCAAAGGTCACCGGATCTGGTGTCACTTTAATGAAGTAGTCCAGTTACACATTTGTGGGCTTATAACTTGGCTTCTGAATGTCCTAGAGAGATCAGGTTTGTTTTAGTATACTCCAATCAACAGCCCCTACAACCACAAAAAGGATCAGAGTCATTAGCACTTATGGTTTTTAAATGGCACCCAGAATTATGTTGCACGAAGCAAAATTTCACATCATTCTGGGTTCATTTGTGTGAAAACAAGGTCCAATCAGGCTGAAACGTTACAGGAAGGTAGAATCTATTGAGTTGTAAGTGATCTGAACGTTTCATGATGATAGCACTTTCCTAAGGGGGTCAAACCATGTCCCAAAGGTCACCGGATCTGGTGTCATTTTAAAGAAGTTGTCCAGTTACACATTTGTGGGCTTATAACTTGGCTTCTGAATGTCCTAGAGCGATCAGGTTTGTTTTAGTGTACTCCAATCAACAGCCCCTACAAGCACAAAAAGGAATGGAGACATTAGCACTTATGGTTTTTAAATGGCACCCAGAATTATGTTGCACGAAGCACAATTTCACATCATTCTGGCTTCATTTGTGTGAAAACAAGGTCCAATCAGGCTGAAACGTTACAGGAAGGTAGAATCTATTGAGTTGTAAGTGATCTGAACGTTTCATCATGATAGCACTTTCCTAAGGGGGTCAAACCATGTCCCAAAGGTCACCGGATCAGGTGTCAATTTAAAGTAGTAGTCCAGTTACACATTTGTGGGCTTATAACTTGGCTTCTGAATGTCCTAGAGCGATCAGGTTTGTTTTAGTGTACTCCAATCAACAGCCCCTACAACCACAAAAAGGAATGGAGTCATTAGCACTTATGGTTTGTAAATGGCACCCAGAATTATGTTGCACGAAGCACAATTTCACATCATTCTGTGTCCATTTGTGTGAAAACAAGGTCCAATCAGGCTGAAACGCTACAAGAAGGTAGAATCTATTGAGTTGTAAGTGATCTGAACGTTTCAAGATGATCGCACATTCCTATAGGGGGTAAAACCATGTCCCAAAGGTCACCGGGCCTGGTGTCACTTTAAAGATGTAGTCCAGTTACACCTTTGTGGGCTTATAACTTGGCTTCTGAATGTCCTAGAGAGGTTAGGTTTGTTTTAGTGTACTCCAATCAAAAGCCCCTACAACCACAAAAAGGAATGGAGTCATTAGCACTTATGGTTTGTAAATGGCACCCAGAATTATGTTACACGAAGCACAATTTCACATCATTCTGGGTCCATTTGTGTTAAAACAAGGTCCAATCAGGCTGAAACGTTACAGGAAGGTAGAATCTATTGAGTTGTAAGTGATCTGAACATTTCATCATGATAGCACTTTCCTAAGGGGGTCAAACCATGTCCCAAAGGTCACCGGATCAGGTGTCAATTTAAAGAAGTAGTCCAGTTACACATTTGTGGGCTTATAACTTGGCTTCTGATTGTCCTAGAGAGGTTAGGTTTGTTTTAGTGTACTCCAATCAAAAGCCCCTACAGCCACAAAAGGAATGGAGTCATTAGCACTTATGGTTTGTAAATGGCACCCAGAATTATGTTGCACGAAGCACAATTTCACATCATTCTGGGTTCATTTGTGTGAAAACAAGGTCCAATCAGGCTGAAATGTTACAGGAAGGTAGAATCTATTGAGTTGTAAGTGATCTGAACGTTTCATGATGATAGCACTTTCCTAAGGGGGTCAAACCATGTCCCAAAGGTCACCGGATCTGGTGTCACTTTAAAGAAGTAGTCCAGTTACACATTTGTGGGCTTATAACTTGGCTTCTGAATGTCCTAGAGAGGTCAGGTTTGTTTTAGTGTACTCCAATCAACAGCCCCTACAACCACAAAAAGGAATGGAGACATTAGCACTTATGGTTTTTAAATGGCACCCAGAATTATGTTGCACGAAGCACAATTTCACATCATTCTGGGTTCATTTGTGTGAAAACAAGGTCCAATCAGTCTGAAACGTTACAGGAAGGTAGAATCTATTGAGTTGTAAGTGATCTTAATGTTTCATGATGATAGCACTTTCCTAAGGGGGTCAAACCATGTCCCAAATGTCACCGGATCTGGTGTAAATTTAAAGAAGTAGTCCAGTTACACATTTGTGGGCTTATAACTTGGCTTCTGAATGTCCTAGAGAGATCAGGTTTGTTTTAGGGTACTCCAATCAACAGCTCCTACAACCACAAAAAGGAATGGAGTCATTAGCACTTATGGTTTTTAAATGGCACCCAGAATTATGTTGCACGAAGTACAATTTCACATCATTCTGGGTTCATTTGTGTGAAAACAAGGTCCAATCAGGCTGAAACGTTACAGGAAGGTAGAATCTATTGAGTTGTAAGTGATCTGAACGTTTCATGATGATAGCACTTTCCTAAGGGAGTAAAACCATGTCCCAAAGGTCACTGGATCTGGTGTCAATTTAAAGAAGTAGTCCAGTTACACATTTGTGGGCTTATAACTTGGCTTCTGAATGTCCTAGAGAGATCAGGTTTGTTTTAATGTACTCCAATCAACAGCCCCTACAACCACAAAAAGGAATGGAGTCATTAGCACTTATGGTTTGTAAATGGCACCCAGAATTATGTTGCACAAAGCACAATTTCACATCATTCTGGGTTCATTTGTGTGAAAACAAGGTCCAATCAGGCTGAAACGTTACAGGAAGGTAGAATCTACTGAGTTGTAAGTGATCTGAACGTTTCATGATGATAGCACTTTCCTAAGGGGGTCAAACCATGTCCCAAATGTCACCGGATCTGGTGTCAATTTAAAGAAGTAGTCCAGTTACACATTTGTGGGCTTATAACTTGGCTTCTGAATGTCCTAGAGAGATCAGGTTTGTTTTACTGTACTCCAATCAACAGCCCCTACAACCACAAAAAGGAATGGAGTCATTAGCACTTATGGTTTTTAAATGGCACCCAGAATTATGTTGCACGAAGCACAATTTCAGATCATTCTGGGTCCATTTGTGTGAAAACAATGTCCAATCAGGCTGAAACGCTACAAGAAGGTAGAATCTATTGAGTTGTAAGTGATCTGAACGTTTCAAGATGATCGCACATTCCTATAGGGGGTAAAACCATGTCCCAAAGGTCACCGGGCCTTGTGTCACTTTAAAGAATAGTCCAGTTACACCTTTGTGGGCTTATAACTTGGCTTCTGAATGTCCTAGAGAGGTTAGGTTTGTTTTAGTGTACTCCAATCAACAGCCCCTACAACCACAAAAAGGAATGGAGTCATTAGCACTTATGGTTTGTAAATGGCACCCAGAATTATGTTGCACGAAGCACAATTTCACATCATTCTGGGTTCATTTGTGTGAAAACAAGGTCCATTCAGGCTGAAACGTTACAGGAAGGTAGAATCTATTGAGTTGTAAGTGATCTGAACATTTCATGATGATAGCACTTTCCTAAGGGGGTCAAACCATGTCCCAAAGGTCACCGGATCTGGTGTCAATTTAAAGAAGTAGTCCAGTTACACATTTGTGGGCTTATAACTTGGCTTCTGAATGTCCTAGAGAGGTCAGGTTTGTTTTAGTGTACTCCAACAAACAGCCCCTACAACCACAAAATGGGATTGGAGTCATTAGCACTTATGGTTTGTAAATGGCACCCAGAATTATGTTGCACGAAGCACAATTTAACATCATTCTGGGTCCATTTGTGTGAAAACAAGGTCCAATCAGGCTGAAACGTTACAAGAAGGTAGAATCTATTGAGTTGTAAGTGATCTGAACGTTTCATGATGATCGCACATTCCTATAGGGGGTCAAACCATGTCCCAAAGGTCACCGGGCCTGGTGTCACTTTAAAGAAGTAGTCCAGTTACACCTTTGTGGGCTTATAACTTGGCTTCTGAATGTCCTAGAGAGGTCAGGTTTGTTTTAGTGTACTCCAACAAACAGCCCCTACAACCACAAAAAGGACTGGAGTCATTAGCGCTTATGGTTTGTAAATGGCACCCAGAATTATGTTGCACGAAGCACAATTTAACATCATTCTGGGTCCATTTGTGTGAAAACAAGGTCCAATCAGGCTGAAACGTTACAAGAAGGTAGAATCTATTGAGTTGTAAGTGATCTGAACGTTTCATGATGATCGCACATTCCTATAGGGGGTCAAACCATGTCCCAAAGGTCACCGGGCCTGGTGTCACTTTAAAGAAGTAGTCCAGTTACACCTTTGTGGGCTTATAACTTGGCTTCTGAATGTCCTAGAGAGGTCAGGTTTGTTTTAGGGTACTCCAATCAACAGCCCCTACAACCACAAAAAGGAATGGAGTCATTAGCACTTATGGTTTGTAAATGGCACCAAGAATTATGTTGCACGAAGCACAATTTCACATCATTCTGGGTCCATTTGTGTGAAAACAAGGTCCAATCAGGCTGAAGCGTTACAGGAAGGTAGAATCTATTGAGTTGTAAGTGATCTGAACGTTTCATGATGATAGCACTTTCCTAAGGGGGTCAAACCATGTCCCAAAGGTCACCGGATCTGGTGTCAATTTAAAGAAGTAGTCCAGTTACACATTTGTGGGCTTATAACTTGGCTTCTGAATGTCCCTGAGAGATCAGGTTTGTTTTAGTATACTCCAATCAACAGCCCCTACAACCACAAAAAGTAATGGAGTCATTAGCACGTATGGTTTTTAAATGGCACCCAGAATTATGTTGCACGAAGCACAATTTCACATCATTCTGGGTCCATTTGTGTGAAAACAAGGTCCAATCAGGCTGAAACGTTACAGGAAGGTAGAATCTATTGAGTTGTAAGTGATCTGAACGTTTCATGATGATAGCACTTTCCTAAGGGGGTCAAACCATGTCCCAAAGGTCACCTGATCTGGTGTCAATTTAAAGAAGTAGTCCAGTTACACATTTGTGGGCTTATAACTTGGTTTCTGAATGTCCTAGAGAGATCAGGTTTGTTTTAGTATACTCCAATCAACAGCCCCTACAACCACAAAAAGGAATGGAGTCATTAGCACTTATGCTTTGTAAATGGCACCCAGAATTATGTTGAACGAAGCACAATTTCACATCATTCTGGGTTCATTTGTGTGAAAACAAGGTCCAATCAGGCGGAAACGTTACAGGAAGGTAGAATCTATTGAGTTGTAAGTGATCTGAACGTTTCATGATGATAGCACTTTCCTAAGGGGGTCAAACCATGTCCCAAAGGTCACCGGATCTGGTGTCACTTTAAAGAAGTAGTCCAGTTACACATTTGTGGGCTTATAACTTGGCTTCTGAATGTCCTAGAGAGGTCAGGTTTGTTTTATTGTACTCCAATCAACAGCCCCTACAGCCACAAAAAGGAATGGAGACATTAGCACTTATGGTTTGTAAATGGCACCCAGAATTATGTTGCACGAAGCACAATTTCACATCATTCTGGGTTCATTTGTGTGAAAACAAGGTCCAATCAGGCTGAAACATTACAGGAAGGTAGAATCTATTGAGTTGTAAGTGATCTGAACGTTTCATGATGATAGCACTTTCCTAAGGGGGTCAAACCATGTCCCAAATGTCACCGGATCTGGTGTCAATTTAAAGTAGTCCAGTTACACATTTGTGGGCTTATAACTTGGCTTCTGAATGTCCTAGAGAGATCAGGTTTGTTTTAATGTACTCCAATCAACAGCCCCTACAACCACAAAAAGGAATGGAGTCATTAGCACTTATGGTTTGTAAATGGCACCCAGAATTATGTTGCACGAAGCACAATTTCACATCATTCTGGGTCCATTTGTGTGAAAACAAGGTCCAATCAGGCTGAAACTTTACAGGAAGGTAGAATCTATTGAGTTGTAAGTGATCTGAACGTTTCATGATGATAGCACTTTACTAAGGGGGTCAAACCATGTCCCAAAGGTCACCGGATCTGGTGTCAATTTAAAGAAGTAGTCCAGTTACACATTTGTGGGCTTATAACTTGGCTTCTGAATGTCCTATAGAGATCAGGTTTGTTTTAATGTACTCCAATCAACAGCCCCTACAACCACAAAAAGTAATGGAGTCATTAGCACTTATGGTTTTTAAATGGCACCCAGAATTATGTTGCACGAAGCACAATTTCACATCATTCTGGGTCCATTTGTGTGAAAACAAGGTCCAATAAGGCTGAAACGCTACAGGAAGGTAGATTCTATTGAGTTGTAAGTGATCTGAACGTTTCATGATGATAGCACATTCCTAATGGGGTCAAACCATGTCCCAAAGGTCAACGGGCCTGGTGTCACTTTAAAGAAGTAGTCCTGTTACACATTTGTGGGCTTATATCTTTTCTTCTAAATGTCCTAGAGAGGTCAAGTTTGTTTTACAGTACTCCAATTACCAGCCCCTATTACCCCAAAAAGGAATGGAGTCATTAGCACTTATGGCTTTTAAATGGCACCCAGAATTATGTTGCACGAAGCACAATTTCACATCATTCTGGGTTCATTTGTGTGAAAACAAGGTCTTATCAGGCTGAAACATTCTATGAAGGTAGAATCTATTGAGTTGTAAGTGATCTGAACGTTTCATGATGATAGCACTTTCCTAAGGGGGTCAAACCATGTCCCAAAGGTCACCGGATCTGGTGTCAATTTAAAGAAGTAGTCCAGTTACACATTTGTGGGCTTATAACTTGGCTTCTGAATGTCCTAGAGAGATCAGGTTTGTTTTAGTGTACTCCAATAAACAGCCCCTACAACCACAAAAAGGAATGGAGTCATTAGCACTTATGGTTTGTAAATGGCACCCAGAATTATGTTGCACGAAGCACAATTTCACATCATTCTGGGTCCATTTGTGTGAAAACAAGGTCCAATCAGGCTGAAAAGCTACAAGAAGGTAGAATCTATTGAGTTGTACGTGATCTGAACGTTTCAAGATGATCGCACATTCCTATAGGGGGTAAAACCATGTCCCAAAGGTCACCGGGCCTGGTGTCACTTTAAAGAAGTAGTCCAGTTACACCTTTGTGGGCTTATAACATTTCTTCTGAATGTCCTAGAGAGGTCAGGTTTGTTTTAGAGTACTTCAATTAACAGCCCCTACAACCCCAAAAAGAAATGGAGTCATTAGCACTTATGATTTTTAAATGGCACCCAGAATTATGTCACACAAAGCACAATTTCACATCATTCCGGGTCCATTTCTCAGAAAAAAGCTTCAATCAGGCTCAAACATTACAGAAAAGTAGAATCTATTGAGTTGTAAATGTTTCCTGTGTTTCATGATGATAGGACTTTCCTAAGGGGGTCAAATCAGGTCATAAAGGTCACCGGGCCTGGTGTAACTTTAAAGAAGTAGTCCAGTTACACCTTTGTGGGCTTATAACTTTTCTTCTGAATGTGCTAGAGAGGTCAGGTTTGTTTTAGAGTTCTCCAATTAACAGCCCCTACAACCCCAAAAAGGAATGGAGTCATTAGCACTTATGGTTTTTAAATGGCACCCAGAATTGTGTCGCACAAATCACAATTTCACATCATTCCGGGTCCATTTCTCAGAAAAAATTCTTCAATCAGGCTGAAACATCACAGAAAAGTAGAATCTATTGAGTTGTAAATGATTCCTGTGTTTCTTGATGATAGCACATTCCTAAGGGGGTCAAATCAGGTCATAAAGGTCACCGGATCACTTGTTCCTTAAAGGGGGTATTCCAAACACACGTTTGTGGGCTTATAACTTGGCTTCTGAATGTGTCAGAGAGGTCAGGTTTGTTTTAAGGTACTCCAATCAACAGCCCCTACAACCCCAAAAAGGAATGGAGTCATTAGCACTTATGGTTTTTAAATGGCACCCAGAATTATGTTGCACGAAGCACAATTTCACATCATTCTGGGTCCATTTGTGTGAAAACAAGGTCCAATAAGAATGAAACGCTACAGGAAGGTAGATTCTATTGAGTTGTAAGTGATCTGAACGATTCATGATGATAGCACATTCCTAATTGGGTCAAACCATGTCCCAAAGGTCAACGGGCCTGGTGTCACTTTAAAGAAGTAGTCCTGTTACACATTTGTGGGCTTATATCTTTTCTTCTAAATGTCCTAGAGAGGTCAAGTTTGTTTTAGAGTACTCCCATTAACAGCCCCTACAACCCCAAAGAGGAATGGAGTCATTAGCACTGATGGTTATTAAATGGCACCCAGAATTATGTCGCACAAAGCACAATTTCACATCATTCCGGGTCCATTTCTCAGAAAAAATTTTCAATCAGGCTGAAACGTCACAGAAAAGTAGAATCTATTGAGTTGTAAATGACTCCCATGTTTCATGATGATAGCACATTCCTAAGGGCGTCAAATCAGGTCATATAGGTCACCGGATCACTTGTTCCTTAAAGGCAGGGTTCCAAACACACCTTATGGGGGCTCTTAACTTAGCTTCTGAATGTCTCAGAGAGGTCAGGTTTGTTTTAGGGTACTCCAATCAACAGCCCCTATTACCCCAAAAAGGAATGGAGTCATTAGCACTTATGGTTTTTAAATGGCGCCCAGAATTATGTTGCACGAAGCACAATTTCACATCATTCTGGGTCCATTTGTGTGAAAACAAGGTCCAATCAGGCTGAAATGCTACAAGAAGGTAGAATCTATTGAGTTGTAAGTGATGTGAACGTTTTATGATTATAGTACATTCCTAAGGGTGTCAAACCATGTCCCAAAGGTCACCGGGCCTGGTGTCACTTTAAAGAAGTAGTCCTGTTACACCTTTGTGGGCTTATAACTTTTCTTCTGAATGTCCTAGAGAGGTCAAGTTTATTTTAGAGTACTCCAATTAAAAGCCCCTACAACCCCAAAAAGGAATGGAGTCATTAGCACTTATGGTTTTTAAATGGCACCCAGAATTATGTTGCACGAAGCAAAATTTCACATCATTCTGGGTCCATTTGTGTGAAAACAAGGTCCAATCAGGCTGAAACGCTACAGGAAGGTAGAATCTATTGAGTTGTAGGTGATCTCAACGTTTTATGATGATAGTAAATTCATAAGGGGGTCAAACCATGTCCCAAAGGTCACCAGGCCTGGTGTCACTTTAAAGAAGTAGTCCTGTTACACCTTTGTGGGCTTATAACTTTTCTTCTGAATGTCCTAGAGAGGTCAGGTTTGTTTTAGAGTACTCCAATTAACAGACCCTATAACCCCAAAAAGGAATGGAGTCATTAGCACTGATGGTTATTAAATGGCACCCAGAATTATGTCGCACAAAGCACAATTTCACATCATTCCGGGTCCATTTCTCAGAAAAAAGCTTCAATCAGGCTGAAACGTCACAGAAAAGTAAAATCTCTTGAGTTGTAAATGATTCCTGTGTTTCATGATGATAGCACATTCCTAAGGGGGTCAAATCAGGTCATAAAGGTCACCGGATCACTTGTTCCTTAAAGGCGGTATTCCAAACACACATTTGGGGGCTTATAACTTGGCTTCTGAATGTCTCAGAGAGGTCAGGTTTGTTTGAGGGTATTCCAATCAACAGCCCCTATTACCCCAAAAAGGAATGGAGTCATTAGCACTTATGGTTTTTAAATGGCACCCAGAATTATGTTGCACGAAGCACAATTTCACATCATTCTGGGTCCATTTCTCAGAAAAAAGCTTCAATCAGGCTGAAACATCACAGAAAAGTAGAATCTATTGAGTTGTAAATGATTCCTGTGTTTTTTGCTGATAGCACATTCCTAAGGGGGTCAAATCAGGTCATAAAGGTCACCGGATTACTTGTTCCTTAAAGGGGGTATTCCAAACACACGTTTGTGGGCTTATAACTTGGCTGCTGAATGTGTCAGAGAGGTCAGGTTTGTTTTAAGGTACTCCAATCAACAGCCCCTACAACCCCAAAAAGGAATGGAGTCATTAGCATTTATGGTTTTTAAATGGCACCCAGAATTATGTTGCACGAAGCACAATTTCACATCATTCCGGGTCCATTTGTGTGAAAACAAGGTCCAATAAGGCTGAAACGCTACAGGAAGGTAGATTCTATTGAGTTGTAAGTGATCTGAACGTTTCATGATGATAGCACATTCCTATAGGGGGTAAAACCATGTCCCAAAGGTCAACGGGCCTGGTGTCACTTTAAAGAAGTAGTCCTGTTACACATTTGTGGGCTTATATCTTTTCTTCTAAATGTCCTAGAGAGGTCAAGTTTGTTTTAGAGTACTCCAATTACCAGCCCCTATTACGCCAAAAAGGAATGGAGTCATTAGCACTTATGGCTTTTAAATGGCACCCAGAATTATGTTGCACAAAGCACAATTTCACATCATTCTGGGTCCATTTGTGTGAAAAATAGGTCCAATCAGGCTGAATCGCTACAGGAAGGTAGATTCTATTGAGTTGTAAGTGATATGAAAGATTCATGATGATAGCACATTCCTAAGGGGGTCAAACCATGTCCCAAAGGTCACCGGGACTGGTGTCACTTTAAAGAAGTAGTCCAGTTACACCTTTGTGGGCTTATAACTTTTCTTCTGAATGTCCTAGAGAGGTCAGGTTTGTTTTAGAGTACTCCCATTAACAGCCCCTACAACCCCAAAAAGGAATGGAGTCATTAGCACTGATGGTTATTAAATGGCACCCAGAATTATGTCGCACAAAGCACAATTTCACATCATTCCGGGTCCATTTCTCAGAAAAAAGCTTCAATCAGGCTGAAACGTCACAGAAAAGTAGAATCTATTGAGTTGTAAATGACTCCCGTGTTACATGATGATAGCACATTCCTAAGGGGGTCAAATCAGGTCATAAAGGTCACCGGATCACTTGTTCCTTAAAGGCGGTATTCCAAACACACATTTGGGGGCTTATAACTTTGCTTCTGAATGTCTCAGAGAGATCAAGTTTGTTTTAGGGTACTCCAATCAACAGCCCCAAATACCCCAAAAGGAATGGAGTCATTAGCACTTATGGTTTTTAAATGGCACCCAAAATTATGTTGCACGAAGCACAATTTCACATCATTCTGGGTCCATTTGTGTGAAAACAAGGTCCAATCAGGCTGAAACCTTACAGGAAGGTAGAATCTATTGAGTTGTAAGTGATCTGAACGTTTCATGATGATCGCACATTCCTATAGGGTGTAAAACCATGTCCCAAAGGTCACCGGGCCTGGTGTCACTTTAAAGAAGTAGTCCAGTTACACATTTGTGGGCTTATAACTTGGCTTCTGAATGGCCTAGAGAGATCAGGTTTGTTTTAATGTACTCCAATCAACAGCCCCTTCAATCTCAAAAAGGAATGGAGTCATTAGCACTTATGGTTTGTAAATGGCACCCAGAATTATGTTGCACGAAGCACAATTTCACATCATTCTGGGTCCATTTGTGTGAAAACAAGGTCCAATCAGGCTGAAATGTTACAGGAAGGTAGAATCTATTGAGTTGTAAGTTATCTGAACGTTTCATGATGAGAGCACTTTCCTAAGGGGGTCAAACCATGTCCCAAAGGTCAGCGGATCTGGTGTCAATTTAAAGAAGTAGTCCAGTTACACATTTGTGAGCTCATAACTTGGCTTCTGAATGTCCTAGAGAGACCAGGTTTGTTTTAGTATACTCCAATCAACAGCCCCTACAACCACAAAAAGGAATGCAGTCATTAGCACTTATGGTTTGTAAATGGCACCCAGAATTATGTTGCACGAAGCACAATTTCACATCATTCTGGGTCCATTTGTGTGAAAACAAGGTCCAATCAGGATGAAACGCTACAAGAAGGTAGAATCTATTGAGTTGTAAGTGATCTGAACGTTTCAAGATGATCGCACATTCCTATAGGGGGTAAAACCATGTCCCAAAGGTCACCGGGCCTGGTGTCACTTTAAAGAAGTAGTCCAGTTACACATTTGTGGGCTTATAACTTGGCTTCTGATGTCCTAGAGAGATCAGGTTTGTTTTAATGTACTCCAATCAACAGCCCCTACAACCACAAAAAGGAATGGAGTCATTAGCACTTATGGTTTGTAAATGGCACCCAGAATTATGTTGCACGAAGCACAATTTCACATCATTCTGGGTCCATTTGTGTGAAAACAAGGTCCAATCAGGCTGAAACGCTACAAGAAGGTAGAATCTATTGAGTTGTAGGTGATCTGAACGTTTTATGATGATAGTAAATTCCTAAGGGGGTCAAACCATGTCCCAAAGGTCACCAGGCCTGGTGTCACTTTAAAGAAGTAGTCCTGTTACACCTTTGTGGGCTTATAACTTTTCTTCTGAATGTCCTAGAGAGGTCAGGTTTGTTTTAGAGTACTCCAATTAACAGCCTCTATAACCCCAAAAAGGAATGGAGTCATTAGCACTGATGGTTATTAAATGGCACCCAGAATTATGTCGCACAAAGCACAATTTCACATCATTCCGGGTCCATTTCTCAGAAAAAAGCTTCAATCAGGCTGAAACGTCACAGAAAAGTAGAATCTATTGAGTTGTAAATGACTCCCGTGTTTCATGATGATAGCACATTCCTAAGGGCGTCAAATCAGGTCATATAGGTCACCGGATCACTTGTTCCTTAAAGGCAGGGTTCCAAACACACCTTATGGGGGCTCTTAACTTGGCTTCTGAATGTCTCAGAGAGGTCAGGTTTGTTTTAGGGTACTCCAATCAACAGCCCCTATTACCCCAAAAAGGAATGGAGTCATTAGCACTTATGGTTTTTAAATGGCGCCCAGAATTATGTTGCACGAAGCACAATTTCACATCATTCTGGGTCCATTTGTGTGAAAACAAGGTCCAATCAGGCTGAAATGCTACAAGAAGGTAGAATCTATTGAGTTGTAAGTGATGTGAACGTTTTATGATTATAGTACATTCCTTAGGGGGTCAAACCATGTCCCAAAGGTCACCGGGCCTGGTGTCACTTTAAAGAAGTGGTCCTGTTTCACCTTTGTGGGCATATAACTTTTCTTCTGAATGTCCTAGAGAGGTCAAGTTTATTTTAGAGTACTCCAATTAACAGCCCCTACAACCCCAAAAAGGAATGGAGTCATTAGCACTTATGGTTTTTAAATTGCACCCAGAATTATGTTGAACGAAGCAAAATTTCACATCATTCTGGGTCCATTTGTGTGAAAACAAGGTCCAATCAGGCTGAAACGCTACAAGAAGGTAGAATATATTGAGTTGTAGGTGATCTGAACGTTTTATGATGATAGTAAATTCCTAAGGGGGTCAAACCATGTCCCAAAGGTCACCAGGCCTGGTGTCACTTTAAAGAAGTAGTCCTGTTACACCTTTGTGGGCTTATAACTTTTCTTCTGAATGTCCTAGAGAGGTCAGGTTTGTTTTAGAGTACTCCAATTAACTGCCCCTATAACCCCAAAAAGGAATGGAGTCATTAGCACTGATGGTTATAAAATGGCACCCAGAATTATGTCGCACAAAGCACAATTTCACATCATTCCGGGTCCATTTCTCAGAAAAAAGCTTCAATCAGGCTGAAACGTCACAGAAAAGTAGAATCTCTTGAGTTGTAAATGATTCCTGTGTTTCATGATGATAGCACATTCCTAAGGAGGTCAAATCAGGTCATAAAGGTCACCGGATCACTTGTTCCTTAAAGGCGGTATTCCAAACACACATTTGGGGGCTTATAACTTGGCTTCTGAATGTCTCAGAGAGGTCAGGTTTGTTTTAAGGTACTCCAATCAACAGCCCCTACAACCCCAAAAAGGAATGGAGTCATTAGCATTTATGGTTTTTAAATGGCAACCAGAATTATGTTGCACGAAGCACAATTTCACATCATTCCGGGTCCATTTGTGTGAAAACAAGGTCCAATAAGGCTGAAACGCTACAGGAAGGTAGATTCTATTGAGTTGTAAGTGATCTGAACGTTTCATGGTGATAGCACATTCCTAATGGGGTCAAACCATGTCCCAAAGGTCAACGGGCCTGGTGTCACTTTAAAGAAGTAGTCCTGTTACACATTTGTGGGCTTATATCTTTTCTTCTAAATGTCCTAGAGAGGTCAAGTTTGTTTTAGAGTACTCCAATTACCAGCCCCTATTACCCCAAAAAGGAATGGAGTCATTAGCACTTATGGCTTTTAAATGGCACCCAGAATTATGTTGCACAAAGCACAATTTCACATCATTCTGGGTCCATTTGTGTGAAAAATAGGTCCAATCTGGCTGAATCGCTACAGGAAGGTAGATTCTATTGAGTTGTAAGTGATCTGAAAGATTCATGATGATAGCACATTCCTAAGGGGGTCAAACCATGTCCCAAAGGTCACCGGGACTGGTGTCACTTTAAAGAAGTAGTCCAGTTACACCTTTGTGGGCTTATAACTTTTCTTCTGAATGTCCTAGAGATGTCAGGTTTGTTTTAGAGTACTCCCATTAACAGCCCCTACAACCCCAAAAAGGAATGGAGTCATTAGCACTGATGGTTATTAAATGGCACCCAGAATTATGTCGCACAAAGCACAATTTCACATCATTCCGGGTCCATTTCTCAGAAAAAAGCTTCAATCAGGCTGAAACGTCACAGAAAAGTAGAATCTATTGAGTTGTAAATGACTCCCGTGTTACATGATGATAGCACATTCCTAAGGGGGTCAAATCAGGTCATAAAGTTCACCGGATCACTTGTTCCTTAAAGGCGGTATTCCAAACACACATTTGGGGGCTTATAACTTGGCTTCTGAATGTCTCAGAGAGATCAAGTTTGTTTTAGGGTACTCCAATCAACAGCCCCAAATACCCCAAAAAGAATGGAGTCATTAGCACTTATGGTTTTTAGGGTTGGGGGTTCACTTACAACTCAATAGATTCTACCTTCTTGTAGCATTTCAGCCTGATTGGACCTTGTTTTCACACAAATGGACCCAGAATGATGTGAAATTGTGCTTCGTGCAACATAATTCTGGGCGCCATTTAAAAACCATAAGTGCTAATGACTCCATTCCTTTTTGGGGTAATAGGGGCTGTTGATTGGAGTACCCTAAAACAAACCTGACCTCTCTGAGACATTCAGAAGCCAAGTTAAGAGCCCCCATAAGGTGTGTTTGGAACCCTGCCTTTAAGGAACAAGTGATCCGGTGACCTATATGACCTGATTTGACGCCCTTAGGAATGTGCTATCATCATGAAACACGGGAGTCATTTACAACTCAATAGATTCTACTTTTCTGTGACGTTTCAGCCTGATTGAAGCTTTTTTCTGAGAAATGGACCCGGAATGATGTGAAATTGTGCTTTGTGCGACATAATTCTGGGTGCCATTTAATAACCATCAGTGCTAATGACTCCATTCCTTTTTGGGGTTATAGAGGCTGTTAATTGGAGTACTCTAAAACAAACCTGACCTCTCTAGGACATTCAGAAGAAAAGTTATAAGCCCACAAAGGTGTAACAGGACTACTTCTTTAAAGTGACACCAGGCCTGGTGACCTTTGGGACATGGTTTGACCCCCTTAGGAATTTACTATCATCATAAAACGTTCAGATCACCTACAACTCAATAGATTCTACCTTCTTGTAGCGTTTCAGCCTGATTGGACCTTGTTTTCACACAAATGGACCCAGAATGATGTGAAATTGTGCTTCGTGCAACATAATTCTGGGTGCCATTTACAAACCATAAGTGCTAATGACTCCATTCCTTTTTGTGGTTGTAGGGGCTGTTGATTGGAGTACATTAAAACAAACCTGATCTCTCTAGGACATCAGAAGCCAAGTTATAAGCCCACAAATGTGTAACTGGACTACTTCTTTAAAGTGACACCAGGCCCGGTGACCTTTGGGACATGGTTTTACCCCCTATAGGAATGTGCGATCATCTTGAAACGTTCAGATCACTTACAACTCAATAGATTCTACCTTCTTGTAGCGTTTCATCCTGATTGGACCTTGTTTTCACACAAATGGACCCAGAATGATGTGAAATTGTGCTTCGTGCAACATAATTCTGGGTGCCATTTACAAACCATAAGTGCTAATGATTGCATTCCTTTTTGTGGTTGTAGGGGCTGTTGATTGGAGTATACTAAAACAAACCTGGTCTCTCTAGGACATTCAGAAGCCAAGTTATGAGCTCACAAATGTGTAACTGGACTACTTCTTTAAATTGACACCAGATCCGCTGACCTTTGGGACATGGTTTGACCCCCTTAGGAAAGTGCTCTCATCATGAAACGTTCAGATAACTTACAACTCAATAGATTCTACCTTCCTGTAACATTTCAGCCTGATTGGACCTTGTTTTCACACAAATGGACCCAGAATGATGTGAAATTGTGCTTCGTGCAACATAATTCTGGGTGCCATTTACAAACCATAAGTGCTAATGACTCCATTCCTTTTTGAGATTGAAGGGGCTGTTGATTGGAGTACATTAAAACAAACCTGATCTCTCTAGGCCATTCAGAAGCCAAGTTATAAGCCCACAAATGTGTAACTGGACTACTTCTTTAAAGTGACACCAGGCCCGGTGACCTTTGGGACATGGTTTTACACCCTATAGGAATGTGCGATCATCATGAAACGTTCAGATCACTTACAACTCAATAGATTCTACCTTCCTGTAAGGTTTCAGCCTGATTGGACCTTGTTTTCACACAAATGGACCCAGAATGATGTGAAATTGTGCTTCGTGCAACATAATTCTGGGTGCCATTTAAAAACCATAAGTGCTAATGACTCCATTCCTTTTGGGGTATTTGGGGCTGTTGATTGGAGTACCCTAAAACAAACTTGATCTCTCTGAGACATTCAGAAGCAAAGTTATAAGCCCCCAAATGTGTGTTTGGAATACCGCCTTTAAGGAACAAGTGATCCGGTGACCTTTATGACCTGATTTGACCCCCTTAGGAATGTGCTATCATCATGTAACACGGGAGTCATTTACAACTCAATAGATTCTACTTTTCTGTGACGTTTCAGCCTGATTGAAGCTTTTTTCTGAGAAATGGACCCGGAATGATGTGAAATTGTGCTTTGTGCGACATAATTCTGGGTGCCATTTAATAACCATCAGTGCTAATGACTCCATTCCTTTTTGGGGTTGTAGGGGCTGTTAATGGGAGTACTCTAAAACAAACCTGACCTCTCTAGGACATTCAGAAGAAAAGTTATAAGCCCACAAAGGTGTAACTGGACTACTTCTTTAAAGTGACACCAGTCCCGGTGACCTTTGGGACATGGTTTGACCCCCTTAGGAATGTGCTATCATCATGAATCTTTCATATCACTTACAACTCAATAGAATCTACCTTCCTGTAGCGATTCAGCCTGATTGGACCTATTTTTCACACAAATGGACCCAGAATGATGTGAAATTGTGCTTTGTGCAACATAATTCTGGGTGCCATTTAAAAGCCATAAGTGCTAATGACTCCATTCCTTTTTGGCGTAATAGGGGCTGGTAATTGGAGTACTCTAAAACAAACTTGACCTCTCTAGGACATTTAGAAGAAAAGATATAAGCCCACAAATGTGTAACAGGACTACTTCTTTAAAGTGACACCAGGCCCGTTGACCTTTGGGACATGGTTTTACCCCCTATAGGAATGTGCTATCATCATGAAACGTTCAGATCACTTACAACTCAATAGAATCTACCTTCCTGTAGCGTTTCAGCCTTATTGGACCTTGTTTTCACACAAATGGACCCGGAATGATGTGAAATTGTGCTTCGTGCAACATAATTCTGGGTGCCATTTAAAAACCATAAATGCTAATGACTCCATTCCTTTTTGGGGTTGTAGGGGCTGTTGATTGGAGTACCTTAAAACAAACCTGACCTCTCTGACACATTCAGCAGCCAAGTTATAAGCCCACAAACGTGTGTTTGGAATACCCCCTTTAAGGAACAAGTAATCCGGTGACCTTTATGACCTGATTTGACCCCCTTAGGAATGTGCTATCAGCAAAAAACACAGGAATCATTTACAACTCAATAGATTCTACTTTTCTGTGATGTTTCAGCCTGATTGAAGCTTTTTTCTGAGAAATGGACCCAGAATGATGTGAAATTGTGCTTCGTGCAACATAATTCTGGGTGCCATTTAAAAACCATAAGTGCTAATGACTCCATTCCTTTTTGGGGTAATAGGGGCTGTTGATTGGAATACCCTCAAACAAACCTGACCTCTCTGAGACATTCAGAAGCCAAGTTATAAGCCCCCAAATGTGTGTTTGGAATACCGCCTTTAAGGAACAAGTGATCCGGTGACCTTTATGACCTGATTTGACCCCCTTAGGAATGTGCTATCATCATGAAACACAGGAATCATTTACAACTCAAGAGATTTTACTTTTCTGTGACGTTTCAGCCTGATTGAAGCTTTTTTCTGAGAAATGGACCCGGAATGATGTGAAATTGTGCTTTGTGCGACATAATTCTGGGTGCCATTTAATAACCATCAGTGCTAATGACTCCATTCCTTTTTGGGGTTATAGGGTCTGTTAATTGGAGTACTCTAAAACAAACCTGACCTCTCTAGGACATTCAGAAGAAAAGTTATAAGCCCACAAAGGTGTAACAGGACTACTTCTTTAAAGTGACACCAGGCCTGGTGACCTTTGGGACATGGTTTGACCCCCTTATGAATTTACTATCATCATAAAACGTTGAGATCACCTACAACTCAATAGATTCTACCTTCCTGTAGCGTTTCAGCCTGATTGGACCTTGTTTTCACACAAATGGACCCAGAATGATGTGAAATTTTGCTTCGTGCAACATAATTCTGGGTGCCATTTAAAAACCATAAGTGCTAATGACTCCATTCCTTTTTGGGGTTGTAGGGGCTTTTAATTGGAGTACTCTAAAATAAACTTGACCTCTCTAGGACATTCAGAAGAAAAGTTATAAGCCCACAAAGGTGTAACAGGACTACTTCTTTAAAGTGACACCAGGCCCGGTGACCTTTGGGACATGGTTTGACACCCTTAGGAATGTACTATAATCATAAAACGTTCACATCACTTACAACTCAATAGATTCTTCCTTCTTGTAGCATTTCAGCCTGATTGGACCTTGTTTTCACACAAATGGACCCAGAATGATGTGAAATTGTGCTTCGTGCAACATAATTCTGGGCGCCATTTAAAAACCATAAGTGCTAATGACTCCATTCCTTTTTGGGGTAATAGGGGCTGTTGATTGGAGTACCCTAAAACAAACCTGACCTCTCTGAGACATTCAGAAGCTAAGTTAAGAGCCCCCATAAGGTGTGTTTGGAACCCTGCCTTTAAGGAACAAGTGATCCGGTGACCTATATGACCTGATTTGACGCCCTTAGGAATGTGCTATCATCATGAAACATGGGAGTCATTTACAACTCAATAGATTCTACTTTTCTGTGACGTTTCAGCCTGATTGAAGCTTTTTTCTGAGAAATGGACCCGGAATGATGTGAAATTGTGCTTTGTGCGACATAATTCTGGGTGCCATTTAATAACCATCAGTGCTAATGACTCCATTCCTCTTTGGGGTTGTAGGGGCTGTTAATGGGAGTACTCTAAAACAAACTTGACCTCTCTAGGACATTTAGAAGAAAAGATATAAGCCCACAAATGTGTAACAGGACTACTTCTTTAAAGTGACACCAGGCCCGTTGACCTTTGGGACATGGTTTGACCCAATTAGGAATGTGCTATCATCATGAATCGTTCAGATCACTTACAACTCAATAGAATCTACCTTCCTGTAGCGTTTCATTCTTATTGGACCTTGTTTTCACACAAATGGACCCAGAATGATGTGAAATTGTGCTTCGTGCAACATAATTCTGGGTGCCATTTAAAAACCATAAGTGCTAATGACTCCATTCCTTTTTGGGGTTGTAGGGGCTGTTGATTGGAGTACCTTAAAACAAACCTGACCTCTCTGACACATTCAGAAGCCAAGTTATAAGCCCACAAACATGTGTTTGGAATACCCCCTTTAAGGAACAAGTGATCCGGTGACCTTTATGACCTGATTTGACCCCCTTAGGAATGTGCTATCATCAAGAAACACAGGAATCATTTACAACTCAATAGATTCTACTTTTCTGTGATGTTTCAGCCTGATTGAAGAATTTTTTCTGAGAAATGGACCCGGAATGATGTGAAATTGTGATTTGTGCGACACAATTCTGGGTGCCATTTAAAAACCATAGGGGCTAATGACTCCATTCCTTTTTGGGGTTGTAGGGGCTGTTAATTGGAGAACTCTAAAACAAACCTGACCTCTCTAGCACATTCAGAAGAAAAGTTATAAGCCCACAAAGGTGTAACTGGACTACTTCTTTAAAGTTACACCAGGCCCGGTGACCTTTATGACCTGATTTGACCCCCTTAGGAAAGTCCTATCATCATGAAACACAGGAAACATTTACAACTCAATAGATTCTACTTTTCTGTAATGTTTGAGCCTGATTGAAGCTTTTTTCTGAGAAATGGACCCGGAATGATGTGAAATTGTGCTTTGTGTGACATAATTCTGGGTGCCATTTAAAAATCATAAGTGCTAATGACTCCATTTCTTTTTGGGGTTGTAGGGGCTGTTAATTGAAGTACTCTAAAACAAACCTGACCTCTCTAGGACATTCAGAAGAAATGTTATAAGCCCACAAAGGTGTAACTGGACTACTTCTTTAAAGTGACACCAGGCCCGGTGACCTTTGGGACATGGTTTTACCCCCTATAGGAATGTGCGATCATCTTGAAACGTTCAGATCACGTACAACTCAATAGATTCTACCTTCTTGTAGCGTTTCAGCCTGATTGGACCTTGTTTTCACACAAATGGACCCAGAATGATGTGAAATTGTGCTTCGTGCAACATAATTCTGGGTGCCATTTACAAACCATAAGTGCTAATGACTCCATTCCTTTTTGTGGTTGTAGGGGCTGTTTATTGGAGTACACTAAAACAAACCTGAATCTCTCTAGGACATTCAGAAGCCAAGTTATAAGCCCACAAATGTGTAACTGGACTACTTCTTTAAATTGACACCAGATCCGGTGACCTTAGGGACATGGTTTGACCCCCTTAGGAAAGTGCTATCATCATGAAACGTTCAGATCACTTACAACTCAATAGATTCTACCTTCATAGAATGTTTCAGCCTGATAAGACCTTGTTTTCACACAAATGAACCCAGAATGATGTGAAATTGTGCTTCGTGCAACATAATTCTGGGTGCCATTTAAAAGCCATAAGTGCTAATGACTCCATTCCTTTTTGGGGTAATAGGGGCTGGTAATTGGAGTACTGTAAAACAAACTTGACCTCTCTAGGACATTTAGAAGAAAAGATATAAGCCCACAAATGTGTAACAGGACTACTTCTTTAAAGTGACACCAGGCCCGTTGACCTTTGGGACATGGTTTGACCCCATTAGGAATGTGCTATCATCATGAAACGTTCAGATCACTTACAACTCAATAGAATCTACCTTCCTGTAGCGTTTCAGCCTTATTGGACCTTGTTTTCACACAAATGGACCCAGAATGATGTGAAATTGTGCTTCGTGCAACATAATTCTGGGTGCCATTTAAAAACCATAAGTGCTAATGACTCCATTCCTTTTTGTGGTTGTAGGGGCTGTTGATTGGAGTACATTAAAACAAACCTCATCTCTCTAGGACATTCAGAAGCCAAGTTATAAGCCCACAAATGTGTAACTGGACTACTTTAAATTGACACCAGATCCGGTGACATTTGGGACATGGTTTGACCCCCTTAGGAAAGTGCTATCATCATGAAACGTTCAGATCACTTACAACTCAATAGATTCTACCTTCCTGTAACGTTTCAGCCTGATTGGACCTTGTTTTCACACAAATGAACCCAGAATGATGTGAAATTGTGCTTCGTGCAACATAATTCTGGGTGCCATTTACAAACCATAAGTGCTAATGTCTCCATTCCTTTTTGTGGCTGTAGGGGCTGTTGATTGGAGTACAATAAAACAAACCTGACCTCTCTAGGACATTCAGAAGCCAAGTTATAAGCCCACAAATGTGTAACTGGACTACTTCTTTAAAGTGACACCAGATCCGGTGACCTTTGGGACATGGTTTGACCCCCTTAGGAAAGTGCTATCATCATGAAACGTTCAGATCACTTACAACTCAATAGATTCTACCTTCCTGTAACGTTTCCGCCTGATTGGACCTTGTTTTCACACAAATGAACCCAGAATGATGTGAAATTGTGCTTCGTTCAACATAATTCTGGGTGCCATTTACAAAGCATAAGTGCTAATGACTCCATTCCTTTTTGTGGTTGTAGGGGCTGTTGATTGGAGTATACTAAAACAAACCTGATCTCTCTAGGACATTCAGAAACCAAGTTATAAGCCCACAAATGTGTAACTGGACTACTTCTTTAAATTGACACCAGATCAGGTGACCTTTGGGACATGGTTTGACCCCCTTAGGAAAGTGCTATCATTGTGAAACGTTCAGATCACTTACAACTCAATAGATTCTACCTTCCTGTAACGTTTCAGCCTGATTGGACCTTGTTTTCACACAAATGGACCCAGAATGATGTGAAATTGTGCTTCGTGCAACATAATTCTGGGTGCCATTTAAAAACCATACGTGCTAATGACTCCATTACTTTTTGTGGTTGTAGGGGCTGTTGATTGGAGTATACTAAAACAAACCTGATCTCTCAGGGACATTCAGAAGCCAAGTTATAAGCCCACAAATGTGTAACTGGACTACTTCTTTAAATTGACACCAGATCCGGTGACCTTTGGGACATGGTTTGACCCCCTTAGGAAAGTGCTATCATCATGAAACGTTCAGATCACTTACAACTCAATAGATTCTACCTTCCTGTAACGTTTCAGCCTGATTGGACCTTGTTTTCACACAAATGGACCCAGAATGATGTGAAATTGTGCTTCGTGCAACATAATTCTGGGTGCCATTTACAAACCATAAGTGCTAATGACTCCATTCCTTTTTGTGGTTGTAGGGGCTGTTGATTGGAGTACCCTAAAACAAACCTGACCTCTCTAGGACATTCAGAAGCCAAGTTATAAGCCCACAAAGGTGTAACTGGACTACTTCTTTAAAGTGACACCAGGCCCGGTGACCTTTGGGACATGGTTTGACCCCCTATAGGAATGTGCGATCATCATGAAACGTTCAGATCACTTACAACTCAATAGATTCTACCTTCTTGTAACGTTTCAGCCTGATTGGACCTTGTTTTCACACAAATGGACCCAGAATGATGTTAAATTGTGCTTCGTGCAACATAATTCTGGGTGCCATTTACAAACCATAAGTGCTAATGACTCCAATCCTTTTTGTGGTTGTAGGGGCTGTTTGTTGGAGTACACTAAAACAAACCTGACCTCTCTAGGACATTCAGAAGCCAAGTTATAAGCCCACAAAGGTGTAACTGGACTACTTCTTTAAAGTGACACCAGGCCCGGTGACCTTTGGGACATGGTTTGACCCCCTATAGGAATGTGCGATCATCATGAAACGTTCAGATCACTTACAACTCAATAGATTCTACCTTCTTGTAACGTTTCAGCCTGATTGGACCTTGTTTTCACACAAATGGACCCAGAATGATGTTAAATTGTGCTTCGTGCAACATAATTCTGGGTGCCATTTACAAACCATAAGTGCTAATGACTCCAATCCCATTTTGTGGTTGTAGGGGCTGTTTGTTGGAGTACACTAAAACAAACCTGACCTCTCTAGGACATTCAGAAGCCAAGTTATAAGCCCACAAATGTGTAACTGGACTACTTCTTTAAATTGACACCAGATCCGGTGACCTTTGGGACATGGTTTGACCCCCTTAGGAAAGTGCTATCATCATGAAATGTTCAGATCACTTACAACTCAATAGATTCTACCTTCCTGTAACGTTTCAGCCTGAATGGACCTTGTTTTCACACAAATGAACCCAGAATGATGTGAAATTGTGCTTCGTGCAACATAATTCTGGGTGCCATTTACAAACCATAAGTGCTAATGACTCCATTCCTTTTTGTGGTTGTAGGGGCTGTTGATTGGAGTACACTAAAACAAACCTAACCTCTCTAGGACATTCAGAAGCCAAGTTATAAGCCCACAAAGGTGTAACTGGACTATTCTTTAAAGTGACACAAGGCCCGGTGACCTTTGGGACATGGTTTTACCCCCTATAGGAATGTGCGATCATCTTGAAACGTTCAGATCACTTACAACTCAATAGATTCTACCTTCTTGTAGCGTTTCAGCCTGATTGGACATTGTTTTCACACAAATGGACCCAGAATGATCTGAAATTGTGCTTCGTGCAACATAATTCTGGGTGCCATTTAAAAACCATAAGTGCTAATGACTCCATTCCTTTTTGTGGTTGTAGGGGCTGTTGATTGGAGTACAGTAAAACAAACCTGATCTCTCTAGGACATTCAGAAGCCAAGTTATAAGCCCACAAATGTGTAACTGGACTACTTCTTTAAATTGACACCAGATCCGGTGACATTTGGGACATGGTTTGACCCCCTTAGGAAAGTGCTATCATCATGAAACGTTCAGATCACTTACAACTCAGTAGATTCTACCTTCCTGTAACGTTTCAGCCTGATTGGACCTTGTTTTCACACAAATGAACCCAGAATGATGTGAAATTGTGCTTTGTGCAACATAATTCTGGGTGCCATTTACAAACCATAAGTGCTAATGACTCCATTCCTTTTTGTGGTTGTAGGGGCTGTTGATTGGAGTACATTAAAACAAACCTGATCTCTCTAGGACATTCAGAAGCCAAGTTATAAGCCCACAAATGTGTAACTGGACTACTTCTTTAAATTGACACCAGATCCAGTGACCTTTGGGACATGGTTTTACTCCCTTAGGAAAGTGCTATCATCATGAAACGTTCAGATCACTTACAACTCAATAGATTCTACCTTCCTGTAACGTTTCAGCCTGATTGGACCTTGTTTTCACACAAATGAACCCAGAATGATGTGAAATTGTACTTCGTGCAACATAATTCTGGGTGCCATTTAAAAACCATAAGTGCTAATGACTCCATTCCTTTTTGTGGTTGTAGGAGCTGTTGATTGGAGTACCCTAAAACAAACCTGATCTCTCTAGGACATTCAGAAGCCAAGTTATAAGCCCACAAATGTGTAACTGGACTACTTCTTTAAATTTACACCAGATCCGGTGACATTTGGGACATGGTTTGACCCCCTTAGGAAAGTGCTATCATCATGAAACATTAAGATCACTTACAACTCAATAGATTCTACCTTCCTGTAACGTTTCAGACTGATTGGACCTTGTTTTCACACAAATGAACCCAGAATGATGTGAAATTGTGCTTCGTGCAACATAATTCTGGGTGCCATTTAAAAACCATAAGTGCTAATGTCTCCATTCCTTTTTGTGGTTGTAGGGGCTGTTGATTGGAGTACACTAAAACAAACCTGACCTCTCTAGGACATTCAGAAGCCAAGTTATAAGCCCACAAATGTGTAACTGGACTACTTCTTTAAAGTGACACCAGATCCGGTGACCTTTGGGACATGGTTTGACCCCCTTAGGAAAGTGCTATCATCATGAAACGTTCAGATCACTTACAACTCAATAGATTCTACCTTCCTGTAACATTTCAGCCTGATTGGACCTTGTTTTCACACAAATGAACCCAGAATGATGTGAAATTGTGCTTCGTGCAACATAATTCTGGGTGCCATTTACAAACCATAAGTGCTAATGACTCCATTCCTTTTGTGGCTGTAGGGGCTTTTGATTGGAGTACACTAAAACAAACCTAACCTCTCTAGGACAATCAGAAGCCAAGTTATAAGCCCACAAATGTGTAACTGGACTACTTCTTTAAATTGACACCTGATCCGGTGACCTTTGGGACATGGTTTGACCCCCTTAGGAAAGTGCTATCATGATGAAACGTTCAGATCACTTACAACTCAATAGATTCTACCTTCCTGTAACGTTTCAGCCTGATTGGACCTTGTTTTAACACAAATGGACCCAGAATGATGTGAAATTGTGCTTCGTGTAACATAATTCTGGGTGCCATTTACAAACCATAAGTGCTAATGACTCCATTCCTTTTTGTGGTTGTAGGGGCTTTTGATTGGAGTACACTAAAACAAACCTAACCTCTCTAGGACATTCAGAAGCCAAGTTATAAGCCCACAAAGGTGTAACTGGACTACATCTTTAAAGTGACACCAGGCCCGGTGACCTTTGGGACATGGTTTTACCCCCTATAGGAATGTGCGATCATCTTGAAACGTTCAGATCACTTACAACTCAATAGATTCTACCTTCTTGTAGCGTTTCAGCCTGATTGGACCTTGTTTTCACACAAATGGACACAGAATGATGTGAAATTGTGCTTCGTGCAACATAATTCTGGGTGCCATTTACAAACCATAAGTGCTAATGACTCCATTCCTTTTTGTGGTTGTAGGGGCTGTTGATTGGAGTACACTAAAACAAACCTGATCGCTCTAGGACATTCAGAAGCCAAGTTATAAGCCCACAAATGTGTAACTGGACTACTTCTTTAAATTGACACCTGATCCGGTGACCTTTGGGACATGGTTTGACCCCCTTAGGAAAGTGCTATCATGATGAAACGTTCAGATCACTTACAACTCAATAGATTCTACCTTCCTGTAACGTTTCAGCCTGATTGGACCTTGTTTTCACACAAATGAAGCCAGAATGATGTGAAATTGTGCTTCGTGCAACATAATTCTGGGTGCCATTTAAAAACCATAAGTGCTAATGTCTCCATTCCTTTTTGTGCTTGTAGGGGCTGTTGATTGGAGTACACTAAAACAAACCTGATCGCTCTAGGACATTCAGAAGCCAAGTTATAAGCCCACAAATGTGTAACTGGACAACTTCTTTAAAATGACACCAGATCCGGTGACCTTTGGGACATGGTTTGACCCCCTTAGGAAAGTGCTATCATCATGAAACGTTCAGATCACTTACAACTCAATAGATTCTACCTTCCTGTAACGTTTCAGCCTGATTGGACCTTGTTTTCACACAAATGAACCCAGAATGATGTGAAATTGTGCTTCGTGCAACATAATTCTGGGTGCCATTTAAAAACCATAAGTGCTAATGACTCTGATCCTTTTTGTGGTTGTAGGGGCTGTTGATTGGAGTATACTAAAACAAACCTGATCTCTCTAGGACATTCAGAAGCCAAGTTATAAGCCCACAAATGTGTAACTGGACTACTTCATTAAAGTGACACCAGATCCGGTGACCTTTGGGACATGGTTTGACCCCCTTAGGAAAGTCCTATCATCATGAAACGTTCAGATCACTTACAACTCAATAGATTCTACCTTCCTGTAACGTTTCAGCCTGATTGGACCTTGTTTTCACACAAATGAACGCAGAATGTTGTGAAATTGTGCTTCGTGCAACATAATTCTGGGTGCCATTAAAAAACCATAAGTGCTAATGACTCCATTCCTTTTTGTGGTTGTAGGGGCTGTTGATTGGAGTACACTAAAACAAACTTCATCGCTCCAGGACATTCAGAAGCCAAGTTATAAGCCCACAAATGTGTAACTGGACTACTTCTTTAAATTGACACCAGATCCGGTGACCTTTGGGACATGGTTTGACCCCCTTAGGAAAGTGCTATCATCATGAAACGTTCAGATCACTTACAACTCAATAGATTCTACCTTCCTGTAACGTTTCAGCCTGATTGGACATTGTTTTCACACAAATGGACCCAGAATGATCTGAAATTGTGCTTCGTGCAACATAATTCTGGGTGCCATTTACAAAGCATAAGTGCTAATGACTCCATTCCTTTTTGTGGTTGTAGGAGCTGTTGATTGGAGTACCCTAAAACAAACCTGATCTCTCTAGGACATTCAGAAGCCAAGTTATAAGCCCACAAATGTGTAACTGGAATACTTCTTTAAATTGACACCAGATCCGGTGACATTTGGGACATGGTTTGACCCCCTTAGGAAAGTGCTATCATCATGAAACGTTAAGATCACTTACAACTCAATAGATTCTACCTTCCTGTAACGTTTCAGCCTGATTGGACCTTGTTTTCACACAAATGAACCCAGAATGATGTGAAATTGTGCTTCGTGCAACATAATTCTGGGTGCCATTTGAAAACCATAAGTGCTAATGTCTCCATTCCTTTTTGTGGTTGTAGGGGCTGTTGATTGGAGTACACTAAAACAAACCTGACCTCTCTAGGACATTCAGAAGCCAAGTTATAAGCCCACAAATGTGTAACTGGACTACTTCTTTAAAGTGACACCAGATCCGGTGACCTTTGGGACATGGTTTGACCCCCTTAGGAAAGTGCTATCATCATGAAACAATCAGATCACTTACAACTCAATAGATTCTACCTTCCTGTAACGTTTCAGCCTGATTGGACCTTGTTTTCACACAAATGAACCCAGAATGATGTGAAATTGTGCTTCGTGCAACATAATTCTGGGTGCCATTTAAAAACCATAAGTGCTAATGACTCCATTCCTTTTTGTGGTTGTAGGAGCTGTTGATTGGAGTACCCTAAAACAAACCTGATCTCTCTAGGACATTCAGAAGCCAAGTTATAAGCCCACAAATGTGTAACTGGACTACTTCTTTAAATTGACACCAGATCCGGTGACATTTGGGACATGGTTTGACCCCCTTAGGAAAGTGCTATCATCATGAAACGTTAAGATCACTTACAACTCAATAGATTCTACCTTCCTGTAACGTTTCAGCCTGATTGGACCTTGTTTTCACACAAATGAACCCAGAATGATGTGAAATTGTGCTTCGTGCAACATAATTCTGGGTGCCATTTAAAAACCATAAGTGCTAATGTCTCCATTCCTTTTTGTGGTTGTAGGGGCTGTTGATTGGAGTACACTAAAACAAACCTGACCTCTCTAGGACATTCAGAAGCCAAGTTATAAGCCCACAAATGTGTAACTGGACTACTTCTTTAAAGTGACACCAGATCCGGTGACCTTTGCGACATGGTTTGACCCCCTTAGGAAAGTGCTATCATCATGAAACGTTCAGATCACTTACAACTCAATAGATTCTACCTTCCTGTAACGTTTCAGCCTGATTGGACCTTGTTTTCACACAAATGAACCCAGAATGATGTGAAATTGTGCTTCGTGCAACATAATTCTGGGTGCCATTTACAAACCATAAGTGCTAATGACTCCATTCCTTTTTGTGGTTGTAGGGGCTGTTCATTGGAGTACACTAAAACAAACCTGATCGCTCTAGGACATTCAGAAGCCAAGTTATAAGCCCACAAATGTGTAACTGGACAACTTCTTTAAATTGACACCAGATCCGGTGGCCTTTGGGACATGGTTTGACCCCCTTAGGAAAGTGCTATCATCATGAAACGTTCAGATCACTTACAACTCAATAGATTCTACCTTCCTGTAACGTTTCAGCCTGATTGGACCTTGTTTTCACACAAATGAAGCCAGAATGATGTGAAATTGTGCTTCGTGCAACATAATTCTGGGTGCCATTTAAAAACCATAAGTGCTAATGTCTCCATTCCTTTTTGTGGTTGTAGGGGCTGTTCATTGGAGTACACTAAAACAAACCTGATCGCTCTAGGACATTCAGAAGCCAAGTTATAAGCCCACAAATGTGTAACTGGACAACTTATTTAAATTGACACCAGATCCGGTGACCTTTGGGACATGGTTTGACCCCCTTAGGAAAGTGCTATCATCATGAAACGTTCAGATCACTTACAACTCAATAGATTCTACCTTCCTGTAACGTTTCAGCCTGATTGGACCTTGTTTTCACACAAATGAACCCAGAATGATGTGAAATTGTGCTTCATGCAACATAATTCTGGGTGCCATTTACAAACCATAAGTGCTAATGACTCCGATCCTTTTTGTGGTTGTAGGGGCTGTTGATTGGAGTATACTAAAACAAACCTGATCTCTCTAGGACATTCAGAAGCCAAGTTAGAAGCCCACAAATGTGTAACTGGACTACTTCATTAAAGTGACACCAGATCCGGTGACCTTTGGGACATGGTTTGACCCCCTTAGGAAAGTGCTATCATCATGAAACGTTCAGATCACTTACAACTCAATAGATTCTACCTTCCTGTAACGTTTCAGCCTGATTGGACCTTGTTTTCACACAAATGAACGCAGAATGTTGTGAAATTGTGCTTCGTGCAACATAATTCTGTGTGCCATTAAAAAACCATAAGTGCTAATGACTCCATTCCTTTTTGTGGTTGTAGGGGCTGTTGATTGGAGTACACTAAAACAAACCTCATCGCTCCAGGACATTCAGAAGCCAAGTTATAAGCCCACAAATGTGTAACTGGACTACTTCTTTAAATTGACACCAGATCCGGTGACCTTTGGGACATGGTTTGACCCCCTTAGGAAAGTGCTATCATCATGAAATGTTCAGATCACTTACAACTCAATAGATTCTACCATCCTGTAACGTTTCAGCCTGATTGGACCTTGTTTTCACACAAATGAACTCAGAATGATGTGAAATTGTGCTTCGTGCAACATAATTCTGGGTGCCATTTACAAACCATAAGTGCTAATGACTCCATTCCTTTTTGTGGTTGTAGGGGCTGTTGATTGGAGTACACTAAAACAAACCTAACCTCTCTAGGACATTCAGAAGCCAAGTTATAAGCCCACAAAGGTGTAACTGGACTATTCTTTAAAGTGACACAAGGCCCGGTGACCTTTGGGACATGGTTTTACCCCCTATAGGAATGTGCGATCATTTTGAAACGTTCAGATCACTTACAACTCAATAGATTCTACCTTCTTGTAGCGTTTCAGCCTGATTGAACATTGTTTTCACACAAATGGACCCAGAATGATCTGAAATTGTGCTTCGTGCAACATAATTCCGGGTGCCATTTACAAACCATAAGTGCTAATGACTCCATTCCTTTTTGTGGTTGTAGGGGCTTTTGATTGGAGTACAGTAAAACAAACCTGATCTCTCTAGGACATTCAGAAGCCAAGTTATAAGCCCACAAATGTGTAACTGGACTACTTCTTTAAATTGACACCAGATCCGGTGACCTTTGGGACATGGTTTTACCCCCTTAGGAAAGTGCTATCATCATGAAACGTTCAGATCACTTACAACTCAATAGATTCTACCTTCCTGTAACGTTTCAGCCTGATTGGACCTTGTTTTCACACAAATGAACCCAGAATGATGTGAAATTGTGCTTCGTGCAACATAATTCTGGGTGCCATTTAAAAACCATAAGTGCTAATGACTCCATTCCTTTTTGTGGTTGTAGGAGCTGTTGATTGGAGTACCCTAAAACAAACCTGATCTCTCTAGGACATTCAGAAGCCAAGTTATAAGCCCACAAATGTGTAACTGGACTACTTCTTTAAATTGACACCAGATCCGGTGACATTTGGGACATGGTTTGACCCCCTTAGGAAAGTGCTATCATCATGAAACGTTAAGATCACTTACAACTCAATAGATTCTACCTTCCTGTAACGTTTCAGCCTGATTGGACCTTGTTTTCACACAAATGAACCCAGAATGATGTGAAATTGTGCTTCGTGCAACATAATTCTGGGTGCCATTTAAAAACCATAAGTGCTAATGTCTCCATTCCTTTTTGTGGTTGTAGGGGCTGTTGATTGGAGTACACTAAAACAAACCTGACCTCTCTAGGACATTCAGAAGCCAAGTTATAAGCCCACAAATGTGTAACTGGACTACTTCTTTAAAGTGACACCAGATCTGGTGACCTTTGCGACATGGTTTGACCCCCTTAGGAAAGTGCTATCATCATGAAACGTTCAGATCACTTACAACTCAATAGATTCTACCTTCCTGTAACGTTTCAGCCTGATTGGACCTTGTTTTCACACAAATGAACCCAGAATGATGTGAAATTGTGCTTCGTGCAACATAATTCTGGGTGCCATTTACAAACCATAAGTGCTAATGACTCCATTCCTTTTTGTGGTTGTAGGGGCTTTTGATTGGAGTACACTAAAACAAATCTAACCTCTCTAGGACATTCAGAAGCCAAGTTATAAGCCCACAAAGGTGTAACTGGACTACATCTTTAAAGTGACACCAGGCCCGGTGACCTTTGGGACATGGTTTTACCCCCTTAGGAATGTGCGATCATCTTGAAACGTTCAGATCACTTACAACTCAATAGATTCTACCTTCTTGTAGCGTTTCAGCCTGATTGGACCTTGTTTTCACACAAATGGACACAGAATGATGTGAAATTGTGCTTCGTGCAACATAATTCTGGGTGCCATTTACAAACCATAAGTGCTAATGACTCCATTCCTTTTTGTGGTTGTAGGAGCTGTTGATTGGAGTACCCTAAAACAAACCTGATCTCTCTAGGACATTCAGAAGCCAAGTTATGAGCCCACAAATGTGTAACTGTACTACTTCTTTAAATTGACACCAGATCCGGTGACATTTGGGACATGGTTTGACCCCCTTAGGAAAGTGCTATCATCATGAAACGTTAAGATCACTTACAACTCAATAGATTCTACCTTCCTGTAACGTTTCAGCCTGATTGGACCTTGTTTTCACACAAATGAACCAAGAATGATGTGAAATTGTGCTTCGTGCAACATAATTCTGGGTGCCATTTAAAAACCATAAGTGCTAATGTCTCCATTCCTTTTTGTGGTTGTAGGGGCTGTTGATTGGAGTACACTAAAACAAACCTGACCTCTCTAGGACATTCAGAAGCCAAGTTATAAGCCCACAAATGTGTAACTGGACTACTTCTTTAAAGTGACACCAGATCCGGTGACCTTTGGGACATGGTTTGACCCCCTATAGGAATGTGCGATCATTTTGAAACGTTCAGATCACTTACAACTCAATAGATTCTACCTTCTTGTACCGTTTCAGCCTGATTGAACATTGTTTTCACACAAATGGACCCAGAATGATCTGAAATTGTGCTTCGTGCAACATAATTCCGGGTGCCATTTACAAAGCATAAGTGCTAATGACTCCATTTCTTTTTGTGGTTGTAGGGGCTGTTGATTGGAGTACAGTAAAACAAACCTGATCTCTCTAGGACATTCAGAAGCCAAGTTATAAGCCCACAAATGTGTAACTGGACTACTTCTTCAAATTGACACCAGATCCGGTGACATTTGGGACATGGTTTGACCCCCTTAGGAAAGTGCTATCATCATGAAACGTTCAGATCACTTACAACTCAGTAGATTCTACCTTCCTGTAACGTTTCAGCCTGATTGGACCTTGTTTTCACACAAATGAACCCAGAATTATGTGAAATTGTGCTTTGTGCAACATAATTCTGGGTGCCATTTACAAACCATAAGTGCTAATGACTCCATTCCTTTTTGTGGTTGTAGGGGCTGTTGATTGGAGTACAGTAAAACAAACCTGATCTCTCTAGGACATTCAGAAGCCAAGTTATAAGCCCACAAATGTGTAACTGGACTACTTCTTTAAATTGACACCAGATCCGGTGACCTTTGGGACATGGTTTTACCCCCTTAGGAAAGTGCTATCATCATGAAATGTTCAGATCACTTACAACTCAATAGATTCTACCTTCCTGTAACGTTTCAGCCTGATTGGACCTTGTTTTCACACAAATGAACCCAGAATGATGTGAAATTGTGCTTCGTGCAACATAATTCAGGGTGCCATTTAAAAACCATAAGTGCTAATGACTCCATTCCTTTTTGTGGTTGTAGGAGCTGTTGATTGGAGTACCCTAAAACAAACCTGATCTCTCTAGGACATTCAGAAGCCAAGTTATAAGCCCACAAATGTGTAACTGGATTACTTCTTTAAATTGACACCAGATCCGGTGACATTTGGGACATGGTTTGACCCCCTTAGGAAAGTGCTATCATCATGAAACGTTAAGATCACTTACAACTCAATAGATTCTACCTTCCTGTAACGTTTCAGCCTGATTGGACCTTGTTTTCACACAAATGAACCCAGAATGATGTGAAATTGTGCTTCGTGCAACATAATTCTGGGTGCCATTTAAAAACCATAAGTGCTAATGTCTCCATTCCTTTTTGTGGTTGTAGGGGCTGTTGATTGGAGTACACTAAAACAAACCTGACCTCTCTAGGACATTCAGAAGCCAAGTTATAAGCCCACAAATGTGTAACTGGACTACTTCTTTAAAGTGACACCAGATCCGGTGACCTTTGCGACATGGTTTGACCCCCTTAGGAAAGTGCTATCATCATGAAACGTTCAGATCACTTACAACTCAATAGATTCTACCTTCCTGTAACGTTTCAGCCTGATTGGACCTTGTTTTCACACAAATGAACCCAGAATGATGTGAAATTGTGCTTCGTGCAACATAATTCTGGGTGCCATTTACAAACCATAAGTGCTAATGACTCCATTCCTTTTTGTGGTTGTAGGGGCTTTTGATTGGAGTACACTAAAACAAATCTAACCTCTCTAGGACATTCAGAAGCCAAGTTATAAGCCCACAAAGGTGTAACTGGACTACATCTTTAAAGTGACACCAGGCCCGGTGACCTTTGGGACATGGTTTTACCCCCTTAGGAATGTGCGATCATCTTGAAACGTTCAGATCACTTACAACTCAATAGATTCTACCTTCTTGTAGCGTTTCAGCCTGATTGGACCTTGTTTTCACACAAATGGACACAGAATGATGTGAAATTGTGCTTCGTGCAACATAATTCTGGGTGCCATTTACAAACCATAAGTGCTAATGACTCCATTCCTTTTTGTGGTTGTAGGAGCTGTTGATTGGAGTACCCTAAAACAAACCTGATCTCTCTAGGACATTCAGAAGCCAAGTTATGAGCCCACAAATGTGTAACTGGACTACTTCTTTAAATTGACACCAGATCCGGTGACATTTGGGACATGGTTTGACCCCCTTAGGAAAGTGCTATCATCATGAAACGTTAAGATCACTTACAACTCAATAGATTCTACCTTCCTGTAACGTTTCAGCCTGATTGGACCTTGTTTTCACACAAATGAACCAAGAATGATGTGAAATTGTGCTTCGTGCAACATAATTCTGGGTGCCATTTAAAAACCATAAGTGCTAATGTCTCCATTCCTTTTTGTGGTTGTAGGGGCTGTTGATTGGAGTACACTAAAACAAACCTGACCTCTCTAGGACATTCAGAAGCCAAGTTATAAGCCCACAAATGTGTAACTGGACTACTTCTTTAAAGTGACACCAGATCCGGTGACCTTTGGGACATGGTTTGACCCCCTTAGGAAAGTGCTATCATCATGAAACGTTCAGATCACTTACAACTCAATAGATTCTACCTTCCTGTAACGTTTCAGCCTGATTGGACCTTGTTTTCACACAAATGAACCCAGAATGATGTGAAATTGTGCTTCGTGCAACATAATTCTGGGTGCCATTTACAAACCATAAGTGCTAATGACTCCATTCCTTTTTGTGGTTGTAGGGGCTTTTGATTGGAGTACACTAAAACAAACCTAACCTCTCTAGGACATTCAGAAGCCAAGTTATAAGCCCACAAAGGTGTAACTGGACTACATCTTTAAAGTGACACCAGGCCCGGTGACCTTTGGGACATGGTTTTACCCCCTATAGGAATGTGCGATCATCTTGAAACGTTCAGATCACTTACAACTCAATAGATTCTACCTTCTTGTAGCGTTTCAGCCTGATTGGACCTTGTTTTCACACAAATGGACACAGAATGATGTGAAATTGTGCTTCGTGCAACATAATTCTGGGTGCCATTTACAAACCATAAGTGCTAATGACTCCATTCCTTTTTGCGGTTGTAGGGGCTGTTGATTGGAGTACACTAAAACAAACCTGATCTCTCTAGGACATTCAGAAGCCAAGTTATAAGCCCACAAATGTGTAACTGGACTACTTCTTTAAATTGACACCTGATCCGGTGACCTTTGGGACATGGTTTGACCCCCTTAGGAAAGTGCTATCATGATGAAACGTTCAGATCACTTACAACTCAATAGATTCTACCTTCCTGTAACGTTTCAGCCTGATTGGACCTTGTTTTCACACAAATGAACCCAGAATGATGTGAAATTGTGCTTCGTGCAACATAATTCTGGGTGCCATTTAAAAACCATAAGTGCTAATGTCTCCATTCCTTTTTGTGGTTGTAGGGGCTGTTGATTGGAGTACACTAAAACAAACCTGATTGCTCTAGGACATTCAGAAGCCAAGTTATAAGCCCACAAATGTGTAACTGGACAACTTATTTAAATTGACACCAGATCCGGTGACCTTTGGGACATGGTTTGACCCCCTTAGGAAAGTGCTATCATCATGAAACGTTCAGATCACTTACAACTTAATAGATTCTACCTTCCTGTAACGTTTCAGCCTGATTGGACCTTGTTTTCACACAAATGAACCCAGAATGATGTGAAATTGTACTTCGTGCAACATAATTCTGGGTACCATTTAAAAACCATAAGTGCTAATGACTCCGATCCTTTTTGTGGTTGTAGGGGCTGTTGATTGGAGTACACTAAAACAAACCTGATTGCTCCAGGACATTCAGAAGCCAAGTTATAAGCCCACAAATGTGTAACTGGACTACTTCTTTAAGTTGACACCAGATCCGGTGACCTTTGGGACATGGTTTGACCCCCTTAGGAAAGTGCTATCATCATGAAACGTTCAGATCACTTTCAACTCCATAGATTCTACCTTCCTGTAACGTATCAGCCTGATTGGACCTTGTTTTCACACAAATGAACCCAGAATGATGTGAAATTGTGCTTCGTGCAACATAATTCTGGGTGCCATTTAAAAACCATAAGTGCTAATGACTCCTATCCTTTTTGTGGTTGTAGGGGCTGTTGATTGGAGTACACTAAAACAAACCTGATCGCTCCAGGACATTCAGAAGCAGAGTTACAAGCCCACAAATGTGTAACTGGACTACTTCTTTAAAGTGACACAAGGCCCGGTGACCTTTGGGACATGGTTTTACCACCTATAGGAATGTGCGATCATCTTGAAACGTTCAGATCACTTACAACTCAATAGATTCTATCTTCTTGTAGCGTTTCAGCCTGATTGGACATTGTTTTCACACAAATGGACCCAGAATGATCTGAAATTGTGCTTCGTGCAACATAATTCTGGGTGCCATTGACAAAGCATAAGTGCTAATGACTCCATTCCTTTTTGTGGTTGTAGAACTGTTGATTGGAGTACAGTTAAACAAACCTGATCTCTCTAGGACATTCAGAAGCCAAGTTATAAGCCCACAAATGTGTAACTGGACTACTTCTTTAAATTGACACCAGATCCGGTGACATTTGGGACATGGTTTGACCCCCTTAGGAAAGTGCTATCATCATGAAACGTTCAGATCACTTACAACTCAGTAGATTCTACCTTCCTGTAACGTTTCAGCCTGATTGGACCTTGTTTTCACACAAATGAACCCAGAATGATGTGAAATTGTGCTTTGTGCAACATAATTCTGGGTGCCATTTACAAACCATAAGTGCTAATGACTCCATTCCTTTTTGTGGTTGTAGGGGCTGTTGATTGGAGTACATTAAAACAAACCTGATCTCTCTAGGACATTCAGAAGCCAAGTTATAAGCCCACAAATGTGGAACTGGACTACTTCCTTAAATTGACACCAGATCCGGTGACCTTTGGGACATGGTTTTACCCCCTTAGGAAAGTGCTATCATCATGAAACGTTCAGATGACTTACAACTCAATAGATTCTACCTTCCTGTAACGTTTCAGCCTGATCGGACCTTGTTTTCACACAAATGAACCCAGAATGATGTGAAATTGTGCTTCGTGCAACATAATTCTGGGTGCCATTTAAAAACCATAAGTGCTAATGACTCCATTCCTTTTTGTGGTTGTAGGAGCTGTTGACTGGAGTACCCTAAAACAAACCTGATCTCTCTAGGACATTCAGAAGCCAAGTTATAAGCCCACAAATGTGTAACTGGACTACTTCTTTAAATTGACACCAGATCCGGTGACATTTGGGACATGGTTTGACCCCCTTAGGAAAGTGCTATCATCATGAAACGTTAAGATCACTTACAACTCAATAGATTCTACCTTCCTGTAACGTTTCAGCCTGATTGGACCTTGTTTTCACACAAATGAACCCAGAATGATGTGAAATTGTGCTTCGTGCAACATAATTCTGGGTGCCATTTAAAAACCATAACTGCTAATGTCTCCATTCCTTTTTGTGGTTGTAGGGGCTGTTGATTGGAGTACACTAAAACAAACCTGACCTCTCTAGGACATTCAGAAGCCAAGTTATAAGCCTACAAATGTGTAACTGGACTACTTCTTTAAAGTGACACCAGATCCGGTGACCTTTGGGACTTGGTTTGACCCCCTTAGGAAAGTGCTATCATCATGAAACGTTCAGATCAATTACAACTCAATAGATTCTACCTTCCTGTAACGTTTCAGCCTGATTGGACCTTGTTTTCACACAAATGAACCCAGAATGATGTGAAATTGTGCTTCGTGCAACATAATTCTGGGTGCCATTTACAAACCATAAGTGCTAATGACTCCATTCCTTTTTGTGGTTGTAGGGGCTTTTGATTGGAGTACACTAAAACAAACCTAACCTCTCTAGGACATTCAGAAGCCAAGTTATAAACCCACAAAGGTGTAACTGGACTACATCTTTAAAGTGACACCAGGCCCGGTGACCTTTGGGACATGGTTTTACCCCCTATAGGAATGTGCGATCATCTTGAAACGTTCAGATCACTTACAACTCAATAGATTCTACCTTCCTGTAACGTTTCAGCCTGATTGGACCTTGTTTTCACACAAATGAACCCAGAATGATGTGAAATTGTGCTTCGTGCAACATAATTCTGGGTGCCATTTAAAAACCATAAGTGCTAATGACTCCGATCCTTTTTGTGGTTGTAGGGGCTGTTGATTGGAGTATACTAAAACAAACCTGATCTCTCTAGGACATTCAGAAGCCAAGTTATAAGCCCACAAATGTGTAACTGGACTACTTCTTTAAAGTGACACCAGATCCGGTGACCTTTGGGACATGGTTTGACCCCCTTAGGAAAGTGCTATCATCATGAAACGTTCAGATCACTTACAACTCAATAGATTCTACCTTCCTGTAACGTTTCAGCCTAATTGGACCTTGATTTCACACAAATGAACCCAGAATGATGTGAAATTGTGCTTCGTGCAACATAATTCTGGGTGCCATTTAAAAACCATAAGTGCTAATGACTCCATTCCTTTTTGTGGTTGTAGGGGCTGTTGATTGGAGTACACTAAAACAAACCTGATCGCTCCAGGACATTCAGAAGCCAAGTTATAAGCCCACAAATGTGTAACTGGACAACTTCTTTAAATTGACACCAGATCCGGTGACCTTTGGGACATGGTTTGACCCCCTTAGGAAAGTGCTATCATCATGAAACGTTCAGATCACTTACAACTCAATAGATTCTACCTTCCTGTAACATTTCAGCCTGATTGGACCTTGTTTTCACCCAAATGGACCCAGAATGATGTGAAATAGTGCTTCGTGCAACATAATTCTGGGTGCCATTTACAAACCATAAGTGCTAATGACTCCATTCCTTTTTGTGGTTGTAGGGGCTGTTGATTGGAGTACACTAAAACAAACCTGATCTCTCTAGGACATTCAGAAGCCAAGTTATAAGCCCACAAATGTGTAACTGGACTACTTCTTTAAATTGACACCAGATCCGGTGACCTTTGGGACATGGTTTGACCCCCTTAGGAAAGTGCTATCATCATGAAACGTTCAGATCACTTACAACTCAATAGATTCTACCTTCCTGTAACGTTTCAGCCTGACTGGACCTTGTTTTCACACAAATGAACCCAGAATGATGTGAAATTGTGCTTCGTGCAACATAATTCTGGGTGCCATTTACAAACCATAAGTGCTAATGACTCCATTCCTTTTTGTGGTTGTAGGGACTTTTGATTGGTGTACACTAAAACAAACCTAACCTCTCTAGGACATTCAGAAGCCAAGTTATAAGCCCACAAAGGCGTAACTGGACTACATCCTTAAAGTGACACCAGGCCCGATGACCTTTGGGACATGGTTTTACCCCCTATAGGAATGTGCGATCATCTTGAAATGTTCAGATCACTTACAACTCAATAGATTCTATCTTCTTGTAGCGTTTCAGCCTGATTGGACCTTGTTTTCACACAAATGGACCCAGAATGATGTGAAATTGTGCTTCGTGCAACATAATTCTGGGTGCCATTTACAAACCATAAGTGCTAAAGACTCCATTCCTTTTTGTGGTTGTAGGGGATGTTGATTGGAGTACACTAAAACAAACCTGATCTCACTAGGACATTCAGAAGCCAAGTTATAAGCCCACAAATGTGTAACTGGACTACTTCTTTAAATTGACACCAGATCCGGTGACCTTTGGGACATGGTTTGACCCCCTTAGGAAAGTGCTATCATCATGAAACGTTCAGATCACTTACTACTCAATAGATTCTACCTTCCTGTAACGTTTCAGCCTTATTGGACCTTGTTTTCACACAAATGAACCCAGAATGATGTGAAATTGTGCTTCGTGCAACATAATTCTGGGTGCCAATTAAAAACCATAAGTGCTAATGACTCCATTCCTTTTTGTGGTTGTAGGGGCTGTTGATTGGAGTACACTAAAACAAACCTGATCTCTCTAGGACATTCAGAATCCAAGTTATAAGCCCACAAATGTGTAACTGGACTACTTCTTTAAATTGTCACCAGATCCGGTGACCTTTGGGACATGGTTTGACCCCCTTAGGAAAGTGCTATCATCATGAAACGTTCAGATCACTTACAACTCAATAGATTCTACCTTCTTGTAACGTTTCAGCCTGATTGAACCTTGTTTTCACACAAATTGACCCAGAATGATGTGAAATTGTGCTTCGTGCAACATAATTCTGCGTCCCATTTAAAAACCATAAGTGCTAATGACTCCAGTCCTTTTTGTGGTTGTAGGGACTGTTGATTGGAGTACACTAAAACAAACCTGACCTCTTTAGAATATTCAGAAGCCAAGTTATAAGCCCACAAAGGTGTAACTGGACTACTTCTTTAAAGTGACACCAGGCCCGGTGACCTTTGGGACATGGTTTGACCCCCCATAGGAATGTGTGATCATCATGAAACGTTCAGATCACTTACAACTCAATAGATTCTACCTTCTTGTAACGTTTCAGCCTGATTGGACCTTGTTTTCACACAAATGGACCCAGAATGATGTGAAATTGTGCTTCGTGCAACATAATTCTGGTTGCCATTTACAAACCATAAGTGCTAATGACTCCATTCCTTTTTGTGGTTGTAGGGGCTGTTGATTGGAGTACACTAAAACAAACCTGATCTCTCTAGGACATTCAGAATCCAAGTTATAAGCCCACAAATGTGTAACTGGACTACTTCTTTAAATTGTCACCAGATCCGGTGACCTTTGGGACATGGTTTGACCCCCTTAGGAAAGTGTTATCATCATGAAACGTTCAGATAACTTACAACTCAATAGATTCTACCTTTCTGTAACGTTTCAGCCTGATTGGACCTTGTTTTCACACAAATGAACCCAGAATGATGTGAAATTGTGCTTCGTGCAACATAATTCTGGGTGCCATTTAAAAACCATAAGTGCTAATGACTCCATTCCTTTTTGGGGTAATGGGGGCTGTTAATTGGACTACTCTAAAACAAACCTGACCTCTCTAGGATATTCAAAAGCCAAGTTATAAGCCCACAAAGGTGTAACTGGACTACTTCTTTAAATTGACACCAGATCCGGTGACCTTTGGGACATGGTTTGACCCCCTTAGGAAAGTGTGATCATCTTGAAACGTTCAGATCACTTACAACTCAATAGATTCTACCTTCTTGTAACGTTTCAGCCTGATTTGACCTTGTTTTCACACAAATGGACCCAGAATGATGTGAAATTGTGCTTCGTGCAACATAATTCTGGGTGCCATTTAAAGACCATAAGTGCTAATGACTCCATTCCTTTTTGTGGTTGTAGGGGCTGTTGATTGGAGTATACTAAAATAAACCTGATCTCTCTAGGACATTCAGAAGCCAAGTTATAAGCCCACAAATGTGTAACTGGACTACTTCTTTAAATTTACACCAGATCCGGTGACCTTTGGGACATGGTTTGACCCCCTTAGGAAAGTGCTATCATCATGAAACGTTCAGATCACTTACAACTCACTAGATTCTACCTTCCTGTAACGTTTCAGCCTGATTGGACCTTTTTTTCACACAAATGAACCCAGAATTATGTGAAATTGTGCTTCGTGCAACATAATTCTGGGTGCCATTTACAAACCATAAGTGCTAATGACTGCATTCCTTTTTGTGGTTGTAGGGACTGTTGACTGGAGTACACTAAAACAAACCTGACCTCTCTAGGACATTCAGAAGCCAAGTTATAAGCCCACAAAGGTGTAACTGGACTACTTCTTTAAATTGACACCAGATCCGGTGACCTTTGGGACATGGTTTGACCCCCTTAGGAAAGTGCGATCATCTTGAAACGTTCAGATCACTTACAACTCAATAGATTCTACCTTCTTGTAACGTTTCAGCCTGATTGGACCTTGTTTTCACACAAATGAACCCAGAATGATGTGAAATTGTGCTTCGTGCAACATAATTCTGGGTGCCATTTACAAACCATAAGTGCTAATGACTCCATTCCTTTTTGTGGTTGTAGGGGCTGTTGATTGGAGTACACTAAAACAAACCTAACCTCTCTAGGACATTCAGAAGCCAAGTTATAAGCCCACAAAGGTGTAACTGGACTACTTCTTTAAAGTGACACCAGGCCCGGTGACCTTTGGGACATGGTTTTACCCACTATAGGAATGTGCGATCATCTTGAAACGTTCAGATCACTTACAACTCAATAGATTCTACCTTCTTGTAGCGTTTCAGCCTGAATGGACCTTGTTTTCACACAAATGGACCCAGAATGATGTGAAATTGTGCTTCGTGCAACATAATTCTGGGTGCCATTTACAAACCATAAGTGCTAATGACTCCATTCCTTTTTGTGGTTGTAGGGGCTGTTGATTGGAGTACACTAAAACAAACCTGACCTCTCTAGGACATTCAGAAGCCAAGTTATAAGCCCACAAAGGTGTAACTGGACTACTTCTTTAAAGTGACACCAGGCCCGGTGACCTTTGGGACATGGTTTGACCCCCTATAGGAATGTGCGATCATCATGAAACGTTCAGATCACTTAAAACTCAATAGATTCTACCTTCTTGTAACGTTTCAGCCTCATTGGACCTTGTTTTCACACAAAGGGACCCAGAATGATGTGAAATTGTGCTTCGTGCAACATAATTCTGGGTGCCATTTACAAACCATAAGTGCTAATGACTCCCTTCCTTTTTGTGGTTGTAGGGGCTGTTGATTGGAGTACACTAAAACAAACCTGATCTCTCTAGGAAATTCAGAAGCCAAGTTATAAGCCCACAAATGTGTAACTGGACTACTTCTTTAAATTGACACCAGATCCGGTGACCTTTGGGACATGGTTTGACCCCCTTAGGAAAGTGCTATCATCATGAAACGTTCAGATCACTTACAACTCAATAGATTCTACCTTCCTGTAACGTTTCAGCCTGATTGGACCTTTTTTTCACACAAATGAACCCAGACTGATGTGAAATTGTGCTTCGTGCAACATAATTCTGGGTGCCATTTACAAACCATAAGTGCTAATGACTGCATTCCTTTTTGTGGTTGTAGGGACTGTTGATTGGAGTACACTAAAACAAACCTGACCTCTCTAGGACATTCAGAAGCCAAGTTATAAGCCCACAAAGGTGTAACTGGACTACTTCTTTAAATTGACACCAGATCCGGTGAACTTTGGGACATGGTTCGACCCCCTTAGGAAAGTGCGATCATCTTGAAACGTTCAGATCACTTACAACTCAATAGATTCTACCTTCTTGTAACGTTTCAGCCTGATTGGACCTTGTTTTCACACAAATGGACCCAGAATGATGTGAAATTGTGCTTCGTGCAACATAATTCTGGGTGCCATTTACAAACCATAAGTGCTAATGACTCCATTCCTTTTTGTGGTTGTAGGGGCTGTTGATTGGAGTACACTAAAACAAATCTAACCTCTCTAGGACATTCAGAAGCCAAGTTATAAGCCCACAAAGGTGTAACTGGACTACTTCTTTAAATTGACACCAGATCCGTTGACCTTTGGGACATGGTTTGACCCCCTTAGGAAAGGGCTATCATCATGAAACGTTCAGATCACTTACAACTCAATAGATTCTACCTTCTTGTAACATTTCAGCCTGATTGCGACGGTGGCACAGGAGTTAACTGCTCGCCTCGCAATCGGAAGGTCGCAGGTTCGAGACTCGCTCAGTCTGTCGCTGTCGTTGTGTCCTTGGGCAAGACACTTAACCCACGTTGCCTGCTGGTGGTGGTCGGAGGGACCGGTGGCGCCAGTGCTCGGCAGCCTCGCCTCTGTCAGTGCGCCCCAGGGCAGCTGTGGCTACACTGTAGCTCATCCCCACCAGTGTGTGAATGTGTGTGTGAATGGGTGAATGACTGATTGTGTTGTAAAGCGCCTTGGGGGGTTCCAGGACTCTAGAAGGCGCTATATCAAATACAGGCCATTTACCATTTACCATTTACCATTGGACCTTGTTTTCACACAAATGAACCCAGAATGATGTGAAATTGTGCTTCGTGCAACATAATTCTGGGTGCCATTTACAAACCATAAGTGCTAATGACTCCATTCCTTTTTGTGGTTTTAGGGGCTGTTGATTGGAGTACACTAAAACAAACCTGATCTCTCTAGGACATTCAGAAGCCAAGTTATAAGCCCACAAATGTGTAACTGGACTACTTCTTTAAATTGACACCAGATCCGGTGACCTTTGGGACATGGTACTACTTCTTTAAATTGACACCAGATCCGGTGACCTTTGGGACATGGTTTGACCCCCTATAGGAATGTGTGATCATCATGAAACGTTCAGATCACTTACAACTCAATAGATTGTACCTTCTTGTAACGTTTCAGCCTGATTGGACCTTGTTTTCACACAAATGGACCCAGAATGATGTGAAATTGTGCTTCGTGCAACATAATTCTGGGTGCCATTTACAAACCATAAGTGCTAATGACTCCACTCCTTTTTGTGGTTGTAGGGGATGTTGATTGGAGTACACTAAAACAAACTTGACCTCCCTAGGACATTCAGAAGCCAAGTTATAAGCCCAAAAAGGTGTAACTGGACTACTTCTTTTAAGTGACACCAGGCCCGGTGACATTTGGGACATGGGTCCAATCAGGCTGAAACGTTACAAGAAGGTAGAATCTATTGAGTTGTAAGTGATCTGAACGTTTCATGATGATCGCACATTCCTATAGAGGGTCAAACCATGTCCCAAAGGTCACCGGGCCTGGTGTCACTTCAAAGAAGTAGTCCAGTTACACATTTGTGGGCTTATAACTTGGCTTCTGAATATCCTAGAGAGGTCAGGTTTGTTTTAAAGTACTCCAATTAACAGCCCCCATTCACCCAAAAAAGGAATGGAGTCATTAGCACTTATGGTTTGTAAATGGCACCCAGAATTATGTTGCACGAAGCACAATTTCACATCATTCTGGGTTCATTTGTGTGAAAACAAGGTCCAATCAGGCTAAAACGTTACAGGTAGGTAGAATCTATTGAGTTGTAAGTGATCTGAACGTTTCATGATGATCGCACAGTCCTAACAGGGTCAAACCATGTCCCAAAGGTCACCAGGATCTGGTGTCAATTTAAAGAAGTAGTCCAGTTACACATTTTTGGGCTTATAACTTGGCTTCTGAATGTCCTAGAGAGATCAGGTTTGTTTTAGTGTACTCCAATCAACAACCCTTGTAAGTGATCTGAACGTTTCATGATGATCACACATTCCTATAGGGGGTCAAACCATGTCCCAAAGGTCACCGGGCCTGGTGTCACTTTAAAGAAGTAGTCCAGTTACACCTTTGTGGGCTTATAACTTGGCTTCTGAATGTCCTAGAGAGGTCAGGTTTGTATTAGTGTACTCCAATCAACAGCCCCTACAACCACAAAAAGGGAGGGAGTCATTAGCCCTTATGTTTTTTAAATGGCACCCAGAATTATGCTGCACGAAGCACAATTTCACATCATTCTGGGTTCATTTGTGTGAAAAGTAGGTCCAATCAGGCTGAAACGTTACAGGAAGGTAGAATCTATTGAGTTGTAAGTGATCTGAACGTTTCATGATGATAGCACTTTCCTAAGGGGGTCAAACCATGTCCCAAAGGTCACCGGATCTGGTGTCAATTTAAAGAAGTAGTCCAGTTACACATTTGTCGGCTTATAACTTGGCTTCTTAATGTTCTAGAGAGATCAGGTTTGTTTTAGTGTACTCCAATCAACAGCCCCTACAACCACAAAAAAGGAATGGTATCATTAGCACTTATGGCTTGTAAATGGCACCCAGAATTATGTTGCACGAAGCACAATTTCACTTCATTCTGGGTCCATTTGTGTGAAAACAAGGTCCAATCAGGCTGAAACGTTACAGGAAGGTAGAATCTATTGAGTTGTAAGTGAACTGAACATTTCATGATGATAGCACTTTCCTAAGGGGGTCAAACCATGTCCCAAAGGTCACCGGGCCTGGTGTCACTTTAAAGAAGTAGTCCAGTTACACCTTTGTGGGCTTATAACTTGGCTTCTGAATGTCCTAGAGAGATCAGGTTTGTTTTAGTGTACTCCAATCAACAGCTCCTACAACCACAAAAAGGAATGGAGTCATTAGCACTTATGGTTTTTACATGACACCCATAATTATGTTGCACGAAGCACAATTTCACATCATTCTGGGTTCATTTGTGTGAAAACAAGGTCCAATCAGGCTGAAACGTTACAGTAAGGTAGAATCTATTGAGTTGTAAGTGATCTGAACGTTTCATGATGATAGCACTTTCCTAAGGGGGTCAAACCATGTCCCAAAGGTCACCGGATCTGGTGTCAATTTAAAGAAGTAGTCCAGTTACACATTTGTGGGCTTATAACTTGGCTTCTGAATGTCCTAGAGAGATCAGGTTTGTTTTAGTGTACTCCAATCAACAACCCCTACAACCTCAAAAAGGAATGGGGTCATTAGCACTTATGGTTTGTAAATGGCACCCAGAATTATGTTGCACGAAGCACAATTTTAAATCATTCTGGGTCCATTTGTGTGAAAACAAGATCCAATCAGGCTGAAACGTTACAAGAAGGTAGAATCTATTGAGTTGTAAGTGATCTGAACGTTTCAAGATGATCGCACATTCCTAAGGGGGTAAAACCATGTCCCAAAGGTCACCGGGCCTGGTGTCACTTTAAAGAAGTAGTCCAGTTACACCTTTGTGGGCTTATAACTTGGCTTCTGAATGTCCTAGAGAGGTCAGGTTTGTTTTAATGTACTCCAATCAACAGCCCCTACAACCACAAAAAGGAATGGAGTCATTAGCACTTATGGTTTTTACATGACACCCAGAATTATGTTGCACGAAGCACAATTTTAAATCATTCTGGGTCCATTTGTGTGAAAACAAGATCCAATCAGGCTGAAACGTTACAAGAAGGTAGAATCTATTGAGTTGTAAGTGATCTGAACGTTTCAAGATGATCGCACATTCCTAAGGGGGTAAAACCATGTCCCAAAGGTCACCGGGCCTGGTGTCACTTTAAAGAAGTAGTCCAGTTACACCTTTGTGGGCTTATAACTTGGCTTCTGAATGTCCTAGAGAGGTCAGGTTTGTTTTAATGTACTCCAATCAACAGCCCCTACAACCACAAAAAGGAATGGAGTCATTAGCACTTATGGTTTTTACATGACACCCAGAATTATGTTGCACGAAGCACAATTTCACATCATTCTGGGTTAATTTGTGTGAAAACAAGGTCCAGTCAGGCTGAAACGTTACAGGAAGGTAGAATCTACTGAGTTGTAAGTGATCTGAACGTTTCATAATGATAGCACTTTCGTAAGGGGGTCAAACCATGTCCCAAAGGTCACCGGATCTGGTGTCAATTTAAAGAAGTAGTCCAGTTACACATTTGTGGGCTTGTAACTTGGCTTCTGAATGTCCTAGAGAGATCAGGTTTGTTTTAGTGTACTCCAATCAACAGCCCCTACAACCACAAAAAGGAATGGAGTCATTAGCACTTATGGTTTGTAAATGGCAACCAGAATTATGTTGCACGAAGCACAATTTCACATCATTCTGGGTCCATTTGTGTGAAACCAAGGTCCAATCAGGCTGACACGTTACAAGAAGGTAGAATCTATTGAGTTGTAAGTGATCTGAACGTTTCATGATGATCGCACATTCCTATAGAGGGTCAAACCATGTCCCAAAGGTCACCAGGCCTGGTGTCACTTTAAAGAAGTAGTCCAGTTACACATTTGTGGGCTTATAACTTGGCTTCTGAATATCCTAGAGAGGTCAGGTTTGTTTTAAAGTACTCCAATTAACAGCCCCCATTACCCCAAAAAGGAATGGAGTCATTAGCACTTATGGTTTGTAAATGGCACCCAGAATTATGTTGCACGAAGCACAATTTCACATCATTCTGGCTTCATTTGTGTGAAAACAAGGTCCAATCAGGCTGAAACGTTACAGGAAGGTAGAATCTATTGAGTTGTAAGTGATCTGAACGTTTCATGATGATCGCACAGTCCTAACAGGGTCAAACCATGTCCCAAAGGTCACCAGGATCTGGTGTCAATTTAAAGAAGTAGTCCAGTTACACATTTTTGGGCTTATAACTTGGGTTCTGAATGTCCTAGAGAGATCAGGTTTGTTTTAGTATACTCCAATCAACAGCCCCTACAACCACTAAAAGGACTGGAGTCATTAGCACTTATGGTCTTTAAATGGCACCCAGAATTATGTTGCACGAAGCACAATTTCACATCATTCTGGGTCCATTTGTGTGAAAACAAGGTCCAATCAGGCTGAAACGTTACAAGAAGGTAGAATCTATTGAGTTGTAAGTGATCTGAACGTTTCATGATGATCACACATTCCTATAGGGGGTCAAACCATGTCCCAAAGGTCACCGGGCCTGGTGTCACTTTAAAGAAGTAGTCAAGTTACACCTTTGTGGGCTTATAACTTGGCTTCTGAATGTCCTAGAGAGGTCAGGTTTGTTTTAGTGTACTCCAATCAACAGCCCCTACAACCACAAAAAGGAATGGAGTCATTAGCCCTTATGGTTTGTAAATGGCACCCAGAATTATGTTGCACGAAGCACAATTTCACATCATTCTGGGTCCATTTTTGTGAAAACAAGGTCCAGTCAGGCTGAAACATTACAGGAATGTAGAATCTATTGAGTTGTAAGTGATCTGAACGTTTCATGATGATAGCACATTCCTAAGGGGGTCAAACCATGTCCCAAAGGTCACCGGATCTGGTGTCAATTTAAAGAAGTAGTCCAGTTACACATTTGTGGGCTTATAACTTGGCTTCTGAATGTCCTAGAGAGATCAGGTTTGTTTTAATGTACTCCAATCAACAGCCCCTACAACCACAAAAAGGAATGGAGTCATTAGCACTTATGGTTTGTAAATGGCACCCAGAATTATGTTGCACGAAGCACAATTTCACATCATTCTGGGTCCATTTGTGAGAAAACAACGTCCAATCAGGCTGAAACGTTACAGGAAGGTAGAATCTATTGAGTTGTAAGTGATCTGAACGTTTCAAGATGATCAAACATTCCTATAGGGGGTCAAACCATGTCCGAAAGGTCACCGGGCCTGGTGTCACTTTAAAGAAGTAGTCCAGTTACACCTTTGTGGGCTTATAACTTGGCTTCTGAATATCCTAGAGAGGTCAGGTTTGTTTTAGAGAACTCCAATTAACAGCCCCCATTACCCCCAAAAGGAATGGAGTCATTTGCACTTATGTTTTTTATATGGCACCCAGAATTATGCTGCACGAAGCACAATTTCACATCATTCTGGGTTCATTTGTGTGAAAAGTAGGTCCATTCAGGCTGAAACGTTACAGGAAGGTAGAATCTATTGAGTTGTAAGTGATCTGAACGTTTCATGATGATAGCACTTTCCTAAGGGGGTCAAACCATGTCCCAAAGGTCACCGGATCTGGTGTCAATTTAAAGAAGTAGTCCAGTTACACATTTGTCGGCTTATAACTTGGCTTCTTAATGTTCTAGAGAGATCAGGTTTGTTTTAGTGTACTCCAATCAACAGCCCCTACAACCACAAAAAAGGAATGAATCATTAGCACTTATGGCTTGTAAATGGCACCCAGAATTATGTTGCACGAAGCACAATTTCACTTCATTCTGGGTCCATTTGTGTGAAAACAAGGTCCAATCAGGCTGAAACGTTACAGGAAGGTAGAATCTATTGAGTTGTAATTGAATTGAACATTTCATGATGATAGCACTTTCCTAAGGGGGTCAAACCATGTCCCAAAGGTCACCGGGCCTGGTGTCACTTTAAAGAAGTAGTCCAGTTACACCTTTGTGGGCTTATAACTTGGCTTCTGAATGTCCTAGAGAGATCAGGTTTGTTTTAGTGTACTCCAATCAACAACCCCTACAACCTCAAAAAGGAATGGGGTCATTAGCACTTATGGTTTGTAAATGGCACCCAGAATTATGTTGCACGAAGCACAATTTCACATCATTTTGGGTCCATTTGTGTGAAAACAAGGTCCAATCAGGCTGAAATGTTACAGGAAGGTAGAATCTATTGAGTTGTAAGTGATCTAAACGTTTCATGATGATAGCACTTTCGTAAGGGGGTCAAACCATGTCCCAAAGGTCACCGGATCTGGTGTCAATTTAAAGAAGTAGTCCAGTTACACATTTGTGGGCTTGTAACTTGGCTTCTGAATGTCCTAGAGAGATCAGGTTTGTTTTAGTGTACTCCAATCAACAGCCCCTACAACCACAAAAAGGAATGGAGTCATTAGCACTTATGGTTTGTAAATGGCAACCAGAATTATGTTGCACGAAGCACAATTTCACATCATTCTGGGTCCATTTGTGTGAAACCAAGGTCCAATCAGGCTGAAACGTTACAAGAAGGTAGAATCTATTGAGTTGTAAGTGATCTGAACGTTTCATGATGATCGCACATTCCTATAGAGGGTCAAACCATGTCCCAAAGGTCACATGGCCTGGTGTCACTTTAAAGAAGTAGTCCAGTTACACATTTGTGGGCTTATAACTTGGCTTCTGAATATCCTAGAGAGATCAGGTTTGTTTTAGTGTACTCCAATCAACAACCCCAACAACCTCAAAAAGGAATGGGGTCATTAGCACTTATGGTTTGTAAATGGCACCCAGAATTATGTTGCACGAAGCACAATTTCACATCATTCTGGGTCCATTTGTGTGAAAACAAGGTCCAATCAGGCTGAAACGTTACAAGAAGGTAGAATCTATTGAGTTGTAAGTGATCTGAACGTTTCAAGATGATCGCACATTCCTAAGGGGGTAAAACCATGTCCCAAAGGTCACCGGGCCTGGTGTCACTTTAAAGAAGTAGTCCAGTTACACCTTTGTGGGCTTATAACTTGGCTTCTGAATGTCCTAGAGAGGTCAGGTTTGTTTTAGTGTACTCCAATCAACAGCCCCTACAACCACAAAAAGGAATGGAGTCATTAGCACTTATGGTTTTTACATGACACCCAGAATTATGTTGCATGAAGCACAATTTCACATCATTCTGGGTTCATTTGTGTGAAAACAAGGTCCAATCAGGCTGAAACGTTACAGGAAGGTAGAATCTATTGAGTTGTAAGTGATCTGAACGTTTCATGATGATAGCACTTTCGTAAGGGGGTCAAACCATGTCCCAAAGGTCACCGGATCTGGTGTCAATTTAAAGAAGTAGTCCAGTTACACATTTGTGGGCTTGTAACTTGGCTTCTGAATGTCCTAGAGAGATCAGGTTTGTTTTAGTGTACTCCAATCAACAACCCCTACAACCACAAAAAGGAATGGAGTCATGAGCACTTATGGTTTGTAAATGGCAACCAGAATTATGTTGCACGAAGCACAATTTCACATCTTTCTGGGTCCATTTGTGTGAAACCAAGGTCCAATCAGGCTGAAACGTTACAAGAAGGTAGAATCTATTGAGTTGTAAGTGATCTGAACGTTTCATGATGATCGCACATTCCTATAGAGGGTCAAACCATGTCCCAAAGGTCACCGGGCCTGGTGTCACTTTAAAGAAGTAGTCCAGTTACACATTTGTGGGCTTATAACTTGGCTTCTGAATATCCTAGAGAGGTCAGGTTTGTTTTACAGTACTCCAATTAACAGCCCCCATTACCCCAAAAAGGAATGGAGTCATTAGCACTTATGGTTTGTAAATGGCACCCAGAATTATGTTGCACGAAGCACAATTTCACTTCATTCTGGGTCCATTTGTGTGAAAACAAGGTCCAATCAGGCTGAAACGTTATAAGAAGGTAGAATCTATTGAGTTGTAAGTGATCTGAACGTTTCAAGATGATCGCACATTCCTATAGGGGGTCAAACCATGTCCCAAAGCTCACCGGGCCTGGTGTCACTTTAAAGAAGTAGTCCAGTTACACCTTTGTGGGCTTATAACTTGGCTTCTGAATGTCCTAGAGAGATCAGGTTTGTTTTAGTGTACTCCAATCAAGAGCCCCTACAACCACAAAAAGGAATGGAGTCATTAGCACTTATGGTTTGTAAATGGCACCCAGAATTATGTTGCACGAAGCACAATTTCACATCATTCTGGGTCCATTTGTGTGAAAACAAGGTCCAATCAGTATGAAATTGTACAAGAAGGTTGAATCTATTGAGTTGTAAGTGATCTGAACGTTTCATGATGATCGCACATTCCTATAGGGGGTCAAACCATGTCCCAAAGGTCACCGGGCCTGGTGTCACTTTAAAGAAGTAGTCCAGTTACACATTTGTGGGCATATAACTTGGCTTCTGAATATCCTAGAGAGGTCGGGTTTGTTTTAGAGTACTCCAATTAACAGCCCCCATTACCCCAAAAAGGAATGGAGTCATTAGCACTTATGGTTTTTACATGGCACCCAGAATTATGTTGCACGAAGCACAATTTCACATCATTCTGGGTTCATTTGTGTGAAAACAAGGTCCAATCAGGCTGAAACGTTACAGGAAGGTAGAATCTATTGAGTTGTAAGTGATCTGAACGTTTCATGATGATAGCACTTTCCTAAGGGGGTCAAACCATGTCCCAAAGGTCACCGGATCTGGTGTCAATTTAAAGAAGTAGTCCAGTTACACATTTGTGGGCTTGTAACTTGGCTTCTGAATTTCCTAGAGAGATCAGGTTTGTTTTAGTGTACTCCAATCAACAGCCCCTACAACCACAAAAGGAATGGAGTCATTAGCACTTATGGTTTGTAAATGGCAACCAGAATTATGTTGCACGAAGCACAATTTCACATCATTCTGTGTCCATTTGTGTGAAAACAAGGTCCAATCAGGCTGAAACGTTACAAGAAGGTAGAATCTATTGAGTTGTAAGTGATCTGAACGTTTCATGATGATCGCACATTCCTATAGGGGGTCAAACCATGTCCCAAAGGTCACCGGGCCTGGTGTCACTTTAAAGAAGTAGTCCAGTTACACATTTGTGGGCTTATAACTTGGCTTCTGAATATCCTAGAGAGGTCAGGTTTGTTTTAAAGTACTCCAATTAACATCCCCCATTACCCCAAAAAGGAATGGAGTCATTAGCACTTATGGTTTGTAAATGGCACCCAGAATTATGTTGCACGAAGCACAATTTCACTTCATTCTGGGTCCATTTGTGTGAAAACAAGGTCCAATCAGGCTGAAACGTTACAAGAAGGTAGAATCTATTGAGTTGTAAGTGATCTGAACGTTTCAAGATGATCACACTTTCCTAAGCGGGCAAAACCATGTCCCAAAGGTCACTGGGCCTGGTGTCACTTTAAAGAAGTAGTCCAGTTACACCTTTGTGGGCTTATAACTTGGCTTCTGAATGTCCTAGAGAGGTCAGGTTTGTTTTAGTGTACTCCAATCAACAGCCCCTACAACCACAAAAAGGAATGGAGTCATTAGCACTTATTGTTTGTAAATGGCACCCAGAATTATGTTGCACGAAGCACAATTTCACATCATTCTGGGTCCATTTGTGTGAAAACAAGGTCCAATCAGTATGAAACGTTACAGGAAGGTAGAATCTATTGAGTTGTAATTGAACTGAACATTTCATGATGATAGCACTTTCCTAAGGGGGTCAAACCATGTCCCAAAGGTCACCGGGCCTGGTGTCACTTTAAAGAAGTAGTCCAGTTACACCTTTGTGGGCTTATAACTTGGCTTCTGAATGTCCTAGAGAGATCAGGTTTGTTTTAGTGTACTCCAATCAACAACCCCTACAACCTCAAAAAGGAATGGGGTCATTAGCACTTATGGTTTGTAAATGGCACCCAGAATTATGTTGCACGAAGCACAATTTCACATCATTCTGGGTCCATTTGTGTGAAAACAAGGTCCAATCAGGCTGAAACGTTACAAGAAGGTAGAATCTATTGAGTTGTAAGGGATCTGAACGTTTCAAGATGATCGCACATTTCTAAGGGGGTAAAACCATGTCCCAAAGGTCACCGGGCCTGGTGTCACTTTAAAGAAGTAGTCCAGTTACACCTTTGTGGGCTTATAACTTGGCTTCTGAATGTCCTAGAGAGGTCAGGTTTGTTTTAGTGTACTCCAATCAACAGCTCCTACAACCACAAAAAGGAATGGAGTCATTAGCACTTATGGTTTTTACATGACACCCAGAATTATGTTGCACGAAGCACAATTTCACATCATTCTGGGTTCATTTGTGTTAAAACAAGGTCCAATCAGGCTGAAATGTTACAGGAAGGTAGAATCTATTGAGTTGTAAGTGATCTGAACGTTTCATGATGATAGCACTTTCGTAAGGGGGTCAAACCATGTCCCAAAGGTCACCGGATCTGGTGTCAATTTAAAGAAGTAGTCCAGTTACACATTTGTGGGCTTGTAACTTGGCTTCTGAATGTCCTAGAGAGATCAGGTTTGTTTTAGTGTACTCCAATCAACAGCCCCTACAACCACAAAAAGGAATGGAGTCATTAGCACTTATGGTTTGTAAATGGCAACCAGAATTATGTTGCACGAAGCACAATTTCACATCATTCTGGGTCCATTTGTGTGAAACCAAGGTCCAATCAGGCTGAAACGTTACAAGAAGGTAGAATCTATTGAGTTGTAAGTGATCTGAACGTTTCATGATGATCGCACATTCCTATAGAGGGTCAAACCATGTCCCAAAGGTCACCGGGCCTGGTGTCACTTTAAAGAAGTAGTCCAGTTACACATTTGTGGGCTTATAACTTGGCTTCTGAATATCCTAGAGAGATCAGGTTTGTTTTAGTGTACTCCAATCAACAACCCCAACAACCTCAAAAAGGAATGGGGTCATTAGCACTTATGGTTTGTAAATGGCACCCAGAATTATGTTGCACGAAGCACAATTTCACATCATTCTGGGTCCATTTGTGTGAAAACAAGGTCCAATCAGGCTGAAACGTTACAAGAAGATAGAATCTATTGAGTTGTAAGTGATCTGAACGTTTCAAGATGATCGCACATTCCTAAGGGGGTAAAACCATGTCCCAAACGTCACCGGGCCTGGTGTCACTTTAAAGAAGTAGTCCAGTTACACCTTTTTGGGCTTATAACTTGGCTTCTGAATGTCCTAGAGAGGTCAGGTTTGTTTTAGTGTACTCCAATCAACAGCCCCTACAACCACAAAAAGGAATGGAGTCATTAGCACTTATGGTTTTTACATGACACCCAGAATTATGTTGCATGAAGCACAATTTCACATCATTCTGGGTTCATTTGTGTGAAAACAAGGTCCAATCAGGCTGAAACGTTACAGGAAGGTAGAATCTATTGAGTTGTAAGTGATCTGAACGTTTCATGATGATAGCAATTTCGTAAGGGGGTCAAACCATGTCCCAAAGGTCACCGGATCTGGTGTCAATTTAAAGAAGTAGTCCAGTTACACATTTGTGGGCTTGTAACTTGGCTTCTGAATGTCCTAGAGAGATCAGGTTTGTTTTAGTGTACTCCAATCAACAACCCCTACAACCACAAAAAGGAATGGAGTCATGAGCACTTATGGTTTGTAAATGGCAACCAGAATTATGTTGCACGAAGCACAATTTCACATCTTTCTGGGTCCATTTGTGTGAAACCAAGGTCCAATCAGGCTGAAACGTTACAAGAAGGTAGAATCTATTGAGTTGTAAGTGATCTGAACGTTTCATGATCATCGTACATTCCTGTAGAGGGTCAAACCATGTCCCAAAGGTCACCGGGCCTGGTGTCACTTTAAAGAAGTAGTCCAGTTACACATTTGTGGGCTTATAACTTGGCTTCTGAATATCCTAGATAGGTCAGGTTTGTTTTACAGTACTCCAATTAACAGCCCCCATTACCCCAAAAAGGAATGGAATCATTAGCACTTATGGTTTGTAAATGGCACCCAGAATTATGTTGCACGAAGCACAATTTCACTTCATTCTGGGTCCATTTGTGTGAAAACAAGGTCCAATCAGGCTGAAACGTTACAAGAAGGTAGAATCTATTTAGTTGTAAGTGATCTGAACGTTTCAAGATGATCGCACATTCCTATAGGGGGTCAAACCATGTCCCAAAGCTCACCGGGCCTGGTGTCACTTTAAAGAAGTTGTCCAGTTACACCTTTGTGGGCTTATAACTTGGCTTCTGAATATCCTAGAGAGGTCGGGTTTGTTTTAGAGTACTCCAATTAACAGCCCCCATTACCCCAAAAAGGAATGGAGTCATTAGCACTTATGGTTTTTACATGGCACCCAGAATTATGTTGCACGAAGCACAATTTCACATCATTCTGGGTTCATTTGTGTGAAAACAAGGTCCAATCAGGCTGAAACGTTACAGGAAGGTAGAATCTATTGAGTTGTAAGTGATCTGAACGTTTCATGATGATAGCACTTTCCTAAGGGGGTCAAACCATGTCCCAAAGGTCACCGGATCTGGTGTCAATTTAAAGAAGTAGTCCAGTTACACATTTGTGGGCTTGTAACTTGGCTTCTGAATTTCCTAGAGAGATCAGGTTTGTTTTAGTGTACTCCAATCAACAGCCCCTACAACCACAAAAGGAATGGAGTCATTAGCACTTATGGTTTGTAAATGGCAACCAGAATTATGTTGCACGAAGCACAATTTCACTTCATTCTGGGTCCATTTGTGTGAAAACAAGGTCCAATCAGGCTGAAACGTTACAAGAAGGTAGAATCTATTGAGTTGTAAGTGATCTGAACGTTTCATGATGATCGCACATTCCTATAGGGGGTCAAACCATGTCCCAAAGGTCACCGGGCCTGGTGTCACTTTAAAGAAGTAGTCCAGTTACACATTTGTGGGCTTATAACTTGGCTTCTGAATATCCTAGAGAGGTCAGGTTTGTTTTAAAGTACTCCAATTAACAGCCCCCATTACCCCAAAAAGGAATGGAGTCATTAGCACTTATGGTTTGTAAATGGCACCCAGAATTATGTTGCACGAAGCACAATTTCACTTCATTCTGGGTCCATTTGTGTGAAAACAAGGTCCAATCAGGCTGAAACGTTACAAGAAGGTAGAATCTATTGAGTTGTAAGTGATCTGAACGTTTCAAGATGATCGCACATTCCTAAGCGGGTAAAACCATGTCCCAAAGGTCACCGGGCCTGGTGTCACTTTAAAGAAGTAGTCCAGTTACACCTTTGTGGGCTTATAACTTGGCTTCTAAATGTCCTAGAGAGGTCAGGTTTGTTTTAGTGTACTCCAATCAACAGCCCCTACAACCACAAAAAGGAATGGAGTCATTAGCACTTATGGTTTGTAAATGGCACCCAGAATTATGTTGCACGAAGCACAATTTCACATCATTCTGGGTCCATTTGTGTGAAAACAAGGTCCAATCAGTATGAAACGTTACAAGAAGGTTGAATCTATTGAGTTGTAAGTGATCTGAACATTTCATGATGATCGCACATTCCTATAGGGGGTCAAACCATGTCCCAAAGGTCACCGGGCCTGGTGTCACTTTAAAGAAGTAGTCCAGTTACACATTTGTGGGCTTATAACTTGGCTTCTGAATAACCTAGAGAGGTCGGGTTTGTTTTAGAGTACTCCAATTAACAGCCCCCATTACCCCAAAAAGGAATGGAGTCATTAGCACTTATGGTTTTTACATGGCACCCAGAATTATGTTGCACGAAGCACAATTTCACATCATTCTGGGTTCATTTGTGTGAAAACAAGGTCCAATCAGGCTGAAACGTTACAGGAAGGTAGAATCTATTGAGTTGTAAGTGATCTGAACATTTCATGATGATAGCACTTTCCTAAGGGGGTCAAACCATGTCCCAAAGGTCACCGGGCCTGGTGTCACTTTAAAGATGTAGTCCAGTTACACCTTTGTGGGCTTATAACTTGGCTTCTGAATGTCCTAGAGAGGTCAGGTTTGTTTTAGTGTACTCCAATCAACAGCCCCTACAACCACAAAAAGGAATGGAGTCATTAGCACTTATGGTTTGTAAATGGCACCCAGAATTATGTTGCACGAAGCACAATTTCACATCATTCTGGGTCCATTTGTGTGAAAACAAGGTCCAATCAGTATGAAACGTTACAAGAAGGTTGAATCTATTGAGTTGTAAGTGATCTGAATGTTTCATGATGATCGCACATTCCTATAGGGGGTCAAACCATGTCCCAAAGGTCACCGGGCCTGGTGTCACTTTAAAGAAGTAGTCCAGTTACACATTTGTGGGCATATAACTTGGCTTCTGAATATCCTAGAGAGGTCGGGTTTGTTTTAGAGTACTCCAATTAACAGCCCCCATTACCCCAAAAAGGAATGGAGTCATTAGCACTTATGGTTTTTACATGGCACCCAGAATTATGTTGCACGAAGCACAATTTCACTTCATTCTGGGTTCATTTGTGTGAAAACAAGATCCAGTCAGGCTGAAACGTTACAGGAAGGTAGAATCTACTGAGTTGTAAGTGATCTGAACGTTTCATAATGATAGCACTTTCGTAAGGGGGTCAAACCATGTCCCAAAGGTCACCGGATCTGGTGTCAATTTAAAGAAGTAGTCCAGTTACACATTTGTGGGCTTGTAACTTGGCTTCTGAATGTCCTAGAGAGATCAGGTTTGTTTTAGTGTACTCCAATCAACAGCCCCTACAACCACAAAAAGGAATGGAGTCATTAGCACTTATGGTTTGTAAATGGCAACCAGAATTATGTTGCACGAAGCACAATTTCACATCATTCTGGGTCCATTTGTGTGAAACCAAGGTCCAATCAGGCTGAAACGTTACAAGAAGGTAGAATCTATTGAGTTGTAAGTGATCTGAACGTTTCATGATGATCGCACATTCCTATAGAGGGTCAAACGTTGTCCCAAAGGTCACCAGGCCTGGTGTCACTTTAAAGAAGTAGTCCAGTTACACATTTGTGGGCTTATAACTTGGCTTCTGAATATCCTAGAGAGGTCAGGTTTGTTTTAAAGTACTCCAATTAACAGCCCCCATTACCCCAAAAAGGAATGGAGTCATTAGCACTTATGGTTTGTAAATGGCACCCAGAATTATGTTGCACAAAGCACAATTTCACATCATTCTGGGTTCATTTGTGTGATAACAAGGTCCAATCAGGCTGAAACTTTACAGGTAGGTAGAATCTATTGAGTTGTAAGTGATCTGAACGTTTCATGATGATAGCACTTTCGTAAGGGGGTCAAACCATGTCCCAAAGGTCACCGGATCTGGTGTCAATTTAAAGAAGTAGTCCAGTTACACATTTGTCGGCTTGTAACTTGGCTTCTGAATGTCCTAGAGAGATCAGGTTTGTTTTAGTGTACTCCAATCAACAACCCCTACAACCACAAAAAGGAATGGAGTCATTCGCACTTATGGTTTGTAAATGGCAACCAGAATTATGTTGCACGAAGCACAATTTCACATCATTCTGGGTCCATTTGTGTGAAAACAAGGCCCAATCAGGCTGAAACGTTACAGGAAGGTAGAATCTATTGAGTTGTAAGTGATCTGAACGTTTCATGATGATAGCACTTTCCTAAGGGGGTCAAACCATGTCCCAAAGGTCACCGGTTCTGGTGTCAATTTAAAGAAGTAGTCCAGTTACATATTTGTGGGCTTATAACTTGGCTTCTGAATGTCCTAGAGAGATCATGGTTGTTTTAGTGTACTCCAATCAACAGCCCCTACAACGACAAAAAGGAATGGAGTCATTAGCACTTATAGTTTGTAAATGGCACCCAGAATTATGTTGCACGAAGCGCAATTTCACATAATTCTGGGTCCATTTGTGTGAAAACAAGGTCCAATCAGGCTGAAACGTTACAAGAAGGTAAAATCTATTGATTTGTAAGTGATCTGAACGTTTCATGATGATCACACATTCCTATGGGGGGTCAAACCAAGTCCCAAAGGTCACCGGGCCTGGTGTCACTTTAAAGAAGTAGTCCAGTTACACCTTTGTGGGCTTATAACTTGGCTTCTGAATATTCTAAAGAGGTCAGGTTTGTTTTAGTGTACTCCAATCAACAGTCCCTACAACCACAAAAAGGACTGGAGTCATTAGCACTTATGGTTTTTAAATGGGACGCAGAATTATGTTGCACGAAGCACAATTTCACATCATTCTGGGTCCATTTGTGTGAAAACAAGGTTCAATCAGGCTGAAACGTTACAAGAAGGTAGAATCTATTGAGTTGTAAGTGATCTGAACGTTTCATGATGATAGCACTTTCCTAAGGGGGTCAAACCATGTCCCAAAGGTCACCGGATCTGGTGACAATTTAAAGAAGTAGTCCAGTTACACATTTGTGGGCTTATAACTTGGATTCTGAATGTCCTAGAGAGATCAGGTTTGTTTTAGTGTACTCCAATCAACAGCCCCTACAACCACAAAAAGGAATGGAGTCATTAGCACTTATGGTTTTTAAATGGCACCCAGAATTATGTTGCACGAAGCACAATTTCACATCATTCTGGGTTCATTTGTGTGAAAACAAGGTCCAATAAGACTGAAACGTTACAGGAAGGTAGAATCTATTGAGTAGTAAGTGATCTGAACGTTTCATGATGATAGCACTTTCCTAAGGGGGTCAAACCATGTCCCAAAGGTCACCGGATCTGGTGTCAATTTAAAGAAGTAGTCCAGTTACACATTTGTGGGCTTATAACTTGGCTTCTGAATGTCCTAGAGAGATCAGGTTTGTTTTAGTGTACTCCAATCAACAGCCCCTACAACCGCAAAAAGGAATGGAGTCATTAGCACTTATGGTTTGTAAATGGCACCCAGAATTATGTTGCACGAAGCACAATTTCACATCATTCTGTGTCCATTTGTGTGAAAACAAGGTCCAATCAGGCTGAAACGCTACAAGAAGGTAGAATCTATTGAGTTGTAAGTGATCTGAACGTTTCAAGATGATCGCACATTCCTATAGGGGGTAAAACCATGTCCCAAAGGTCACCGGGCCTGGTGTCACTTTAAAGATGTAGTCCAGTTACACATTTGTGGGCTTATAACTTGGCTTCTGAATGTCCTAGAGAGATCAGGTTTGTTTTAGTATACTCCAATCAACAGCCCCTACAACCACAAAAAGGAATGGAGTCATTAGCACTTATGCTTTGTAAATGGCACCCAGAATTATGTTGAACGAAGCACAATTTCACATCATTCTGGGTTCATTTGTGTGAAAAAAAGGTCCAGTCAGGCTGAAACGTTACAGGAAGGTAGAATCTATTGAGTTGTAAGTGATCTGAACGTTTCATGATGATAGCACTTTCCTAAGGGGGTCAAACCATGTCCCAAAGGTCACCGGATCTGGTGTCAATTTAAAGAAGTAGTCCAGTTACACGTTTGTGGGCTTATAACTTGGCTTCTGAATGTCCTAGAGAGATCAGGTTTGTTTTAATGTACTCCAATCAACAGCCCCTACAACCACAAAAAGGAATGGAGTCATTAGCACTTATGGTTTGTAAATGGCACCCAGAATTATGTTGCACGAAGCACAATTTCACATCATTCTGGGTTCATTTGTGTGAAAACAAGGTCCAATCAGGCTGAAACGTTACAGGAAGGTAGAATCTATTGAGTTGTAAGTGATCTGAACGTTTCATGATGATAGCACTTTCCTAAGGGGGTCAAACCATGTCCCAAAGGTCACCGGATCTGGTGTCAATTTAAAGTAGTCCAGTTACACATTTGTGGGCTTATAACTTGGCTTCTGAATGTCCTAGAGAGATCAGGTTTGTTTTAATGTACTCCAATCAACAGCCCCTACAACCTCAAAAAGGAATGGAGTCATTAGCACTTATGGTTTGTAAATGGCACCCAGAATTATGTTGCACGAAGCACAATTTCACATCATTCTGGGTCCATTTGTGTGAAAACAAGGTCCAATCAGGCTGAAACGTTACAAGAAGGTAGAATCTATTGAGTTGTAAGTGATCTGAACGTTTCATGATGATAGCACTTTCCTAAGGGGGTCAAACCATGTCCCAAAGGTCACCGGATCTGGTGTCAATTTAAAGAAGTAGTCCAGTTACACATTTGTGGGCTTATAACTTGGCTTCTGAATGTCCTAGAGAGATCAGGTTTGTTTTAGTGTACTCCAATCAACAGCCCCTACAACCACAAAAAGAAATGGAGTCATTAGCACTTATGGTTTGTAAATGGCACACAGAATTATGTTGCACGAAGCACAATTTCACATCATTCTGGGTCCATTTGTGTGAAAACAAGGTCCAATCAGGCTGAAAAATTACAGGAAGGTAGAATCTATTGAGTTGTAAGTGATCTGAACGTTTCAAGATGATCGCACATTCCTATAGGGGGTAAAACCATGTCCCAAAGGTCACCGGGCCTGGTGTCACTTTAAAGATGTAGTCCAGTTACACCTTTGTGGGCTTATAACTTGGCTTCTGAAAGTCCTAGAGAGGTTAAGTTTGTTTTAGTGTACTCCAATCAACAGCCCCTACAGCCACAAAAAGGAATGGAGTCATTAGCACTTATGGTTTGTAAATGGCACCCAAAATTATGTTGCACGAAGCACAATTTCACATCATTCTGGGTTCATTTGTGTGAAAACAAGGTCCAATCAGGCTGAAACGTTACAGGAAGGTAGAGTCTATTGAGTTGTAAGTGATCTGAACGTTTCATGATGATAGCACTTTCCTAAGGGGGTCAAACCATGTCCCAAAGGTCACCGGATCTGGTGTCACTTTAAAGAAGTAGTCCAGTTACACATTTGTGGGCTTATAACTTGGCTTCTGAATGTCCTAGAGAGGTCAGGTTTGTTTTAGTGTACTCCAATCAACAGCCCCTACAACCACAAAAAGGAATGGAGACATTAGCACTTATGATTTTTAAATGGCACCCAGAATTATGTTGCACGAAGCACAATTTCACATCATTCTGGGTCCATTTGTGTGAAAACAAGGTCCAATCAGGCTGAAACGTTACAGGAAGGTAGAATATATTGAGTTGTAAGTGATCTGAATGTTTCATGATGATAGCACTTTCCTAAGGGGGTCAAACCATGTCCCAAAGGTCACCGGATCTGGTGTCAATTTAAAGAAGTAGTCCAGTTACACATTTGTGGGCTTATAACTTGGCTTCTGAATGTCCCTGAGAGATCAGGTTTGTTTTAGTATACTCCAATCAACAGCCCCTACAACCACAAAAAGGAATGGAGTCATTAGCACTTATGGTTTTTAAATGGCACCCAGAATTATGTTGCACGAAGCACAATTTCACATCATTCTAGGTCCATTTGTGTGAAAACAAGGTCCAATCAGGCTGAAACGTTACAGGAAGGTAGAATCTATTGATTTGTAAGTGATCTGAACGTTTCATGATGATAGCACTTTCCTAAGGGGGTCAAACCATGTCCCAAAGGTCACCGGATCTGGTGTCAATTTAAAGAAGTAGTCCAGTTACACATTTGTGGGCTTATAACTTGGCTTCTGAATGTCCTATAGAGATAGGGTTTGTTTTAATGTACTCCAATCAACAGCCCCTACAACCACAAAAAGTAATGGAGTCATTAGCACTTATGGTTTGTAAATGGCACCCAGAATTATGTTGCACGAAGCACAATTTCACATCATTCTGGGTCCATTTGTGTGAAAACAAGGTCCAATCAGGCTGAAACGCTACAAGAAGGTAGAATCTATTGAGTTGTAAGTGATCTGAACGTTTCATGATGATAGCACTTTCCTAAGGGGGTCAAACCATGTCCCAAAGGTCACCGGATCTGGTGTCAATTTAAAGAAGTAGTCCAGTTACACATTTGTGGGCTTATAACTTGGCTTCTGAATGTCCTCGAGAGATCAGGTTTGTTTTAGTGTACTCCAATCAACAGCCCCTACAACCACAAAAAGGAATGGAGTCATTAGCACTTATGGTTTGTAAATGGCACCCAGAATTATGTTGCACGAAGCACAATTTCACATCATTCTGGGTCCATTTGTGTGAAAACAAGGTCCAATCAGGCTGAAACGTTACAGGAAGGTAGAATCTATTGAGTTGTAAGTGATCTGAACGTTTCAAGATGATAGCATTTTCCTAAGGGGGTCAAACCATGTCCCAAAGGTCACCGGATCTGGTGTCAATTTAAAGAAGTAGTCCAGTTACACATTTGTGGGCTTATAACTTGGCTTCTGAATGTCCTAGAGAGATCAGGTTTGTTTTACTATACTCCAATCAACAGCCCCTACAACCACAAAAAGGAATGGAGTCATTAGCACTTATGGTTTTTAAATGGCACCCAGAATTATGTTGCATGAAGCCCAATTTCACATCATTCTGGGTTCATTTGTGTGAAAACAAGGTCCAGTCAGGCTGAATCGTTACAGGAAGGTAGAATCTATTGAGTTGTAAGTGATCTGAACGTTTCATGATGATAGCACTTTCCTAAGGGGGTCAAACCATGTCCCAAATGTCACCCGATCTGGTGTCAATTTAAAGAAGTTGTCCAGTTACACATTTGTGGGCTTATAACTTGGCTTCTGAATGTCCTAGAGCGATCAGGTTTGTTTTAGTGTACTCCAATCAACAGCCCCTACAACCACAAAAAGGAATGGAGACATTAGCACTTATGGTTTTTAAATGGCACCCAGAATTATGTTGCACGAAGCACAATTTCACATCATTCTGGGTTCATTTGTGTGAAAACAAGGTCCAATCAGGCTGAAACGTTACAGGAAGGTAGAATCTATTGAGTTGTAAGTGATCTGAACGTTTCATGATGATAGCACTTTCCTAAGGGTGTCAAACCATGTCCCAAAGGTCACCGGATCTGGTGTCACTTTAAAGAAGTAGTCCAGTTACACATTTGTGGGCTTATAACTTGGCTTCTGAATGTCCTAGAGAGGTCAGGTTTGTTTTATTGTACTCCAATCAACAGCCTCTACAACCACAAAAAGGAATGGAGACATTAGCACTTATGGTTTGTAAATGGCACCCAGAATTATGTTGCACGAAGCACAATTTCACATCATTCTGGGTCCATTTGTGTGAAAACAAGGTCCAATCAGGCTGAAACGTTACAGGAAGGTAGAGTCTATTGAGTTGTAAGTGATCTGAACGTTTCATGATGATAGCACTTTCCTAAGGGGGTCAAACCATGTCCCAAAGGTCAACGGATCTGGTGTCAATTTAAAGAAGTAGTCCCGTTACACATTTGTGGGCTTATAACTTGGCTTCTGAATGTCCTAGAGAGATCAGGTTTGTTTTAATATACTCCAATCAACAGCCCCTACAACCACAAAAAGGAATGGAGTCATTAGCACTTATGGTTTGTAAATGGCACCCAGAATTATGTTGCACGAAGCACAATTTCACATCATTCTGTGTCCATTTGTGTGAAAACAAGGTCCAATCAGGCTGAAACGCTACAAGAAGGTAGAATCTATTGAGTTGTAAGTGATCTGAACGTTTCAAGATGATCGCACATTCCTATAGGGGGTAAAACCATGTCCCAAAGGTCACCGGGCCTGGTGTCACTTTAAAGATGTAGTCCAGTTACACCTTTGTGGGCTTATAACTTGGCTTCTGAATGTCCTAGAGAGGTTAGGTTTGTTTTAGTGTACTCCAATCAAAAGCCCCTACAGCCACAAAAAGGAATGGAGTCATTAGCACTTATGGTTTGTAAATGGCACCCAGAATTATGTTGCACGAAGCACAATTTCACATCATTCTGGGTTCATTTGTGTGAAAACAAGGTCCAATCAGGCTGAAACGTTACAGGAAGGTAGAATCTATTGAGTTGTAAGTGATCTGAACGTTTCATGATGATAGCACTTTCCTAAGGGGGTCAAACCATGTCCCAAAGGTCACCGGATCTGGTGTCACTTTAAAGAAGTAGTCCAGTTACACATTTGTGGGCTTATAACTTGGCTTCTGAATATCCTAGAGAGGTCAGGTTTGTTTTAGTGTACTCCAATCAACAGCCCCTACAACCACAAAAAGGAATGGAGACATTAGCACTTATGATTTTTAAATGGCACCCAGAATTATGTTGCACGAAGCACAATTTCACATCATTCTGGGTCCATTTGTGTGAAAACAAGGTCCAATCAGGCTGAAACGTTACAGGAAGGTAGAATCTATTGAGTTGTAAGTGATCTGAATGTTTCATGATGATAGCACTTTCCTAAGGGGGTCAAACCATGTCCCAAAGGGCACCGGGCCTGGTGTCAATTTAAAGAAATAGTCCAGTTACACATTTGTGGGCTTATAACTTGGCTTCTGAATGTCCCTGAGAGATCAGGTTTGTTTTAGTATACTCCAATCAACAGCCCCTACAACCACAAAAAGGAATGGAGTCATTAGCACTTATGGTTTTTAAATGGCACCCAGAATTATGTTGCACGAAGCACAATTTCACATCATTCTAGGTCCATTTGTGTGAAAACAAGGTCCAATCAGGCTGAAACGTTACAGGAAGGTAGAATCTATTGAGTTGTAAGTGATCTGAACGTTTCATGATGATAGCACTTTCCTAAGGGGGTCAAACCATGTCCCAAAGGTCACCGGATCTGGTGTCAATTTAAAGAAATAGTCCAGTTACACATTTGTGGGCTTATAACTTGGCTTCTGAATGTCCTAGAGAGATCAGGTTTGTTTTAGTATACTCCAATCAACAGCCCCTACAACCACAAAAAGGAATGGAGTCATTAGCACTTATGCTTTGTAAATGGCACCCAGAATTATGTTGAACGAAGCACAATTTCACATAATTCTGGGTTCATTTGTGTGAAAACAAGGTCCAATCAGGCTGAAACGTTACAGGAAGGTAGAATCTATTGAGTTGTAAGTGATCTGAACGTTTCATGATGATAGCACTTTCCTAAGGGGGTCAAACCATGTCCCAAAGGTCACCGGATCTGGTGTCAATTTAAAGAAGTAGTCCAGTTACACATTTGTGGGCTTATAACTTGGCTTCTGAATGTCCTATAGAGATCAGGTTTGTTTTAATGTACTCCAATCAACAGCCCCTAAAATCACAAAAAGGAATGGAGTCATTAGCACTTATGGTTTGTAAATTGCACCCAGAATTATGTTGCACGAAGCACAATTTCACATCATTCTGGGTCCATTTGTGTGAAAACAAGGTCCAATCAGGCTGAAACGTTACAGGAAGGTAGAATCTATTGAGTTGTAAGTGATCTGAACGTTTCAAGATGATAGCATTTTCCTAAGGGGGTCAAACCATGTCCCAAAGGTCACCGGATCTGGTGTCAATTTAAAGAAGTAGTCCAGTTACACATTTGTGGGCTTATAACTTGGCTTCTGAATGTCCTAGAGAGATCAGGTTTGTTTTAGTATACTCCAATCAACAGCCCCTACAACCACAAAAAGGAATGGAGTCATTAGCACTTATGGTTTTTAAATGGCACCCAGAATTATGTTGCACGAAGCCCAATTTCACATCATTCTGGGTTCATTTGTGTGAAAACAAGGTCCAGTCAGGCTGAAACGTTACAGGAAGGTAGAATCTATTGAGTTGTAAGTGATCTGAATGTTTCATGATGATAGCACTTTCCTAAGGGGGTCAAACCATGTCCCAAAGGTCACCGGATCTGGTGTCAATTTAAAGAAGTTGTCCAGTTACACATTTCTGGGCTTATAACTTGGCTTCTGAATGTCCTAGAGCGATCAGGTTTGTTTTAGTGTACTCCAATCAACAGCCCCTACAACCACAAAAAGGAATGGAGACATTAGCACTTATGGTTTTTAAATGGCACCCAGAATTATGTTGCACGAAGCACAATTTCACATCATTCTGGGTTCATTTGTGTGAAAACAAGGTCCAATCAGGCTGAAACGTTACAGGAAGGTAGAATCTATTGAGTTGTAAGTGATCTGAACGTTTCATGATGATAGCACTTTCCTAAGGGGGTCAAACCATGTCCCAAAGGTCAACGGATCTGGTGTCAATTTAAAGAAGTAGTCCAGTTACACATTTGTGGGCTTATAACTTGGCTTCTGAATGTCCTAGAGAGATCAGGTTTGTTTTAATATACTCCAATCAACAGCCCCTACAACCACAAAAAGGAATGGAGTCATTAGCACTTATGGTTTGTAAATGGCACCCAGAATTATGTTGCACGAAGCACAATTTCACATCATTCTGTGTCCATTTGTGTGAAAACAAGGTCCAATCAGGCTGAAACGCTACAAGAAGGTAGAATCTATTGAGTTGTAAGTGATCTGAACGTTTCAAGATGATCGCACATTCCTATAGGGGGTAAAACCATGTCCCAAAGGTCACCGGGCCTGGTGTCACTTTAAAGATGTAGTCCAGTTACACCTTTGTGGGCTTATAACTTGGCTTCTGAATGTCCTAGAGAGGTTAGGTTTGTTTTAGTGTACTCCAATCAAAAGCCCCTACAGCCACAAAAAGGAATGGAGTCATTAGCACTTATGGTTTGTAAATGGCACCCAGAATTATGTTGCACGAAGCACAATTTCACATCATTCTGGGTTCATTTGTGTGAAAACAAGGTCCAATCAGGCTGAAACGTTACAGGAAGGTAGAATCTATTGAGTTGTAAGTGATCTGAACGTTTCATGATGATAGCACTTTCCTAAGGGGGTCAAACCATGTCCCAAAGGTCACCGGATCTGGTGTCACTTTAAAGAAGTAGTCCAGTTACACATTTGTGGGCTTATAACTTGGCTTCTGAATATCCTAGAGAGGTCAGGTTTGTTTTAGTGTACTCCAATCAACAGCCCCTACAACCACAAAAAGGAATGGAGACATTAGCACTTATGATTTTTAAATGGCACCCAGAATTATGTTGCACGAAGCACAATTTCACATCATTCTGGGTCCATTTGTGTGAAAACAAGGTCCAATCAGGCTGAAACGTTACAGGAAGGTAGAATCTATTGAGTTGTAAGTGATCTGAATGTTTCATGATGATAGCACTTTCCTAAGGGGGTCAAACCATGTCCCAAAGGTCACCGGGCCTGGTGTCAATTTAAAGAAATAGTCCAGTTACACATTTGTGGGCTTATAACTTGGCTTCTGAATGTCCCTGAGAGATCAGGTTTGTTTTAGTATACTCCAATCAACAGCCCCTACAACCACAAAAAGGAATGGAGTCATTAGCACTTATGGTTTTTAAATGGCACCCAGAATTATGTTGCACGAAGCACAATTTCACATCATTCTAGGTCCATTTGTGTGAAAACAAGGTCCAATCAGGCTGAAACGTTACAGGAAGGTAGAATCTATTGAGTTGTAAGTGATCTGAACGTTTCATGATGATAGCACTTTCCTAAGGGGGTCAAACCATGTCCCAAAGGTCACCGGATCTGGTGTCAATTTAAAGAAATAGTCCAGTTACACATTTGTGGGCTTATAACTTGGCTTCTGAATGTCCTAGAGAGATCAGGTTTGTTTTAGTATACTCCAATCAACAGCCCCTACAACCACAAAAAGGAATGGAGTCATTAGCACTTATGCTTTGTAAATGGCACCCAGAATTATGTTGAACGAAGCACAATTTCACATAATTCTGGGTTCATTTGTGTGAAAACAAGGTCCAATCAGGCTGAAACGTTACAGGAAGGTAGAATCTATTGAGTTGTAAGTGATCTGAACGTTTCATGATGATAGCACTTTCCTAAGGGGGTCAAACCATGTCCCAAAGGTCACCGGATCTGGTGTCAATTTAAAGAAGTAGTCCAGTTACACATTTGTGGGCTTATAACTTGGCTTCTGAATGTCCTATAGAGATCAGGTTTGTTTTAATGTACTCCAATCAACAGCCCCTAAAATCACAAAAAGGAATGGAGTCATTAGCACTTATGGTTTGTAAATTGCACCCAGAATTATGTTGCACGAAGCACAATTTCACATCATTCTGGGTCCATTTGTGTGAAAACAAGGTCCAATCAGGCTGAAACGTTACAGGAAGGTAGAATCTATTGAGTTGTAAGTGATCTGAACGTTTCAAGATGATAGCATTTTCCTAAGGGGGTCAAACCATGTCCCAAAGGTCACCGGATCTGGTGTCAATTTAAAGAAGTAGTCCAGTTACACATTTGTGGGCTTATAACTTGGCTTCTGAATGTCCTAGAGAGATCAGGTTTGTTTTAGTATACTCCAATCAACAGCCCCTACAACCACAAAAAGGAATGGAGTCATTAGCACTTATGGTTTTTAAATGGCACCCAGAATTATGTTGCACGAAGCCCAATTTCACATCATTCTGGGTTCATTTGTGTGAAAACAAGGTCCAGTCAGGCTGAAACGTTACAGGAAGGTAGAATCTATTGAGTTGTAAGTGATCTGAATGTTTCATGATGATAGCACTTTCCTAAGGGGGTCAAACCATGTCCCAAAGGTCACCGGATCTGGTGTCAATTTAAAGAAGTTGTCCAGTTACACATTTCTGGGCTTATAACTTGGCTTCTGAATGTCCTAGAGCGATCAGGTTTGTTTTAGTGTACTCCAATCAACAGCCCCTACAACCACAAAAAGGAATGGAGACATTAGCACTTATGGTTTTTAAATGGCACCCAGAATTATGTTGCACGAAGCACAATTTCACATCATTCTGGGTTCATTTGTGTGAAAACAAGGTCCAATCAGGCTGAAACGTTACAGGAAGGTAGAATCTATTGAGTTGTAAGTGATCTGAACGTTTCATGATGATAGCACTTTCCTAAGGGGGTCAAACCATGTCCCAAAGGTCAACGGATCTGGTGTCAATTTAAAGAAGTAGTCCAGTTACACATTTGTGGGCTTATAACTTGGCTTCTGAATGTCCTAGAGAGATCAGGTTTGTTTTAGTATACTCCAATCAACAGCCCCTACAACCACAAAAAGGAATGGAGTCATTAGCACTTATGGTTTTTAAATGGCACCCAGAATTATGTTGCACGAAGCCCAATTTCACATCATTCTGGGTTCATTTGTGTGAAAACAAGGTCCAGTCAGGCTGAAACGTTACAGGAAGGTAGAATCTATTGAGTTGTAAGTGATCTGAACGTTTCATGATGATAGCACTTTCCTAAGGGGGTCAAACCATGTCCCAAAGGTCACCGGATCTGGTGTCAATTTAAAGAAGTTGTCCAGTTACACATTTGTGGGCTTATAACTTGGCTTCTGAATGTCCTAGAGCGATCAGGTTTGTTTTAGTGTACTCCAATCAACAGCCCCTACAACCACAAAAAGGAATGGAGACATTAGCACTTATGGTTTTTAAATGGCACCCAGAATTATGTTGCACGAAGCACAATTTCACATCATTCTGTGTTCATTTGTGTGAAAACAAGGTCCAATCAGGCTGAAACGTTACAGGAAGGTAGAATCTATTGAGTTGTAAGTGATCTGAACGTTTCATGATGATAGCACTTTCCTAAGGGGGTCAAACCATGTCCCAAAGGTCACCGGATCTGGTGTCACTTTAAAGAAGTAGTCCAGTTACACATTTGTGGGCTTATAACTTGGCTTCTGAATGTCCTAGAGAGATCAGGTTTGTTTTAATATACTCCAATCAACAGCCCCTACAACCACAAAAAGGAATGGAGTCATTAGCACTTATGGTTTTTAAATGGCACCCAGAATTATGTTGCACGAAGCCCAATTTCACATCATTCTGGGTTCATTTGTGTGAAAACAAGGTCCAGTCAGGCTGAAACGTTACAGGAAGGTAGAATCTATTGAGTTGTAAGTGATCTGAACGTTTCATGATGATAGCACTTTCCTAAGGGGGTCAAACCATGTCCCAAAGGTCACCGGATCTGGTGTCAATTTAAAGAAGTTGTCCAGTTACACATTTGTGGGCTTATAACTTGGCTTCTGAATGTCCTAGAGAGGTCAGGTTTGTTTTAGTGTACTCCAATCAACAGCCCCTACAACCACAAAAAGGAATGGAGTCATTAGCACTTATGGTTTGTAAATGGCAACCAGAATTATGTTGCACGAAGCACAATTTCACATCATTCTGGGTTCATTTGTGTGAAAACAAGGTCCAATCAGGCTGAAACGTTACAGGAAGGTAGAATCTATTGAGTTGTAAGTGATCTGAACGTTTCATGATGATAGCACTTTCCTAAGGGGGTCAAACCATGTCCCAAAGGTCACCGGATCTGGTGTCACTTTAAAGAAGTAGTCCAGTTACACATTTGTGGGCTTATAACTTGGCTTCTGAATGTCCTAGAGCGATCAGGTTTGTTTTAATATACTCCAATCAACAGCCCCTACAACCACAAAAAGGAATGGAGTCATTAGCACTTATGGTTTTTAAATGGCACCCAGAATTATGTTGCACGAAGCCCAATTTCACATCATTCTGGGTTCATTTGTGTGAAAACAAGGTCCAGTCAGGCTGAAACGTTACAGGAAGGTAGAATCTATTGAGTTGTAAGTGATCTGAACGTTTCATGATGATAGCACTTTCCTAAGGGGGTCAAACCATGTCCCAAAGGTCACCGGATCTGGTGTCAATTTAAAGAAGTTGTCCAGTTACACATTTGTGGGCTTATAACTTGGCTTCTGAATGTCCTAGAGCGATCAGGTTTGTTTTAGTGTACTCCAATCAACAGCCCCTACAACCACAAAAAGGAATGGAGACATTATCACTTATGGTTTTTAAATGGCACCCAGAATTATGTTGCTCGAAGCACAATTTCACATCATTCTGGGTTCATTTGTGTGAAAACAAGGTCCAATCAGGCTGAAACGTTACAGGAAGGTAGAATCTATTGAGTTGTAAGTGATCTGAACGTTTCATGATGATAGCACTTTCCTAAGGGGGTCAAACCATGTCCCAAAGGTCACCGGATCTGGTGTCACTTTAAAGAAGTAGTCCAGTTACACATTTGTGGGCTTATAACTTGGCTTCTGAATGTCCTAGAGAGGTCAGGTTTATTTTATTGTACTCCAATCAACAGCCTCTACAACCACAAAAAGGAATGGAGACATTAGCACTTATGGTTTGTAAATGGCACCCAGAATTATTTTGCACGAAGCACAATTTCACATCATTCTTGGTCCATTTGTGTGAAAACAAGGTCCAATCAGGCTGAAACGTTACAGGAAGGTAGAATCTATTGAGTTGTAAGTGATCTAAACGTTTCATGATGATAGCACTTTCCTAAGGGGGTCAAACCATGTCCCAAAGGTCAACGGATCTGGTGTCAATTTAAAGAAGTAGTCCAGTTACACATTTGTGGGCTTATAACTTGGCTTCTGAATGTCCTAGAGAGATCAGGTTTGTTTTAGTATACTCCAATCAACAGCCCCTACAACCACAAAAAGGAATGGAGTCATTAGCACTTATGCTTTGTAAATGGCACCCAGAATTATGTTGCACGAAGCACAATTTCACATCATTCTGGGTCCATTTGTGTGAAAACAAGGTCCAATCAGGCTGAAACGTTACAGGAAGGTAGAATCTATTGAGTTGTAAGTGATCTGAACGTTTCAAGATGATCGCACATTCCTATAGGGGGTAAAACCATGTCCCAAAGGTCACCGGGCCTGGTGTCACTTTAAAGATGTAGTCCAGTTACACCTTTGTGGGCTTATAACTTGGCTTCTGAATGTCCTAGAGAGGTTAGGTTTGTTTTAGTGTACTCCAATCAAAAGCCCCTACAGCCACAAAAAGGAATGGAGTCATTAGCACTTATGGTTTGTAAATGGCACCCAGAATTATGTTGCACGAAGCACAATTTCACATCATTCTGGGTTCATTTGTGTGAAAACAAGGTCCAATCAGGCTGAAACGTTACAGGAAGGTAGAATCTATTGAGTTGTAAGTGATCTGAACGTTTCATGATGATAGCACTTTCCTAAGGGGGTCAAACCATGTCCCAAAGGTCACCGGATCTGGTGTCACTTTAAAGAAGTAGTCCAGTTACACATTTGTGGGCTTATAACTTGGCTTCTGAATGTCCTAGAGAGGTCAGGTTTGTTTTAGTGTACTCCAATCAACAGCCACTACAACCACAAAAAGGAATGGAGACATTAGCACTTATGATTTTTAAATGGCACCCAGAATTATGTTGCACGAAGCACAATTTCACATCATTCTGGGTCCATTTGTGTGAAAACAAGGTCCAATCAGGCTGAAACGTTACAGGAAGGTAGAATCTATTGAGTTGTAAGTGATCTGAATGTTTCATGATGATAGCACTTTCCTAAGGGGGTCAAACCATGTCCCAAAGGTCACCGGATCTGGTGTCAATTTAAAGAAGTAGTCCAGTTACACATTTGTGGGCTTATAACTTGGCTTCTGAATGTCCCTGAGAGATCAGGTTTGTTTTAGTATACTCCAATCAACAGCCCCTACAACCACAAAAAGGAATGGAGTCATTAGCACTTATGGTTTTTAAATGGCACCCAGAATTATGTTGCACGAAGCACAATTTCACATCATTCTAGGTCCATTTGTGTGAAAACAAGGTCCAATCAGGCTGAAACGTTACAGGAAGGTAGAATCTATTGAGTTGTAAGTGATCTGAACGTTTCATGATGATAGCACTTTCCTAAGGGGGTCAAACCATGTCCCAAAGGTCACCGGATCTGGTGTCAATTTAAAGAAGTAGTCCAGTTACACATTTGTGGGCTTATAACTTGGCTTCTGAATGTCCTAGAGAGATCAGGTTTGTTTTAGTATACTCCAATCAACAGCCCCTACAACCACAAAAAGGAATGGAGTCATTAGCACTTATGCTTTGTAAATGGCACCCAGAATTATGTTGAACGAAGCACAATTTCACATCATTCTGGGTTCATTTGTGTGAAAACAAGGTCCAATCAGGCTGAAACGTTACAGGAAGGTAGAATCTATTGAGTTGTAAGTGATCTGAACGTTTCATGATGATAGCACTTTCCTAAGGGGGTCAAACCATGTCCCATAGGTCAACGGATCTGGTGTCAATTTAAAGAAGTAGTCCAGTTACACATTTGTGGGCTTATAACTTGGCTTCTGAATGTCCTAGAGAGATCAGGTTTGTTTTAGTATACTCCAATCAACAGCCCCTACAGCCAGAAAAAGGAATGGAGTCATTAGCACTTATGGTTTGTAAATGGCACCCAGAATTATGTTGCACGAAGCACAATTTCACATCATTCTGGGTTCATTTGTGTGAAAACAAGGTCCAGTCAGGCTGAAACGTTACAGGAAGGTAGAATCTATTGAGTTGTAAGTGATCTGAATGTTTCATGATGATAGCACTTTCCTAAGGGGGTCAAACCATGTCCCAAAGGTCACCGGATCTGGTGTCAATTTAAAGTAGTCCAGTTACACATTTGTGGGCTTATAACTTGGCTTCTGAATGTCCTAGAGAGATCAGGTTTGTTTTAATGTACTCCAATCAACAGCCCCTACAACCTCAAAAAGGAATGGAGTCATTAGCACTTATGGTTTGTAAATGGCACCCAGAATTATGTTGCACGAAGCACAATTTCACATCATTCTGGGTCCATTTGTGTGAAAACAAGGTCCAATCAGGCTGAAACGTTACAAGAAGGTAGAATCTATTGAGTTGTAAGTGATCTGAACGTTTCATGATGATAGCACTTTCCTAAGGGGGTCAAACCATGTCCCAAAGGTCACCGGATCTGGTGTCAATTTAAAGAAGTAGTCCAGTTACACATTTGTGGGCTTATAACTTGGCTTCTGAATGTCCTAGAGTGATCAGGTTTGTTTTAGTGTACTCCAATCAACAGCCCCTACAACAACAAAAAGAAATGGAGTCATTAGCACTTATGGTTTGTAAATGGCACACAGAATTATGTTGCACGAAGCACAATTTCACATCATTCTGGTTCCATTTGTGTGAAAACAAGGTCCAATCAGGCTGAAAAATTACAGGAAGGTAGAATCTATTGAGTTGTAAGTGATCTGAACGTTTCAAGATGATCGCACATTCCTATAGGGGGTAAAACCATGTCCCAAAGGTCACCGGGCCTGGTGTCACTTTAAAGATGTAGTCCAGTTACACCTTTGTGGGCTTATAACTTGGCTTCTGAAAGCCCTAGAGAGGTTAAGTTTGTTTTAGTGTACTCCAATCAACAGCCCCTACAGCCACAAAAAGGAATGGAGTCATTAGCACTTATGGTTTGTAAATGGCACCCAAAATTATGTTGCACGAAGCACAATTTCACATCATTCTGGGTTCATTTGTGTGAAAACAAGGTCCAATCAGGCTGAAACGTTACAGGAAGGTAGAATCTATTGAGTTGTAAGTGATCTGAACGTTTCATGATGATAGCACTTTCCTAAGGGGGTCAAACCATGTCCCAAAGGTCACCGGATCTGGTGTCACTTTAAAGAAGTAGTCCAGTTACACATTTGTGGGCTTATAACTTGGCTTCTGAATGTCCTAGAGAGGTCAGGTTTGTTTTAGTGTACTCCAATCAACAGCCCCTACAACCACAAAAAGGAATGGAGACATTAGCACTTATGATTTTTAAATGGCACCCAGAATTATGTTGCACGAAGCACAATTTCACATCATTCTGGGTCCATTTGTGTGAAAACAAGGTCCAATCAGGCTGAAACGTTACAGGAAGGTAGAATCTATTGAGTTGTAAGTGATCTGAATGTTTCATGATGATAGCACTTTCCTAAGGGGGTCAAACCATGTCCCAAAGGTCACCGGATCTGGTGTCAATTTAAAGAAGTAGTCCAGTTACACATTTGTGGGCTTATAACTTGGCTTCTGAATGTCCCTGAGAGATCAGGTTTGTTTTAGTATACTCCAATCAACAGCCCCTACAACCACAAAAAGGAATGGAGACATTAGCACTTATGATTTTTAAATGGCACCCAGAATTATGTTGCACGAAGCACAATTTCACATCATTCTGGGTCCATTTGTCTGAAAACAAGGTCCAATCAGGCTGAAACGTTACAGAAAGGTAGAATCTATTGAGTTGTAAGTGATCTGAACGTTTCATGATGATAGCACTTTCCTAAGGGGGTCAAACCATGTCCCAAAGGTCACCGGATCTGGTGTCAATTTAAAGAAGTAGTCCAGTTACACATTTGTGGGCTTATAACTTGGCTTCTGAATGTCCTAGAGAGATCAGGTTTGTTTTAGTATACTCCAATCAACAGCCCCTACAACCACAAAAAGGAATGGAGTCATTAGCACTTATGCTTTGTAAATGGCACCCAGAATTATGTTGAACGAAGCACAATTTCACATCATTCTGGGTTCATTTGTGTGAAAACAAGGTCCAGTCAGGCTGAAACGTTACAGGAAGGTAGAATCTATTGAGTTGTAAGTGATCTGAACGTTTCATGATGATAGCACTTTCCTAAGGGGGTCAAACCATGTCCCAAAGGTCACCGGATCTGGTGTCAATTTAAAGAAGTAGTCCAGTTACACGTTTGTGGGCTTATAACTTGGCTTCTGAATGTCCTAGAGAGATAAGGTTTGTTTTAATGTACTCCAATCAACAGCCCCTACAACCACAAAAAGGAATGGAGTCATTAGCACTTATGGTTTGTAAATGGCACCCAGAATTATGTTGCACGAAGCACAATTTCACATCATTCTGGGTTCATTTGTGTGAAAACAAGGTCCAATCAGGCTGAAACGTTACAGGAAGGTAGAATCTATTGAGTTGTAAGTGATCTGAACGTTTCATGATGATAGCACTTTCCTAAGGGGGTCAAACCATGTCCCAAAGGTCACCGGATCTGGTGTCAATTTAAAGTAGTCCAGTTACACATTTGTGGGCTTATAACTTGGCTTCTGAATGTCCTAGAGAGATCAGGTTTGTTTTAATGTACTCCAATCAACAGCCCCTACAACCTCAAAAAGGAATGGAGTCATTAGCACTTATGGTTTGTAAATGGCACCCAGAATTATGTTGCACGAAGCACAATTTCACATCATTCTGGGTCCATTTGTGTGAAAACAAGGTCCAATCAGGCTGAAACGTTACAAGAAGGTAGAATCTATTGAGTTGTAAGTGATCTGAACGTTTCATGATGATAGCACTTTCCTAAGGGGGTCAAACCATGTCCCAAAGGTCACCGGATCTGGTGTCAATTTAAAGAAGTAGTCCAGTTACACATTTGTGGGCTTATAACTTGGCTTCTGAATGTCCTAGAGAGATCAGGTTTGTTTTAGTGTACTCCAATCAACAGCCCCTTCAACCACAAAAAGAAATGGAGTCATTAGCACTTATGGTTTGTAAATGGCACACAGAATTATGATGCACGAAGCACAATTTCACATCATTCTGGGTCCATTTGTGTGAAAACAAGGTCCAATCAGGCTGAAAAATTACAGGAAGGTAGAATCTATTGAGTTGTAAGTGATCTGAACGTTTCAAGATGATCGCACATTCCTATAGGGGGTAAAACCATGTCCCAAAGGTCACCGGGCCTGGTGTCACTTTAAAGATGTAGTCCAGTTACACCTTTGTGGGCTTATAACTTGGCTTCTGAAAGTCCTAGAGAGGTTAAGTTTGTTTTAGTGTACTCCAATCAACAGCCCCTACAGCCACAAAAAGGAATGGAGTCATTAGCACTTATGGTTTGTAAATGGCACCCAGAATTATGTTGCACGAAGCACAATTTCACATCATTCTGGGTTCATTTGTGTGAAAACAAGGTCCAATCAGGCTGAAACGTTACAGGAAGGTAGAATCTATTGAGTTGTAAGTGATCTGAACGTTTCATGATGATAGCACTTTCCTAAGGGGGTCAAACCATGTCCCAAAGGTCACCGGATCTGGTGTCAATTTAAAGTAGTCCAGTTACACATTTGTGGGCTTATAACTTGGCTTCTGAATGTCCTAGAGAGATCAGGTTTGTTTTAATGTACTCCAATCAACAGCCCCTACAACCTCAAAAAGGAATGGAGTCATTAGCACTTATGGTTTGTAAATGGCACCCAGAATTATGTTGCACGAAGCACAATTTCACATCATTCTGGGTCCATTTGTGTGAAAACAAGGTCCAATCAGGCTGAAACGTTACAAGAAGGTAGAATCTATTGAGTTGTAAGTGATCTGAACGTTTCATGATGATAGCACTTTCCTAAGGGGGTCAAACCATGTCCCAAAGGTCACCGGATCTGGTGTCAATTTAAAGAAGTAGTCCAGTTACACATTTGTGGGCTTATAACTTGGCTTCTGAATGTCCTAGAGAGATCAGGTTTGTTTTAGTGTACTCCAATCAACAGCCCCTTCAACCACAAAAAGAAATGGAGTCATTAGCACTTATGGTTTGTAAATGGCACACAGAATTATGATGCACGAAGCACAATTTCACATCATTCTGGGTCCATTTGTGTGAAAACAAGGTCCAATCAGGCTGAAAAATTACAGGAAGGTAGAATCTATTGAGTTGTAAGTGATCTGAACGTTTCAAGATGATCGCACATTCCTATAGGGGGTAAAACCATGTCCCAAAGGTCACCGGGCCTGGTGTCACTTTAAAGATGTAGTCCAGTTACACCTTTGTGGGCTTATAACTTGGCTTCTGAAAGTCCTAGAGAGGTTAAGTTTGTTTTAGTGTACTCCAATCAACAGCCCCTACAGCCACAAAAAGGAATGGAGTCATTAGCACTTATGGTTTGTAAATGGCACCCAAAATTATGTTGCACGAAGCACAATTTCACATCATTCTGGGTTCATTTGTGTGAAAACAAGGTCCAATCAGGCTGAAACGTTACAGGAAGGTAGAATCTATTGAGTTGTAAGTGATCTGAACGTTTCATGATGATAGCACTTTCCTAAGGGGGTCAAACCATGTCCCAAAGGTCACCGGATCTGGTGTCACTTTAAAGAAGTAGTCCAGTTACACATTTGTGGGCTTATAACTTGGCTTCTGAATGTCCTAGAGAGGTCAGGTTTGTTTTAGTGTACTCCAATCAACAGCCCCTACAACCACAAAAAGGAATGGAGACATTAGCACTTATGATTTTTAAATGGCACCCAGAATTATGTTGCACGAAGCACAATTTCACATCATTCTGGGTCCATTTGTGTGAAAACAAGGTCCAATCAGGCTGAAACGTTACAGGAAGGTAGAATCTATTGAGTTGTAAGTGATCTGAATGTTTCATGATGATAGCACTTTCCTAAGGGGGTCAAACCATGTCCCAAAGGTCACCGGATCTGGTGTCAATTTAAAGAAGTAGTCCAGTTACACATTTGTGGGCTTATAACTTGGCTTCTGAATGTCCCTGAGAGATCAGGTTTGTTTTAGTATACTCCAATCAACAGCCCCTACAACCACAAAAAGGAATGGAGTCATTAGCACTTATGGTTTTTAAATGGCACCCAGAATTATGTTGCACAAAGCACAATTTCACATCATTCTAGGTCCATTTGTGTGAAAACAAGGTCCAATCAGGCTGAAACGTTACAGGAAGGTAGAATCTATTGATTTGTAAGTGATCTGAACGTTTCATGATGATAGCACTTTCCTAAGGGGGTCAAACCATGTCCCAAAGGTCACCGGATCTGGTGTCAATTTAAAGAAGTAGTCCAGTTACACATTTGTGGGCTTATAACTTGGCTTCTGAATGTCCTATAGAGATAGGGTTTGTTTTAATGTACTCCAATCAACAGCCCCTACAACCACAAAAAGTAATGGAGTCATTAGCACTTATGGTTTGTAAATGGCACCCAGAATTATGTTGCACGAAGCACAATTTCACATCATTCTGGGTCCATTTGTGTGAAAACAAGGTCCAATCAGGCTGAAACGCTACAAGAAGGTAGAATCTATTGAGTTGTAAGTGATCTGAACGTTTCATGATGATAGCACTTTCCTAAGGGGGTCAAACCATGTCCCAAAGGTCACCGGATCTGGTGTCAATTTAAAGAAGTAGTCCAGTTACACATTTGTGGGCTTATAACTTGGCTTCTGAATGTCCTCGAGAGATCAGGTTTGTTTTAGTGTACTCCAATCAACAGCCCCTACAACCACAAAAAGGAATGGAGTCATTAGCACTTATGGTTTGTAAATGGCACCCAGAATTATGTTGCACGAAGCACAATTTCACATCATTCTGTGTCCATTTGTGTGAAAACAAGGTCCAATCAGGCTGAAACGCTACAAGAAGGTAGAATCTATTGAGTTGTAAGTGATCTGAACGTTTCAAGATGATCGCACATTCCTATAGGGGGTAAAACCATGTCCCAAAGGTCACCGGGCCTGGTGTCACTTTAAAGATGTAGTCCAGTTACACCTTTGTGGGCTTATAACTTGGCTTCTGAATGTCCTAGAGAGGTTAGGTTTGTTTTAGTGTACTCCAATCAAAAGCCCCTACAGCCACAAAAAGGAATGGAGTCATTAGCACTTATGGTTTGTAAATGGCACCCAGAATTATGTTGCACGAAGCACAATTTCACATCATTCTGGGTTCATTTGTGTGAAAACAAGGTCCAATCAGGCTGAAAAGTTACAGGAAGGTAGAATCTATTGAGTTGTAAGTGATCTGAACGTTTCATGATGATAGCACTTTCCTAAGGGGGTCAAACCATGTCCCAAAGGTCACCGGATCTGGTGTCACTTTAAAGAAGTAGTCCAGTTACACATTTGTGGGCTTATAACTTGGCTTCTGAATATCCTAGAGAGGTCAGGTTTGTTTTAGTGTACTCCAATCAACAGCCCCTACAACCACAAAAAGGAATGGAGACATTAGCACTTATGATTTTTAAATGGCACCCAGAATTATGTTGCACGAAGCACAATTTCACATCATTCTGGGTCCATTTGTGTGAAAACAAGGTCCAATCAGGCTGAAACGTTACAGGAAGGTAGAATCTATTGAGTTGTAAGTGATCTGAATGTTTCATGATGATAGCACTTTCCTAAGGGGGTCAAACCATGTCCCAAAGGTCACCGGGCCTGGTGTCAATTTAAAGAAATAGTCCAGTTACACATTTGTGGGCTTATAACTTGGCTTCTGAATGTCCCTGAGAGATCAGGTTTGTTTTAGTATACTCCAATCAACAGCCCCTACAACCACAAAAAGGAATGGAGTCATTAGCACTTATGGTTTTTAAATGGCACCCAGAATTATGTTGCACGAAGCACAATTTCACATCATTCTAGGTCCATTTGTGTGAAAACAAGGTCCAATCAGGCTGAAACGTTACAGGAAGGTAGAATCTATTGAGTTGTAAGTGATCTGAACGTTTCATGATGATAGCACTTTCCTAAGGGGGTCAAACCATGTCCCAAAGGTCACCGGATCTGGTGTCAATTTAAAGAAATAGTCCAGTTACACATTTGTGGGCTTATAACTTGGCTTCTGAATGTCCTAGAGAGATCAGGTTTGTTTTAGTATACTCCAATCAACAGCCCCTACAACCACAAAAAGGAATGGAGTCATTAGCACTTATGCTTTGTAAATGGCACCCAGAATTATGTTGAACGAAGCACAATTTCACATAATTCTGGGTTCATTTGTGTGAAAACAAGGTCCAATCAGGCTGAAACGTTACAGGAAGGTAGAATCTATTGAGTTGTAAGTGATCTGAACGTTTCATGATGATAGCACTTTCCTAAGGGGGTCAAACCATGTCCCAAAGGTCACCGGATCTGGTGTCAATTTAAAGTAGTAGTCCAGTTACACATTTGTGGGCTTATAACTTGGCTTCTGAATGTCCTATAGAGATCAGGTTTGTTTTAATGTACTCCAATCAACAGCCCCTAAAATCACAAAAAGGAATGGAGTCATTAGCACTTATGGTTTGTAAATTGCACCCAGAATTATGTTGCACGAAGCACAATTTCACATCATTCTGGGTCCATTTGTGTGAAAACAAGGTCCAATCAGGCTGAAACGTTACAGGAAGGTAGAATCTATTGAGTTGTAAGTGATCTGAACGTTTCAAGATGATAGCATTTTCCTAAGGGGGTCAAACCATGTCCCAAAGGTCACCGGATCTGGTGTCAATTTAAAGAAGTAGTCCAGTTACACATTTGTGGGCTTATAACTTGGCTTCTGAATGTCCTAGAGAGATCAGGTTTGTTTTAGTATACTCCAATCAACAGCCCCTACAACCACAAAAAGGAATGGAGTCATTAGCACTTATGGTTTTTAAATGGCACCCAGAATTATGTTGCACGAAGCCCAATTTCACATCATTCTGGGTTCATTTGTGTGAAAACAAGGTCCAGTCAGGCTGAAACGTTACAGGAAGGTAGAATCTATTGAGTTGTAAGTGATCTGAATGTTTCATGATGATAGCACTTTCCTAAGGGGGTCAAACCATGTCCCAAAGGTCACCGGATCTGGTGTCAATTTAAAGAAGTTGTCCAGTTACACATTTCTGGGCTTATAACTTGGCTTCTGAATGTCCTAGAGCGATCAGATTTGTTTTAGTGTACTCCAATCAACAGCCCCTACAACCACAAAAAGGAATGGAGACATTAGCACTTATGGTTTTTAAATGGCACCCAGAATTATGTTGCACGAAGCACAATTTCACATCATTCTGGGTTCATTTGTGTGAAAACAAGGTCCAATCAGGCTGAAACGTTACAGGAAGGTAGAATCTATTGAGTTGTAAGTGATCTGAACGTTTCATGATGATAGCACTTTCCTAAGGGGGTCAAACCATGTCCCAAAGGTCAACGGATCTGGTGTCAATTTAAAGAAGTAGTCCAGTTACACATTTGTGGGCTTATAACTTGGCTTCTGAATGTCCTAGAGAGATCAGGTTTGTTTTAGTATACTCCAATCAACAGCCCCTACAACCACAAAAAGGAATGGAGTCATTAGCACTTATGGTTTTTAAATGGCACCCAGAATTATGTTGCACGAAGCCCAATTTCACATCATTCTGGGTTCATTTGTGTGAAAACAAGGTCCAGTCAGGCTGAAACGTTACAGGAAGGTAGAATCTATTGAGTTGTAAGTGATCTGAACGTTTCATGATGATAGCACTTTCCTAAGGGGGTCAAACCATGTCCCAAAGGTCACCGGATCTGGTGTCAATTTAAAGAAGTTGTCCAGTTACACATTTGTGGGCTTATAACTTGGCTTCTGAATGTCCTAGAGCGATCAGGTTTGTTTTAGTGTACTCCAATCAACAGCCCCTACAACCACAAAAAGGAATGGAGACATTAGCACTTATGGTTTTTAAATGGCACCCAGAATTATGTTGCACGAAGCACAATTTCACATCATTCTGTGTTCATTTGTGTGAAAACAAGGTCCAATCAGGCTGAAACGTTACAGGAAGGTAGAATCTATTGAGTTGTAAGTGATCTGAACGTTTCATGATGATAGCACTTTCCTAAGGGGGTCAAACCATGTCCCAAAGGTCACCGGATCTGGTGTCACTTTAAAGAAGTAGTCCAGTTACACATTTGTGGGCTTATAACTTGGCTTCTGAATGTCCTAGAGAGATCAGGTTTGTTTTAATATACTCCAATCAACAGCCCCTACAACCACAAAAAGGAATGGAGTCATTAGCACTTATGGTTTTTAAATGGCACCCAGAATTATGTTGCACGAAGCCCAATTTCACATCATTCTGGGTTCATTTGTGTGAAAACAAGGTCCAGTCAGGCTGAAACGTTACAGGAAGGTAGAATCTATTGAGTTGTAAGTGATCTGAACGTTTCATGATGATAGCACTTTCCTAAGGGGGTCAAACCATGTCCCAAAGGTCACCGGATCTGGTGTCAATTTAAAGAAGTTGTCCAGTTACACATTTGTGGGCTTATAACTTGGCTTCTGAATGTCCTAGAGAGGTCAGGTTTGTTTTAGTGTACTCCAATCAACAGCCCCTACAACCACAAAAAGGAATGGAGTCATTAGCACTTATGGTTTGTAAATGGCAACCAGAATTATGTTGCACGAAGCACAATTTCACATCATTCTGGGTTCATTTGTGTGAAAACAAGGTCCAATCAGGCTGAAACGTTACAGGAAGGTAGAATCTATTGAGTTGTAAGTGATCTGAACGTTTCATGATGATAGCACTTTCCTAAGGGGGTCAAACCATGTCCCAAAGGTCACCGGATCTGGTGTCACTTTAAAGAAGTAGTCCAGTTACACATTTGTGGGCTTATAACTTGGCTTCTGAATGTCCTAGAGAGATCAGGTTTGTTTTAATATACTCCAATCAACAGCCCCTACAACCACAAAAAGGAATGGAGTCATTAGCACTTATGGTTTTTAAATGGCACCCAGAATTATGTTGCACGAAGCCCAATTTCACATCTTTCTGGGTTCATTTGTGTGAAAACAAGGTCCAGTCAGGCTGAAACGTTACAGGAAGGTAGAATCTATTGAGTTGTAAGTGATCTGAACGTTTCATGATGATAGCACTTTCCTAAGGGGGTCAAACCATGTCCCAAAGGTCACCGGATCTGGTGTCAATTTAAAGAAGTTGTCCAGTTACACATTTGTGGGCTTATAACTTGGCTTCTGAATGTCCTAGAGCGATCAGGTTTGTTTTAGTGTACTCCAATCAACAGCCCCTACAACCACAAAAAGGAATGGAGACATTATCACTTATGGTTTTTAAATGGCACCCAGAATTATGTTGCTCGAAGCACAATTTCACATCATTCTGGGTTCATTTGTGTGAAAACAAGGTCCAATCAGGCTGAAACGTTACAGGAAGGTAGAATCTATTGAGTTGTAAGTGATCTGAACGTTTCATGATGATAGCACTTTCCTAAGGGGGTCAAACCATGTCCCAAAGGTCACCGGATCTGGTGTCACTTTAAAGAAGTAGTCCAGTTACACATTTGTGGGCTTATAACTTGGCTTCTGAATGTCCTAGAGAGGTCAGGTTTATTTTATTGTACTCCAATCAACAGCCTCTACAACCACAAAAAGGAATGGAGACATTAGCACTTATGGTTTGTAAATGGCACCCAGAATTATTTTGCACGAAGCACAATTTCACATCATTCTTGGTCCATTTGTGTGAAAACAAGGTCCAATCAGGCTGAAACGTTACAGGAAGGTAGAATCTATTGAGTTGTAAGTGATCTAAACGTTTCATGATGATAGCACTTTCCTAAGGGGGTCAAACCATGTCCCAAAGGTCAACGGATCTGGTGTCAATTTAAAGAAGTAGTCCAGTTACACATTTGTGGGCTTATAACTTGGCTTCTGAATGTCCTAGAGAGATCAGGTTTGTTTTAGTATACTCCAATCAACAGCCCCTACAACCACAAAAAGGAATGGAGTCATTAGCACTTATGCTTTGTAAATGGCACCCAGAATTATGTTGCACGAAGCACAATTTCACATCATTTTGGGTCCATTTGTGTGAAAACAAGGTCCAATCAGGCTGAAACGTTACAGGAAGGTAGAATCTATTGAGTTGTAAGTGATCTGAACGTTTCAAGATGATCGCACATTCCTATAGGGGGTAAAACCATGTCCCAAAGGTCACCGGGCCTGGTGTCACTTTAAAGATGTAGTCCAGTTACACCTTTGTGGGCTTATAACTTGGCTTCTGAATGTCCTAGAGAGGTTAGGTTTGTTTTAGTGTACTCCAATCAAAAGCCCCTACAGCCACAAAAAGGAATGGAGTCATTAGCACTTATGGTTTGTAAATGGCACCCAGAATTATGTTGCACGAAGCACAATTTCACATCATTCTGGGTTCATTTGTGTGAAAACAAGGTCCAATCAGGCTGAAACGTTACAGGAAGGTAGAATCTATTGAGTTGTAAGTGATCTGAACGTTTCATGATGATAGCACTTTCCTAAGGGGGTCAAACCATGTCCCAAAGGTCACCGGATCTGGTGTCACTTTAAAGAAGTAGTCCAGTTACACATTTGTGGGCTTATAACTTGGCTTCTGAATGTCCTAGAGAGGTCAGGTTTGTTTTAGTGTACTCCAATCAACAGCCACTACAACCACAAAAAGGAATGGAGACATTAGCACTTATGATTTTTAAATGGCACCCAGAATTATGTTGCACGAAGCACAATTTCACATCATTCTGGGTCCATTTGTGTGAAAACAAGGTCCAATCAGGCTGAAACGTTACAGGAAGGTAGAATCTATTGAGTTGTAAGTGATCTGAATGTTTCATGATGATAGCACTTTCCTAAGGGGGTCAAACCATGTCCCAAAGGTCACCGGATCTGGTGTCAATTTAAAGAAGTAGTCCAGTTACACATTTGTGGGCTTATAACTTGGCTTCTGAATGTCCCTGAGAGATCAGGTTTGTTTTAGTATACTCCAATCAACAGCCCCTACAACCACAAAAAGGAATGGAGTCATTAGCACTTATGGTTTTTAAATGGCACCCAGAATTATGTTGCACGAAGCACAATTTCACATCATTCTAGGTCCATTTGTGTGAAAACAAGGTCCAATCAGGCTGAAACGTTACAGGAAGGTAGAATCTATTGAGTTGTAAGTGATCTGAACGTTTCATGATGATAGCACTTTCCTAAGGGGGTCAAACCATGTCCCAAAGGTCACCGGATCTGGTGTCAATTTAAAGAAGTAGTCCAGTTACACATTTGTGGGCTTATAACTTGGCTTCTGAATGTCCTAGAGAGATCAGGTTTGTTTTAGTATACTCCAATCAACAGCCCCTACAACCACAAAAAGGAATGGAGTCATTAGCACTTATGCTTTGTAAATGGCACCCAGAATTATGTTGAACGAAGCACAATTTCACATCATTCTGGGTTCATTTGTGTGAAAACAAGGTCCAATCAGGCTGAAACGTTACAGGAAGGTAGAATCTATTGAGTTGTAAGTGATCTGAACGTTTCATGATGATAGCACTTTCCTAAGGGGGTCAAACCATGTCCCATAGGTCAACGGATCTGGTGTCAATTTAAAGAAGTAGTCCAGTTACACATTTGTGGGCTTATAACTTGGCTTCTGAATGTCCTAGAGAGATCAGGTTTGTTTTAGTATACTCCAATCAACAGCCCCTACAGCCAGAAAAAGGAACGGAGTCATTAGCACTTATGGTTTGTAAATGGCACCCAGAATTATGTTGCACGAAGCACAATTTCACATCATTCTGGGTTCATTTGTGTGAAAACAAGGTCCAGTCAGGCTGAAACGTTACAGGAAGGTAGAATCTATTGAGTTGTAAGTGATCTGAACGTTTCATGATGAAAGCACTTTCCTAAGGGGGTCAAACCATGTCCCAAAGGTCACTGGATCTGGTGTCACTTTAAAGAAGTAGTCCAGTTACACATTTGTGGGCTTATAACTTGGCTTCTGAATGTCCTAGAGAGGTCAGGTTTGTTTTAGTGTACTCCAATCAACAGCCCCTACAACCACAAAAAGGAATGGAGACATTAGCACTTATGATTTTTAAATGGCACCCAGAATTATGTTGCACGAAGCCCAATTTCACATCATTCTGGGTTCATTTGTGTGAAAACAAGGTCCAGTCAGGCTGAAACGTTACAGGAAGGTAGAATCTATTGAGTTGTAAGTGATCTGAATGTTTCATGATGATAGCACTTTCCTAAGGGGGTCAAACCATGTCCCAAAGGTCACCGGATCTGGTGTCAATTTAAAGAAGTAGTCCAGTTACACATTTGTGGGCTTATAACTTGGCTTCTGAATGTCCTATAGAGATCAGGTTTGTTTTAATGTACTCCAATCAACAGCCCCTACAACCACAAAAAGTAATGGAGTCATTAGCACTTATGGTTTGTAAATGGCACCCAGAATTATGTTGCACGAAGCACAATTTCACATCATTCTGGGTCCATTTGTGTGAAAACAAGGTCCAATCAGGCTGAAACGTTACAGGAAGGTAGAATCTATTGAGTTGTAAGTGATCTGAACGTTTCAAGATGATAGCATTTTCCTAAGGGGGTCAAACCATGTCCCAAAGGTCACCGGATCTGGTGTCAATTTAAAGAATTAGTCCAGTTACACATTTGTGGGCTTATAACTTGGCTTCTGAATGTCCTAGAGAGATCAGGTTTGTTTTAGTATACTCCAATCAACAGCCCCTACAACCACAAAAAGGAATGGAGTCATTAGCAATTATGGTTTTTAAATGGCACCCAGAATTATGTTGCACGAAGCCCAATTTCACATCATTCTGGGTTCATTTGTGTGAAAACAAGGTCCAGTCAGGCTGAAACGTTACAGGAAGGTAGAATCTATTGAGTTGTAAGTGATCTGAACGTTTCATGATGATAGCACTTTCCTAAGGGGGTCAAACCATGTCCCAAAGGTCACCGGATCTGGTGTCAATTTAAAGAAGTTGTCCAGTTACACATTTGTGGGCTTATAACTTGGCTTCGGAATGTCCTAGAGCGATCAGGTTTGTTTTAGTGTACTCCAATCAACAGCCCCTACAACCACAAAAAGGAATGGAGTCATAAGCACTTATGGTTTTCAAATGGCACCCAGAATTATGTTGCACGAAGCACAATTTCACATCATTCTGGGTTCATTTGTGTGAAAACAAGGTCCAATCAGGCTGAAACGTTACAGGAAGGTAGAATCTATTGAGTTGTAAGTGATCTGAACGTTTCATGATGATAGCACTTTCCTAAGGGGGTCAAACCATGTCCCAAAGGTCACCGGATCTGGTGTCACTTTAAAGAAGTAGTCCAGTTGCACATTTGTGGGCTTACAACTTGGCTTCTGAATGTCCTAGAGAGGTCAGGTTTTTTTTTTATTGTACTCCAATCAACAGCCCCTACAACCACAAAAAGGAATGGAGACATTAGCACTTATGGTTTGTAAATGGCACCCAGAATTATGTTGCACGAAGCACAATTTCACATCATTCTGGGTTCATTTGTGTGAAAACAAGGTCCAATCAGGCTGAAACGTTACAGGAAGGTAGAATCTATTGAGTTGTAAGTGATCTGAACGTTTCATGATGATAGCACTTTCCTAAGGGGGTCAAACCATGTCCCAAAGGTCACCGGATCTGGTGTCAATTTAAAGAAGTTGTCCAGTTACACATTTGTGGGCTTATAACTTGGCTTCGGAATGTCCTAGAGCGATCAGGTTTGTTTTAGTGTACTCCGATCAACAGCCCCTACAACCACAAAAAGGAATGGAGACATTAGCACTTATGGTTTTCAAATGGCACCCAGAATTATGTTGCACGAAGCACAATTTCACATCATTCTGGGTTCATTTGTGTGAAAACAAGGTCCAATCAGGCTGAAACGTTACAGGAAGGTAGAATCTATTGAGTTGTAAGTGATCTGAACGTTTCATGATGATAGCACTTTCCTAAGGGGGTCAAACCATGTCCCAAAGGTCACCGGATCTGGTGTCACTTTAAAGAAGTAGTCCAGTTGCACATTTGTGGGCTTACAACTTGGCTTCTGAATGTCCTAGAGAGGTCAGGTTTTTTTTTATTGTACTCCAATCAACAGCCCCTACAACCACAAAAAGGAATGGAGACATTAGCACTTATGGTTTGTAAATGGCACCCAGAATTATGTTGCACGAAGCACAATTTCACATCATTCTGGGTTCATTTGTGTGAAAACAAGGTCCAATCAGGCTGAAACGTTACAGGAAGGTAGAATCTATTGAGTTGTAAGTGATCTGAACGTTTCATGATGATAGCACTTTCCTAAGGGGGTCAAACCATGTCCCAAATGTCACCGGATCTGGTGTCAATTTAAAGAAGTAGTCCAGTTACACCTTTGTGGGCTTATAATTTGGCTTCTGAATGTCCTAGAGAGATCAGGTTTGTTTTACGGTACTCCAATCAACAGCCTCTACAACCACAAAAAGGAATGGAGTCATTAGCACTTATGGTTTTTAAATGGCACCCAGAATTATGTTGCACGAAGCACAATTTCACACCATTCTGGGTTCATTTGTGTGAAAACAAGGTCCAATCAGGCTGAAACGTTACAGGAAGGTAGAATCTATTGAGTTGTAAGTGATCTGAACGTTTCATGATGATTGCACTTTCCTAAGGGGGTAAAACCATGTCCCAAAGGTCACCGGATCTGGTGTCAATTTAAAGAAGTAGTCCAGTTACACATTTGTGGGCTTATAACTTGGCTTCTGAATGTCCTAGAGAGGTTAGGTTTGTTTTAGTGTACTCCAATCAACAGCCCCTACAACCACAAAAAGGAATGGAGTCATTAGCACTTATGGTTTGTAAATGGCACCCAGAATTATGTTGCACGAAGCACAATTTCACATCATTCTGGGTCCATTTGTGTGAAAACAAGGTCCAATCAGGCTGAAACGTTACAGGAAGGTAGAATCTATTGAGTTGTAAGTGATCTGAACGTTTCAAGATGATAGCATTTTCCTAAGGGGGTCAAACCATGTCCCAAAGGTCACCGGATCTGGTGTCAATTTAAAGAATTAGTCCAGTTACACATTTGTGGGCTTATAACTTGGCTTCTGAATGTCCTAGAGAGATCAGGTTTGTTTTAGTATACTCCAATCAACAGCCCCTACAACCACAAAAAGGAATGGAGTCATTAGCAATTATGGTTTTTAAATGGCACCCAGAATTATGTTGCACGAAGCCCAATTTCACATCATTCTGGGTTCATTTGTGTGAAAACAAGGTCCAGTCAGGCTGAAACGTTACAGGAAGGTAGAATCTATTGAGTTGTAAGTGATCTGAACGTTTCATGATGATAGCACTTTCCTAAGGGGGTCAAACCATGTCCCAAAGGTCACCGGATCTGGTGTCAATTTAAAGAAGTTGTCCAGTTACACATTTGTGGGCTTATAACTTGGCTTCGGAATGTCCTAGAGCGATCAGGTTTGTTTTAGTGTACTCCAATCAACAGCCCCTACAACCACAAAAAGGAATGGAGTCATAAGCACTTATGGTTTTCAAATGGCACCCAGAATTATGTTGCACGAAGCACAATTTCACATCATTCTGGGTTCATTTGTGTGAAAACAAGGTCCAATCAGGCTGAAACGTTACAGGAAGGTAGAATCTATTGAGTTGTAAGTGATCTGAACGTTTCATGATGATAGCACTTTCCTAAGGGGGTCAAACCATGTCCCAAAGGTCACCGGATCTGGTGTCACTTTAAAGAAGTAGTCCAGTTGCACATTTGTGGGCTTACAACTTGGCTTCTGAATGTCCTAGAGAGGTCAGGTTTTTTTTTTATTGTACTCCAATCAACAGCCCCTACAACCACAAAAAGGAATGGAGACATTAGCACTTATGGTTTGTAAATGGCACCCAGAATTATGTTGCACGAAGCACAATTTCACATCATTCTGGGTTCATTTGTGTGAAAACAAGGTCCAATCAGGCTGAAACGTTACAGGAAGGTAGAATCTATTGAGTTGTAAGTGATCTGAACGTTTCATGATGATAGCACTTTCCTAAGGGGGTCAAACCATGTCCCAAAGGTCACCGGATCTGGTGTCAATTTAAAGAAGTTGTCCAGTTACACATTTGTGGGCTTATAACTTGGCTTCGGAATGTCCTAGAGCGATCAGGTTTGTTTTAGTGTACTCCGATCAACAGCCCCTACAACCACAAAAAGGAATGGAGACATTAGCACTTATGGTTTTCAAATGGCACCCAGAATTATGTTGCACGAAGCACAATTTCACATCATTCTGGGTTCATTTGTGTGAAAACAAGGTCCAATCAGGCTGAAACGTTACAGGAAGGTAGAATCTATTGAGTTGTAAGTGATCTGAACGTTTCATGATGATAGCACTTTCCTAAGGGGGTCAAACCATGTCCCAAAGGTCACCGGATCTGGTGTCACTTTAAAGAAGTAGTCCAGTTGCACATTTGTGGGCTTACAACTTGGCTTCTGAATGTCCTAGAGAGGTCAGGTTTTTTTTTATTGTACTCCAATCAACAGCCCCTACAACCACAAAAAGGAATGGAGACATTAGCACTTATGGTTTGTAAATGGCACCCAGAATTATGTTGCACGAAGCACAATTTCACATCATTCTGGGTTCATTTGTGTGAAAACAAGGTCCGATCAGGCTGAAACGTTACAGGAAGGTAGAATCTATTGAGTTGTAAGTGATCTGAACGTTTCATGATGATAGCACTTTCCTAAGGGGGTCAAACCATGTCCCAAATGTCACCGGATCTGGTGTCAATTTAAAGAAGTAGTCCAGTTACACCTTTGTGGGCTTATAATTTGGCTTCTGAATGTCCTAGAGAGATCAGGTTTGTTTTACGGTACTCCAATCAACAGCCTCTACAACCACAAAAAGGAATGGAGTCATTAGCACTTATGGTTTTTAAATGGCACCCAGAATTATGTTGCACGAAGCACAATTTCACACCATTCTGGGTTCATTTGTGTGAAAACAAGGTCCAATCAGGCTGAAACGTTACAGGAAGGTAGAATCTATTGAGTTGTAAGTGATCTGAACGTTTCATGATGATTGCACTTTCCTAAGGGGGTAAAACCATGTCCCAAAGGTCACCGGATCTGGTGTCAATTTAAAGAAGTAGTCCAGTTACACATTTGTGGGCTTATAACTTGGCTTCTGAATGTCCTAGAGAGGTTAGGTTTGTTTTAGTGTACTCCAATCAACAGCCCCTACAACCACAAAAAGGAATGGAGTCATTAGCACTTATGGTTTGTAAATGGCACCCAGAATTATGTTGCACGAAGCAAAATTTCACATCATTCCGGGTTCATTTGTATGAAAACAAGGTCCAATCAGGCTGAAACGTTACAGGAAGGTAGAATCTATTGAGTTGTAAGTGATCTGAACGTTTCATGATGATAGCACTTTCCTAAGGGGGTCAAACCATGTCCCAAAGGTCACCGGATCTGGTGTCACTTTAAAGAAGTAGTCCAGTTACACATTTGTGGGCTTATAGCTTGGCTTCTGAATGTCCTAGAGAGGTCAGGTTTGTTTTAGTGTACTCCAATCAACAGTCCCTACAACCACAAAAAGGAATGGAGTCATTAGCACTTATGGTTTGTAAATGGCACCCAGAATTATGTTGCACAAAGCACAATTTCACATCATTCTGGGTCCATTTGTGTGAAAACAAGGTCCAATCAGGCTGAAACGTTACAAGAAGGTAGAATCTATTGAGTTGTAAGTGATCTGAACGTTTCATGATGATCGCACATTCCTATAGGGGGTCAAACCATGTCCCAAAGGTCACCGGGCCTGGTGTCACTTTAAAGAAGTAGTCCAGTTACACCTTTGTGGGCTTATAACTTGGCTTCTGAATGTCCTAGAGAGGTCAGGTTTGTTTTAGTGTACTCCAATCAACAGTCCCTACAACCACAAAAAGGAATGGAGTCATTAGCACTTATGGTTTGTAAATGGCACCCAGAATTATGTTGCACAAAGCACAATTTCACATCATTCTGGGTCCATTTGTGTGAAAACAAGGTCCAATCAGGCTGAAACGTTACAAGAAGGTAGAATCTATTGAGTTGTAAGTGATCTGAACGTTTAATGATGATCGCACATTCCTATAGGGGGTTAAACCATGTCCCAAAGGTCACCGGGCCTGGTGTCACTTTAAAGAAGTAGTCCAGTTACACCTTTGTGGGCTTATAACTTGGCTTCTGAATGTCCTAGAGAGGTCAGAATTTTTTTAGTGTACTCTAATCAACAGCCCCTACAACCACAAAAAGGAATGGAGTCATTAGCACTTATGGTTTGTAAATGGCACCCAGAATTATGTTGCACGAAGCACAATTTCACATCATTCTGGGTTCATTTGTGTGAAAACAAGGTCCAATCAGGCTGAAACGTTACAAGAAGGTAGAATCTATTGAGTTGTAAGTGATCTGAACGTTTCATGATGATCGAACATTCCTATAGGGGGTCAAACCATGTCCCAAAGGTCACCGGGCCTGGTGTCACTTTAAAGAAGTAGTCCAGTTACACCTTTGTGGGCTTATAACTTGGCTTCTGAATGTCCTAGAGAGGTCAGGTTTGTTTTAGTGTACTCCAATCAACAGCCCCTACAACCACAAAAAGGAATGGAGTCTTTAGCACTTATGGTTTGTAAATGGCACCCAGAATTATGTTGCACGAAGCACAATTTCACATCATTCTGGGTCCATTTGTGTGAAAACAAGGTCCAATCAGGCTGAAACGTTACAGGAAGGTAGAATCTATTGAGGTGTAAGTGATCTGAACATTTCAAGATGATAGCACTTTCCTAAGGGGGTCAAACCATGTCCCAAAGGTCACCGGATCTGGTGTCAATTTAAAGAAGTAGTCCAGTTACACATTTGTGGGCTTATAACTTGGCTTCTGAATGTCCTAGAGAGATCAGGTTTGTTTTAGTATACTCCAATCAACAGCCCCTACAACCACAAAAAGGAATGGAGTCATTAGCACTTATGGTTTTTAAATGGCACCCAGAATTATGTTGCACGAAGCCCAATTTCACATCATTCTGGGTTCATTTGTGTGAAAACAAGGTCCAGTCAGGCTGAAACGTTACAGGAAGGTAGAATCTATTGAGTTGTAAGTGATCTGAACGTTTCATGATGATAGCACTTTCCTAAGGGGGTCAAACCATGTCCCAAAGGTCACCAGATCTGGTATCAATTTAAAGAAGTAGTCCAGTTACACATTTGCGGGCTTATAACTTGGCTTCTGAATGTCCTAGAGGGATCAGGTTTGTTTTAATGTACTCCAATCAACAGCCCCTACAACCACAAAAAGGAATGGAGTCATAAGCACTTATGGTTTGTAAATGGCACCCAGAATTATGTTGCATGAAGCACAATTTCACATCATTCTGGGTTCATTTGTGTGAAAACAAGGTCCAATCAGGCTGAAACGTTACAGGAAGGTAGAATCTATTGAGTTGTAAGTGATCTGAACGTTTCATGATGATAGCACTTTCCTAAGGGGGTCAAACCATGTCCCAAAGGTCACCGGATCTGGTGTCAATTTAAAGTAGTCCAGTTACACATTTGTGGGCTTATAACTTGGCTTCTGAATGTCCTAGAGAGATCAGGTTTGTTTTAATGTACTCCGATCAACAGCCCCTACAACCACAAAAAGGAATGGAGTCATTAGCACTTATGGTTTGTAAATGGCACCCAGAATTATGTTGCATGAAGCACAATTTCACATCATTCTGGGTCCATTTGTGTGAAAACAAGGTCCAATCAGGCTGAAACGCTACAAGAAGGTAGAATCTATTGAGTTGTAAGTGATCTGAACGTTTCATGATGATAGCACTTTCCTAAGGGGGTCAAACCATGTCCCAAAGGTCACCGGATCTGGTGTCAATTTAAAGAAGTAGTCCAGTTACACATTTGTGGGCTTATAACTTGGCTTCTGAATGTCCTAGAGAGATCAGGTTTGTTTTAGTGTACTCCAATCAACAGCCCCTACAACCACAAAAAGGAATGGAGTCATAAGCACTTATGGTTTGTAAATGGCACCCAGAATTATGTTGCACGAAGCACAATTTCACATCATTCTGGGTTCATTTGTGTGAAAACAAGGTCCAATCAGGCTGAAATGTTACAGGAAGGTAGAATCTATTGAGTTGTAAGTGATCTGAACGTTTCATGATGATAGCACTTTCCTAAGGGGGTCAAACCATATCCCAAAGGTCACCGGATCTGGTGTCAATTTAAAGTAGTCCAGTTACACATTTGTGGGCTTATAACTTGGCTTCTGAATGTCCTAGAGAGATCAGGTTTGTTTTAATGTACTCCAATCAACAGCCCCTACAACCACAAAAAGGAATGGAGTCATTAGCACTTATGGTTTGTAAATGGCACCCAGAATTATGTTGCACGAAGCACAATTTCACATCATTCTGGGTTCATTTGTGTGAAAACAAGGTCCAATCAGGCTGAAACGCTGCAAGAAGGTAGAATCTATTGAGTTGTAAGTGATCTGAACGTTTCATGATGATAGCACTTTCCAAAGGGGGTCAAACCATGTCCCAAAGGTCACCGGATCTGGTGTCAATTTAAAGAAGTAGTCCAGTTACACATTTGTGGGCTTATAACTTGGCTTCTGAATGTCCTAGAGAGATCAGGTTTGTTTTAGTGTACTCCAATCAACAGCCCCTACAACCACAAAAAGGAATGGAGTCATAAGCACTTATGGTTTGTAAATGGCACCCAGAATTATGTTGCACGAAGCACAATTTCACATCATTCTGGGTTCATTTGTGTGAAAACAAGGTCCAATCAGGCTGAAATGTTACAGGAAGGTAGAATCTATTGAGTTGTAAGTGATCTGAACGTTTCATGATGATAGCACTTTCCTAAGGGGGTCAAACCATGTCCCAAAGGTCACCGGATCTGGTGTCAATTTAAAGAAGTAGTCCAGTTACACATTTGTGGGCTTATAACTTGGCTTCTGAATGTCCTAGAGAGATCAGGTTTGTTTTAATGTACTCCAATCAACAGCCCCTACAACCACAAAAAGGAATGGAGACATTAGCACTTATGATTTTTAAATGGCACCCAGAATTATGTTGCACGAAGCACAATTTCACATCATTCTGGGTCCATTTGTGTGAAAACAAGGTCCAATCAGGCTGAAACGTTACAGGAAGGTAGAATCTATTGAGTTGTAAGTGATCTGAACATTTCAAGATGATAGCACTTTCCTAAGGGGGTCAAACCATGTCCCAAAGGTCACCGGATCTGGTGTCAATTTAAAGAAGTAGTCCAGTTACACATTTGTGGGCTTATAACTTGGCTTCTGAATGTCCTAGAGAGATCAGGTTTGTTTTAGTATACTCCAATCAACAGCCCCTACAACCACAAAAAGGAATGGAGTCATTAGCACTTATGGTTTTTAAATGGCACCCAGAATTATGTTGCACGAAGCCCAATTTCACATCATTCTGGGTTCATTTGTGTGAAAACAAGGTCCAGTCAGGCTGAAACGTTACAGGAAGGTAGAATCTATTGAGTTGTAAGTGATCTGAACGTTTCATGATGATAGCACTTTCCTAAGGGGGTCAAACCATGTCCCAAAGGTCACCAGATCTGGTGTCAATTTAAAGAAGTAGTCCAGTTACACATTTGCGGGCTTATAACTTGGCTTCTGAATGTCCTAGAGGGATCAGATTTGTTTTAATGTACTCCAATCAACAGCCCCTACAACCACAAAAAGGAATGGAGTCATAAGCACTTATGGTTTGTAAATGGCACCCAGAATTATGTTGCACGAAGAACAATTTCACATCATTCTGGGTTCATTTGTGTGAAAACAAGGTCCAATCAGGCTGAAACGTTACAGGAAGGTAGAATCTATTGAGTTGTAAGTGATCTGAACATTTCATGATGATAGCACATTCCTAAGGGGGTCAAATCCATGTCCCAAAGGTCACCGGATCTGGTGTCAATTTAAAGTAGTCCAGTTACACATCTGTGGGCTTATAACTTGGCTTCTGAATGTCCTAGAGAGATCAGGTTTGTTTTAATGTACTCCAATCAACAGCCCCTACAACCACAAAAAGGAATGGAGTCATTAGCACTTATGGTTTGTAAATGGCACCCAGAATTATGTTGCACGAAGCACAATTTCACATCATTCTGGGTCCATTTGTGTGAAAACAAGGTCCAATCAGGCTGAAACGCTACAAGAAGGTAGAATCTATTGAGTTGTAAGTGATCTGAACGTTTCATGATGATAGCACTTTCCTAAGGGGGTCAAACCATGTCCCAAAGGTCACCGGATCTGGTGTCAATTTAAAGAAGTAGTCCAGTTACACATTTGTGGGCTTATAACTTGGCTTCTGAATGTCCTAGAGAGATCAGGTTTGTTTTAGTGTACTCCAATCAACAGCCCCTACAACCACAAAAAGGAATGGAGTCATAAGCACTTATGGTTTGTAAATGGCACCCAGAATTATGTTGCACGAAGCACAATTTCACATCATTCTGGGTTCATTTGTGTGAAAACAAGGTCCAATCAGGCTGAAATGTTACAGGAAGGTAGAATCTATTGAGTTGTAAGTGATCTGAACGTTTCATGATGATAGCACTTTCCTAAGGGGGTCAAACCATGTCCCAAAGGTCACCGGATCTGGTGTCAATTTAAAGTAGTCCAGTTACACATTTGTGGGCTTATAACTTGGCTTCTGAATGTCCTAGAGAGATCAGGTTTGTTTTAATGTACTTCAATCAACAGCCCCTACAACCACAAAAAGGAATGGAGTCATTAGCACTTATGGTTTGTAAATGGCACCCAGAATTATGTTGCACGAAGAACAATTTCACATCATTCTGGGTTCATTTGTGTGAAAACAAGGTCCAATCAGGCTGAAACGTTACAGGAAGGTAGAATCTATTGAGTTGTAAGTGATCTGAACATTTCATGATGATAGCACATTCCTAAGGGGGTCAAATCCATGTCCCAAAGGTCACCGGATCTGGTGTCAATTTAAAGTAGTCCAGTTACACATTTGTGGGCTTATAACTTGGCTTCTGAATGTCCTAGAGAGATCAGGTTTGTTTTAATGTACTCCAATCAACAGCCCCTACAACCACAAAAAGGAATGGAGTCATTAGCACTTATGGTTTGTAAATGGCACCCAGAATTATGTTGCACGAAGCACAATTTCACATCATTCTGGGTCCATTTGTGTGAAAACAAGGTCCAATCAGGCTGAAACGCTACAAGAAGGTAGAATCTATTGAGTTGTAAGTGATCTGAACGTTTCATGATGATAGCACTTTCCTAAGGGGGTCAAACCATGTCCCAAAGGTCACCGGATCTGGTGTCAATTTAAAGAAGTAGTCCAGTTACACATTTGTGGGCTTATAACTTGGCTTCTGAATGTCCTAGAGAGATCAGGTTTGTTTTAGTATACTCCAATCAACAGCCCCTACAACCACAAAAAGGAATGGAGTCATTAGCACTTATGGTTTTTAAATGGCACCCAGAATTATGTTGCACGAAGCCCAATTTCACATCATTCTGGGTTCATTTGTGTGAAAACAAGGTCCAGTCAGGCTGAAACGTTACAGGAAGGTAGAATCTATTGAGTTGTAAGTGATCTGAACGTTTCATGATGATAGCACTTTCCTAAGGGGGTCAAACCATGTCCCAAAGGTCACCAGACCTGGTGTCAATTTAAAGAAGTAGTCCAGTTACACATTTGCGGGCTTATAACTTGGCTTCTGAATGTCCTAGAGGGATCAGATTTGTTTTAATGTACTCCAATCAACAGCCCCTACAACCACAAAAAGGAATGGAGTCATAAGCACTTATGGTTTGTAAATGGCACCCAGAATTATGTTGCACGAAGAACAATTTCACATCATTCTGGGTTCATTTGTGTGAAAACAAGGTCCAATCAGGCTGAAACGTTACAGGAAGGTAGAATCTATTGAGTTGTAAGTGATCTGAACGTTTCATGATGATAGCACATTCCTAAGGGGGTCAAATCCATGTCCCAAAGGTCACCGGATCTGGTGTCAATTTAAAGTAGTCCAGTTACACATTTGTGGGCTTATAACTTGGCTTCTGAATGTCCTAGAGAGATCAGGTTTGTTTTAATGTACTCCAATCAACAGCCCCTAAAACCACAAAAAGGAATGGAGTCATTAGCACTTATGGTTTGTAAATGGCACCCAGAATTATGTTGCACGAAGCACAATTTCACATCATTCTGGGTCCATTTGTGTGAAAACAAGGTCCAATCAGGCTGAAACGCTACAAGAAGGTAGAATCTATTGAGTTGTAAGTGATCTGAACGTTTCATGATGATAGCACTTTCCTAAGGGGGTCAAACCATGTCCCAAAGGTCACCGGATCTGGTGTCAATTTAAAGAAGTAGTCCAGTTACACATTTGTGGGCTTATAACTTGGCTTCTGAATGTCCTAGAGAGATCAGGTTTGTTTTAGTGTACTCCAATCAACAGCCCCTACAACCACAAAAAGGAATGGAGTCATAAGCACTTATGGTTTGTAAATGGCACCCAGAATTATGTTGCACGAAGCACAATTTCACATCATTCTGGGTTCATTTGTGTGAAAACAAGGTCCAATCAGGCTGAAATGTTACAGGAAGGTAGAATCTATTGAGTTGTAAGTGATCTGAACGTTTCATGATGATAGCACTTTCCTAAGGGGGTCAAACCATGTCCCAAAGGTCACCGGATCTGGTGTCAATTTAAAGTAGTCCAGTTACACATTTGTGGGCTTATAACTTGGCTTCTGAATGTCCTAGAGAGATCAGGTTTGTTTTAATGTACTTCAATCAACAGCCCCTACAACCACAAAAAGGAATGGAGTCATTAGCACTTATGGTTTGTAAATGGCACCCAGAATTATGTTGCACGAAGAACAATTTCACATCATTCTGGGTTCATTTGTGTGAAAACAAGGTCCAATCAGGCTGAAACGTTACAGGAAGGTAGAATCTATTGAGTTGTAAGTGATCTGAACATTTCATGATGATAGCACATTCCTAAGGGGGTCAAATCCATGTCCCAAAGGTCACCGGATCTGGTGTCAATTTAAAGTAGTCCAGTTACACATTTGTGGGCTTATAACTTGGCTTCTGAATGTCCTAGAGAGATCAGGTTTGTTTTAATGTACTCCAATCAACAGCCCCTACAACCACAAAAAGGAATGGAGTCATTAGCACTTATGGTTTGTAAATGGCACCCAGAATTATGTTGCACGAAGCACAATTTCACATCATTCTGGGTCCATTTGTGTGAAAACAAGGTCCAATCAGGCTGAAACGCTACAAGAAGGTAGAATCTATTGAGTTGTAAGTGATCTGAACGTTTCATGATGATAGCACTTTCCTAAGGGGGTCAAACCATGTCCCAAAGGTCACCGAATCTGGTGTCAATTTAAAGAAGTAGTCCAGTTACACATTTGTGGGCTTATAACTTGGCTTCTGAATGTCCTAGAGAGATCAGGTTTGTTTTAGTGTACTCCAATCAACAGCCCCTACAACCACAAAAAGGAATGGAGTCATAAGCACTTATGGTTTGTAAATGGCACCCAGAATTATGTTGCACGAAGCACAATTTCACATCATTCTGGGTTCATTTGTGTGAAAACAAGGTCCAATCAGGCTGAAATGTTACAGGAAGGTAGAATCTATTGAGTTGTAAGTGATCTGAACGTTTCATGATGATAGCACTTTCCTAAGGGGGTCAAACCATGTCCCAAAGGTCACCGGATCTGGTGTCAATTTAAAGTAGTCCAGTTACACATTTGTGGGCTTATAACTTGGCTTCTGAATGGCCTAGAGAGATCAGGTTTGTTTTAATGTACTTCAATCAACAGCCCCTACAACCACAAAAAGGAATGGAGTCATTAGCACTTATGGTTTGTAAATGGCACCCAGAATTATGTTGCACGAAGCACAATTTCACATCATTCTGGGTTCATTTGTGTGAAAACAAGGTCCAATCAGGCTGAAACGCTACAAGAAGGTAGAATCTATTGAGTTGTAATTGATCTGAACGTTTCATGATGATAGCACTTTCCAAAGGGGGTCAAACCATGTCCCAAAGGTCACCGGATCTGGTGTCAATTTAAAGAAGTAGTCCAGTTACACATTTGTGGGCTTATAACTTGGCTTCTGAATGTCCTAGAGAGATCAGGTTTGTTTTAGTGTACTCCAATCAACAGCCCCTACAACCACAAAAAGGAATGGAGACATTAGCACTTATGGTTTTTAAATGGCACCCAGAATTATGTTGCACGAAGCACAATTTCACATCATTCTGGGTTCATTTGTGTGAAAACAAGGTCCAATCAGGCTGAAACGTTACAGGAAGGTAGAATCTATTGAGTTGTAAGTGATCTGAACGTTTCATGATGATAGCACTTTCCTAAGGGGGTCAAACCATGTCCCAAAGGTCACCGGATCTGGTGTCACTTTAAAGAAGTAGTCCAGTTACACATTTGTGGGCTTATAACTTGGCTTCTGAATGTCCTAGAGAGGTCAGGTTTGTTTTATTGTACTCCAATCAACAGCCCCTACAGCCACAAAAAGGAATGGAGACATTAGCACTTATGGTTTGTAAACGGCACCCAGAATTATGTTGCACGAAGCACAATTTCACATCATTCTGGGTCCATTTGTGTGAAAACAAGGTCCAATCAGGCTGAAACGCTACAAGAAGGTAGATTCTGTTGAGTTGTAAGTGATCTGAACGTTTCAAGATGATCGCACATTCCTATAGGGGGTAAAACCATGTCCCAAAGGTCACCGGGCCTGGTGTCACTTTAAAGATGTAGTCCAGTTACACTTTTGTGGGCTTATAACTTGGCTTCTGAATGTCCTAGAGAGGTCAGGTTTGTTTTAGTGTACTCCAATCAACAGCCCCTACAACCACAAAAAGGAATGGAGACATTAGCACTTATGATTTTTAAATGGCACCCAGAATTATGTTGCACGAAGCCCAACTTCACATAATTCTGGGTTCATTTGTGTGAAAACAAGGTCCAGTCAGGCTGAAACGTTACAGGAAGGTAGAATCTATTGAGTTGTAAGTGATCTGAATGTTTCATGATGATAGCACTTTCCTAAGGGGGTCAAACCATGTCCCAAAGGTCACCGGATCTGGTGTCAATTTAAAGAAGTAGTCCAGTTACACATTTGTGGGCTTATAACTTGGCTTCTGAATGTCCTAGAGAGATCAGGTTTGTTTTAGTGTACTCCAATCAAAAGCCCCTACAACCACAAAAAGGAATGGAGTCATTAGCACTTATGGTTTTTAAATGGCACCCAGAATTATGTTGCACGAAGCACAATTTCACATCATTCTGGGTTCATTTGTGTGAAAACAAGGTCCAATCAGGCTGAAACGTTACAGGAAGGTAGAATCTATTGAGTTGTAATTGATCTGAACGTTTCATGATGATAGCACTTTCCTAAGGGGGTCAAACCAAGTCCCAAAGGTCACCGGATCTGGTGTCACTTTAAAGAAGTAGTCCAGTTACACATTTGTAGGCTTATAACTTGGCTTCTGAATGTCCTAGAGAGGTCAGGTTTGTTTTAGTGTACTCCAATCAACAGCCCCTACAACCACAAAAATGAATGGAGACATTAGCAGTTATGGTTTTTAAATGGCACCCAGAATTATGTTGCACGAAGCACAATTTCACATCATTCTGGGTTCATTTGTGTGAAAACAAGGTCCAATCAGGCTGAAACGTTACAGGAAGGTAGAATCTATTGAGTTGTAAGTGATCTGAACGTTTCATGATGATAGCACTTTCCTAAGGGGGTCAAACCATGTCCCAAATGTCACCGGATCTGGTGTCAATTTAAAGAAGTAGTCCAGTTACACGTTTGTGGGCTTATAATTTGGCTTCTGAATGTCCTAGAGAGATCAGGTTTGTTTTACGGTACTCCAATCAACAGCCTCTACAACCACAAAAAGGAATGGAGTCATTAGCACTTATGGTTTTTAAATGGCACCCAGAATTATGTTGCACGAAGCACAATTTCACATCATTCTGGGTTCATTTGTGTGAAAACAAGGTCCAATCAGGCTGAAACGTTACAGGAAGGTAGAATCTATTGAGTTGTAAGTGATCTGAACGTTTCATGATGATTGCACTTTCCTAAGGGGGTAAAACCATGTCCCAAAGGTCACCGGATCTGGTGTCAATTTAAAGAAGTAGTCCAGTTACACATTTGTGGGCTTATAACTTGGCTTCTGAATGTCCTAGAGAGGTTAGGTTTGTTTTAGTGTACTCCAATCAACAGCCCCTACAACCACAAAAAGGAATGGAGTCATTAGCACTTATGGTTTGTAAATGGCACCCAGAATTATGTTGCACGAAGCACAATTTCACATCATTCCGGGTTCATTTGTGTGAAAACAAGGTCCAATCAGGCTGAAACGTTACAGGAAGGTAGAATCTATTGAGTTGTAAGTGATCTGAACGTTTCATGATGATAGCACTTTCCTAAGGGGGTCAAACCATGTCCCAAAGGTCACCGGATCTGGTGTCACTTTAAAGAAGTAGTCCAGTTACACATTTGTGGGCTTATAGCTTGGCTTCTGAATGTCCTAGAGAGGTCAGGTTTGTTTTAGTGTACTCCAATCGACAGTCCCTACAACCACAAAAAGGAATGGAGTCATAAGCACTTATGGTTTGTAAATGGCACCCAGAATTATGTTGCACAAAGCACAATTTCACATCATTCTGGGTCCATTTGTGTGAAAACAAGGTCCAATCAGGCTGAAACGTTACAAGAAGGTAGAATCTATTGAGTTGTAAGTGATCTGAACGTTTCATGATGATCGCACATTCCTATAGGGGGTCAAACCATGTCCCAAAGGTCACCGGGCCTGGTGTCACTTTAAATCAAGTAGTCCAGTTACACCTTTGTGGGCTTATAACTTGGCTTCTGAATGTCCTAGAGAGGTCAGGTTTGTTTAAGTGTACTCCAATAAACAGCCCCTACAACCACAAAAAGGAATGGAGTCATTAGCACCTATGGTTTGTAAATGGCACCCTGAATTATGTTGCACGAAGCACAATTTCACATCATTCTGGGTCCATTTGTATGAAAACAAGGTCCAATCAGGCTGAAACGTTACAGGAAGGTAGAATCTATTGAGTTGTAAGTGATCTGAACGTTTCATGATGATAGCATTTTCCTAAGGGGGTCAAACCATGTCCCAAAGGTCACCGGATCTGGTGTCAATTTAAAGAAGTAGTCCAGTTACACATTTGTGGGCTTATAACTTGGCTTCTGAATGTCCTAGAGAGGTCAGGTTTGTTTTAGTGTACTCCAATCAACAGTCCCTACAACCAGAAAAAGGAATGGAGTCATTAGCACTTATGTTTTGTAAATGGCACCCAGAATTATGTTGCACAAAGCACAATTTCACATCATTCTGGGTCCATTTGTGTGAAAACAAGGTCCAATCAGGCTGAAACGTTACAAGAAGGTAGAATCTATTGAGTTGTAAGTGATCTGAACGTTTCATGATGATCGCACATTCCTATAGGGGGTCAAACCATGTCCCAAAGGTCACCGGGCCTGGTGTCACTTTAAAGAAGTAGTCCAGTTACACCTTTGTGGGCTTATAACTTGGCTTCTGAATGTCCTAGAGAGGTCAGGTTTGTTTAAGTGTACTCCAATAAACAGCCCCTACAACCACAAAAAGGAATGGAGTCATTAGCACTTATGGTTTGTAAATGGCACCCTGAATTATGTTGCACGAAGCACAATTTCACATCATTCTGGGTCCATTTGTATGAAAACAAGGTCCAATCAGGCTGAAACGTTACAGGAAGGTAGAATCTATTGAGTTGTAAGTGATCTGAACGTTTCATGATGATAGCATTTTCCTAAGGGGGTCAAACCATGTCCCAAAGGTCACCGGATCTGGTGTCAATTTAAAGAAGTAGTCCAGTTACACATTTGTGGGCTTATAACTTGGCTTCTGAATGTCCTAGAGAGATCAGGTTTGTTTTAGTATACTCCAATCAACAGCCCCTACAACCACAAAAAGGAATGGAGTCATTAGCACTTATGGTTTTTAAATGGCACCCAGAATTATGTTGCACGAAGCACAATTTCACATCATTCTGGGTTCATTTGTGTGAAAACAAGGTCCAATCAGGCTGAAACGTTACAGGAAGGTAGAATTTATTGAGTTGTAAGTGATCTGAACGTTTCACGATGATAGCACTTTCCTAAGGGGGTCAAACCATGTCCCAAAGTTCACCGGATCTGGTGTCAATTAAAAGAAATAGTCCAGTTACACATTTGTGGGCTTATAACTTGGCTTCTGAATGTCCTAGAGAGATCAGGTTTGTTTTAGTGTACTCCAATCAACAGCCCCTACAACCACAAAAAGGAATGGAGTCATTAGCACTTATGGTTTGTAAATGGCACCCAGAATTATGTTGCACGAAGCACAATTTCACATCATTCTGGGTTCATTTGTGTGAAAACAAGGTCCAATCAGGCTGAAACGTTACAAGAAGGTAGAATCTATTGAGTTGTAAGTGATCTGAACGTTTAATGATGATCGCACATTCCTATAGGGGGTTAAACCATGTCCCAAAGGTCACCGGGCCTGGTGTCACTTTAAAGAAGTAGTCCAGTTACACCTTTGTGGGCTTATAACTTGGCTTCTGAATGTCCTAGAGAGGTCAGGTTTGTTTTAGTGTACTCCAATCAACAGCCCCTACAACCACAAAAAGGAATGGAGTCATTAGCACTTATGGTTTGTAAATGGCACCCAGAATTATGTTGCACGAAGCACAATTTCACATCATTCTGGGTTCATTTGTGTGAAAACAAGGTCCAATCAGGCTGAAACGTTACAAGAAGGTAGAATCTATTGAGTTGTAAGTGATCTGAACGTTTCATGATGATCGAACATTCCTATAGGGGGTCAAACCATGTCCCAAAGGTCACCGGGCCTGGTGTCACTTTAAAGAAGTAGTCCAGTTACACCTTTGTGGGCTTATAACTTGGCTTCTGAATGTCCTAGAGAGGTCAGGTTTGTTTTAGTGTACTCCAATCAACAGCCCCTACAACCACAAAAAGGAATGGAGTCTTTAGCACTTATGGTTTGTAAATGGCACCCAGAATTATGTTGCACGAAGCACAATTTCACATCATTCTGGGTCCATTTGTGTGAAAACAAGGTCCAATCAGGCTGAAACGTTACAGGAAGGTAGAATCTATTGAGTTGTAAGTGATCTGAACATTTCAAGATGATAGCACTTTCCTAAGGGGGTCAAACCATGTCCCAAAGGTCACCGGATCTGGTGTCAATTTAAAGAAGTAGTCCAGTTACACATTTGTGGGCTTATAACTTGGCTTCTGAATGTCCTAGAGAGATCAGGTTTGTTTTAGTATACTCCAATCAACAGCCCCTACAACCACAAAAAGGAATGGAGTCATTAGCACTTATGGTTTTTAAATGGCACCCAGAATTATGTTGTACGAAGCCCAATTTCACATCATTCTGGGTTCATTTGTGTGAAAACAAGGTCCAGTCAGGCTGAAACGTTACAGGAAGGTAGAATCTATTGAGTTGTAAGTGATCTGAACTTTTCATGATGATAGCACTTTCCTAAGGGGGTCAAACCATGTCCCAAAGGTCACCAGATCTGGTGTCAATTTAAAGAAGTAGTCCAGTTACACATTTGCGGGCTTATAACTTGGCTTCTGAATGTCCTAGAGGGATCAGGTTTGTTTTAATGTACTCCAATCAACATCCCCTACAACCACAAAAAGGAATGGAGTCATAAGCACTTATGGTTTGTAAATGGCACCCAGAATTATGTTGCACGAAGCACAATTTCACATCATTCTGGGTTCATTTGTGTGAAAACAAGGTCCAATCAGGCTGAAACGTTACAGGAAGGTAGAATCTATTGAGTTGTAAGTGATCTGAACGTTTCATGATGATAGCACTTTCCTAAGGGGGTCAAACCATGTCCCAAAGGTCACCGGATCTGGTGTCAATTTAAAGTAGTCCAGTTACACATTTGTGGGCTTATAACTTGGCTTCTGAATGTCCTAGAGAGATCAGGTTTGTTTTAATGTACTCCAATCAACAGCCCCTACAACCACAAAAAGGAATGGAGTCATTAGCACTTATGGTTTGTAAATGGCACCCAGAATTATGTTGCACGAAGCACAATTTCACATCATTCTGGGTTCATTTGTGTGAAAACAAGGTCCAATCAGGCTGAAACGTTACAGGAAGGTAGAATCTATTGAGTTGTAAGTGATCTGAACGTTTCATGATGATAGCACTTTCCTAAGGGGGTCAAACCATGTCCCAAATGTCACCGGATCTGGTGTCAATTTAAAGAAGTAGTCCAGTTACACGTTTGTGGGCTTATAATTTGGCTTCTGAATGTCCTAGAGAGATCAGGTTTGTTTTACGGTACTCCAATCAACAGCCTCTACAACCACAAAAAGGAATGGAGTCATTAGCACTTATGGTTTTTAAATGGCACCCAGAATTATGTTGCACGAAGCACAATTTCACATCATTCTGGGTTCATTTGTGTGAAAACAAGGTCCAATCAGGCTGAAACGTTACAGGAAGGTAGAATCTATTGAGTTGTAAGTGATCTGAACGTTTCATGATGATTGCACTTTCCTAAGGGGGTAAAACCATGTCCCAAAGGTCACCGGATCTGGTGTCAATTTAAAGAAGTAGTCCAGTTACACATTTGTGGGCTTATAACTTGGCTTCTGAATGTCCTAGAGAGGTTAGGTTTGTTTTAGTGTACTCCAATCAACAGCCCCTACAACCACAAAAAGGAATGGAGTCATTAGCACTTATGGTTTGTAAATGGCACCCAGAATTATGTTGCACGAAGCACAATTTCACATCATTCCGGGTTCATTTGTGTGAAAACAAGGTCCAATCAGGCTGAAACGTTACAGGAAGGTAGAATCTATTGAGTTGTAAGTGATCTGAACGTTTCATGATGATAGCACTTTCCTAAGGGGGTCAAACCATGTCCCAAAGGTCACCGGATCTGGTGTCACTTTAAAGAAGTAGTCCAGTTACACATTTGTGGGCTTATAGCTTGGCTTCTGAATGTCCTAGAGAGGTCAGGTTTGTTTTAGTGTACTCCAATCGACAGTCCCTACAACCACAAAAAGGAATGGAGTCATTAGCACTTATGGTTTGTAAATGGCACCCAGAATTATGTTGCACAAAGCACAATTTCACATCATTCTGGGTCCATTTGTGTGAAAACAAGGTCCAATCAGGCTGAAACGTTACAAGAAGGTAGAATCTATTGAGTTGTAAGTGATCTGAACGTTTCATGATGATCGCACATTCCTATAGGGGGTCAAACCATGTCCCAAAGGTCACCGGGCCTGGTGTCACTTTAAATCAAGTAGTCCAGTTACACCTTTGTGGGCTTATAACTTGGCTTCTGAATGTCCTAGAGAGGTCAGGTTTGTTTAAGTGTACTCCAATAAACAGCCCCTACAACCACAAAAAGGAATGGAGTCATTAGCACCTATGGTTTGTAAATGGCACCCTGAATTATGTTGCACGAAGCACAATTTCACATCATTCTGGGTCCATTTGTATGAAAACAAGGTCCAATCAGGCTGAAACGTTACAGGAAGGTAGAATCTATTGAGTTGTAAGTGATCTGAACGTTTCATGATGATAGCATTTTCCTAAGGGGGTCAAACCATGTCCCAAAGGTCACCGGATCTGGTGTCAATTTAAAGAAGTAGTCCAGTTACACATTTGTGGGCTTATAACTTGGCTTCTGAATGTCCTAGAGAGGTCAGGTTTGTTTTAGTGTACTCCAATCAACAGTCCCTACAACCAGAAAAAGGAATGGAGTCATTAGCACTTATGTTTTGTAAATGGCACCCAGAATTATGTTGCACAAAGCACAATTTCACATCATTCTGGGTCCATTTGTGTGAAAACAAGGTCCAATCAGGCTGAAACGTTACAAGAAGGTAGAATCTATTGAGTTGTAAGTGATCTGAACGTTTCATGATGATCGCACATTCCTATAGGGGGTCAAACCATGTCCCAAAGGTCACCGGGCCTGGTGTCACTTTAAAGAAGTAGTCCAGTTACACCTTTGTGGGCTTATAACTTGGCTTCTGAATGTCCTAGAGAGGTCAGGTTTGTTTAAGTGTACTCCAATAAACAGCCCCTACAACCACAAAAAGGAATGGAGTCATTAGCACTTATGGTTTGTAAATGGCACCCTGAATTATGTTGCACGAAGCACAATTTCACATCATTCTGGGTCCATTTGTATGAAAACAAGGTCCAATCAGGCTGAAACGTTACAGGAAGGTAGAATCTATTGAGTTGTAAGTGATCTGAACGTTTCATGATGATAGCATTTTCCTAAGGGGGTCAAACCATGTCCCAAAGGTCACCGGATCTGGTGTCAATTTAAAGAAGTAGTCCAGTTACACATTTGTGGGCTTATAACTTGGCTTCTGAATGTCCTAGAGAGATCAGGTTTGTTTTAGTATACTCCAATCAACAGCCCCTACAACCACAAAAAGGAATGGAGTCATTAGCACTTATGGTTTTTAAATGGCACCCAGAATTATGTTGCACGAAGCACAATTTCACATCATTCTGGGTTCATTTGTGTGAAAACAAGGTCCAATCAGGCTGAAACGTTACAGGAAGGTAGAATTTATTGAGTTGTAAGTGATCTGAACGTTTCACGATGATAGCACTTTCCTAAGGGGGTCAAACCATGTCCCAAAGTTCACCGGATCTGGTGTCAATTAAAAGAAATAGTCCAGTTACACATTTGTGGGCTTATAACTTGGCTTCTGAATGTCCTAGAGAGATCAGGTTTGTTTTAGTGTACTCCAATCAACAGCCCCTACAACCACAAAAAGGAATGGAGTCATTAGCACTTATGGTTTGTAAATGGCACCCAGAATTATGTTGCACGAAGCACAATTTCACATCATTCTGGGTTCATTTGTGTGAAAACAAGGTCCAATCAGGCTGAAACGTTACAAGAAGGTAGAATCTATTGAGTTGTAAGTGATCTGAACGTTTAATGATGATCGCACATTCCTATAGGGGGTTAAACCATGTCCCAAAGGTCACCGGGCCTGGTGTCACTTTAAAGAAGTAGTCCAGTTACACCTTTGTGGGCTTATAACTTGGCTTCTGAATGTCCTAGAGAGGTCAGGTTTGTTTTAGTGTACTCCAATCAACAGCCCCTACAACCACAAAAAGGAATGGAGTCATTAGCACTTATGGTTTGTAAATGGCACCCAGAATTATGTTGCACGAAGCACAATTTCACATCATTCTGGGTTCATTTGTGTGAAAACAAGGTCCAATCAGGCTGAAACGTTACAAGAAGGTAGAATCTATTGAGTTGTAAGTGATCTGAACGTTTCATGATGATCGAACATTCCTATAGGGGGTCAAACCATGTCCCAAAGGTCACCGGGCCTGGTGTCACTTTAAAGAAGTAGTCCAGTTACACCTTTGTGGGCTTATAACTTGGCTTCTGAATGTCCTAGAGAGGTCAGGTTTGTTTTAGTGTACTCCAATCAACAGCCCCTACAACCACAAAAAGGAATGGAGTCTTTAGCACTTATGGTTTGTAAATGGCACCCAGAATTATGTTGCACGAAGCACAATTTCACATCATTCTGGGTCCATTTGTGTGAAAACAAGGTCCAATCAGGCTGAAACGTTACAGGAAGGTAGAATCTATTGAGTTGTAAGTGATCTGAACATTTCAAGATGATAGCACTTTCCTAAGGGGGTCAAACCATGTCCCAAAGGTCACCGGATCTGGTGTCAATTTAAAGAAGTAGTCCAGTTACACATTTGTGGGCTTATAACTTGGCTTCTGAATGTCCTAGAGAGATCAGGTTTGTTTTAGTATACTCCAATCAACAGCCCCTACAACCACAAAAAGGAATGGAGACATTAGCACTTATGGTTTGTAAACGGCACCCAGAATTATGTTGCACGAAGCACAATTTCACATCATTTTGGGTCCATTTGTGTGAAAACAAGGTCCAATCAGGCTGAAACGCTACAAGAAGGTAGATTCTATTGAGTTGTAAGTGATCTGAACGTTTCAAGATGATCTCACATTCCTATAGGGGGTAAAACCATGTCCCAAAGGTCACCGGGCCTGGTGTCACTTTAAAGATGTAGTCCAGTTACACTTTTGTGGGCTTATAACTTGGCTTCTGAATGTCCTAGAGAGGTCAGGTTTGTTTTAGTGTACTCCAATCAACAGCCCCTACAACCACAAAAAGGAATGGAGACATTAGCACTTATGATTTTTAAATGGCACCCAGAATTATGTTGCACGAAGCCCAACTTCACATAATTCTGGGTTCATTTGTTTGAAAACAAGGTCCAGTCAGGCTGAAACGTTACAGGAAGGTAGAATATATTGAGTTGTAAGTGATCTGAACGTTTCATGATGATAGCACTTTCCTAAGGGGGTCAAACCATGTCCCAAACGTCACCGGATCTGGTGTCACTTTAAAGAAGTAGTCCAGTTACACATTTGTGGGCTTATAACTTGGCTTCTGAATGTCCTAGAGAGGTCAGGTTTGTTTTATTGTACTCCAATCAACAGCCCCTACAACCACAAAAAGGAATGGAGACATTAGCACTTATGGTTTGTAAATGGCACCCAGAATTATGTTGCACGAAGCACAATTTCACATCATTCTGGGTCCATTTGTGTGAAAACAAGGTCCAATCAGGCTGAAACGCTACAAGAAGGTAGATTCTATTGAGTTGTAAGTGATCTGAACGTTTCAAGATGATCGCACATTCCTATAGGGGGTAAAACCATGTCCCAAACGTCACCGGGCCTGGTGTCAATTTAAAGATGTAGTCCAGTTACACCTTTGTGGGCTTATAACTTGGCTTCTGAATGTCCTAGAGAGGTTAGGTTTGTTTTAGTGTACTCCAATCAAAAGCCCCTACAACCACAAAAAGGAATGGAGTCATTAGCACTAATGGTTTGTAAATGGCACCCAGAATTATGTTGCACGAAGCACAATTTCACATCATTCTGGGTTCATTTGTGTGAAAACAAGGTCCAATCAGGCTGAAACGTTACAGGAAGGTAGAATCTATTGAGTTGTAAGTGATCTGAACGTTTCATGATGCTAGCACTTTCCTAAGGGGGTCAAACCATGTCCCAAAGGTCACCGGATCTGGTGTCACTTTAAAGAAGTAGTCCAGTTACACATTTGTGGGCTTATAACTTGGCTTCTGAATGTCCTAGAGAGGTCAGGTTTGTTTTATTGTACTCCAATAAACAGCCCCTACAACCACAAAAAGGAATGGAGACATTAGCACTTATGGTTTGTAAATGGCACCCAGAATTATGTTGCACGAAGCACAATTTCACATCATTCTGGGTCCATTTGTGTGAAAACAAGGTCCAATCAGGCTGAAACGCTACAAGAAGGTAGATTCTATTGAGTTGTAAGTGATCTGAACGTTTCAAGATCATCGCACATTCCTATAGGGGGTAAAACCATGTCCCAAACGTCACCGGGCCTGGTGTCAAATTAAAGATGTAGTCCAGTTACACCTTTGCGGGCTTATAACTTGGCTTCTGAATGTCCTAGAGAGGTTAGGTTTGTTTTAGTGTACTCCAATCAAAAGCCCCTACAACCACAAAAAGGAATGGAGTCATTAGCACTTATGGTTTGTAAATGGCACCCAGAATTATGTTGCACGAAGCACAATTTCACATCATTCTGGGTTCATTTGTGTGAAAACAAGGTCCAATCAGGCTGAAACGTTACAGGAAGGTAGAATCTATTGAGTTGTAAGTGATCTGAAAGTTTCATGATGATAGCACTTTCCTAAGGGGGTCAAACCATGTCCCAAAGGTCAACGGATCTGGTGTCACTTTAAAGAAGTAGTCCAGTTACACATTTGTGGGCTTATAACTTGGCTTCTGAATGTCCTAGAGAGGTCAGGTTTGTTTTAGTGTACTCCAATCAACAGCCCCTACAACCACAAAAAGGAATGGAGACATTAGCACTTATGATTTTTAAATGGCACCCAGAATTATGTTGCACGAAGCACAATTTCACATCATTCTGGGTCCATTTGTGTGAAAACAAGGTCCAATCAGGCTGAAACGTTACAGGAAGGTAGAATCTATTGAGTTGTAAGTGATCTGAACGTTTCACGATGATAGCACTTTCCTAAGGGGGTCAAACCATGTCCCAAAGGTCACCGGATCTGGTGTCAATTTAAAGAAGTAGTCCAGTTACACATTTGTGGGCTTATAACTTGGCTTCTGAATGTCCCTGAGAGATCAGGTTTGTTTTAGTATACTCCAATCAACAGCCCCTACAACCACAAAAAAGAATGGAGTCATTAGCACTTATGGTTTTTAAATGGCACCCAGAATTATGTTTCACGAAGCACAATTTCACATCATTCTGGGTCCATTTGTGTGAAAACAAGGTCCAATCAGGCTGAAACGTTACAGGAAGGTAGAATCTATTGAGTTGTAAGTGATCTGAACGTTTCATGATGATAGCACTTTCCTAAGGTGGTCAAACCATGTCCCAAAGGTCACCGGATCTGGTGTCAATTTAAAGAAGTAGTCCAGTTACACAATTGTGGGCTTATAACTTGGCTTATGAATGTCCTAGAGAGATCAGGTTTGTTTTAGTATACTCCAATCAACAGCCCCTACAACCACAAAAAGGAATGGAGTCATTAGCACTTATGCTTTGTAAATGGCACCCAGAATTATGTTGAACGAAGCACAATTTCACATAATTCTGGGTTCATTTGTGTGAAAACAAGGTCCAATCAGGCTGAAACGTTACAGGAAGGTAGAATCTATTGAGTTGTAAGTGATCTGAACGTTTCATGATGATAGCACTTTCCTAAGGGGGTCAAACCATGTCCCAAAGGTCACCGGATCTGGTGTCAATTTAAAGAAGTAGTCCAGTTACACATTTGTGGGCTTATAACTTGGCTTCTGAATGTCCTAGAGAGATCAGGTTTGTTTTAATGTACTCCAATCAACAGCCCCTACAACCACAAAAAGGAATGGAGTCATTAGCACTTATGGTTTGTAAATGGCACCCAGAATTATGTTGCACGAAGCACAATTTCACATCATTCTGGGTTCATTTGTGTGAAAACAAGGTCCAATCAGGCTGAAACGTTACAGGAAGGTAGAATCTATTGAGCTGTAAGTGATCTGAACGTTTCATGATGATAGCACTTTCCTAAGGGGGTCAAACCATGTCCCAAAGGTCACCGGATCTGGTGTCAATTTAAAGTAGTCCAGTTACACATTTGTGGACTTATAACTTGGCTTCTGAATGTCCTAGAGAGATCAGGTTTGTTTTAATGTACTCCAATCAACAGCCCCTACAACCACAAAAAGGAATGGAGTCATTAGCACTTATGGTTTGTAAATGGCGCCCAGAATTATGTTGCACGAAGCACAATTTCACATCATTCTGGGTCCATTTGTGTGAAAACAAGGTCCAATCAGGCTGAAACGCTACAAGAAGGTAGAATCTATTCAGTTGTAAGTGATCTGAACGTTTCATGATGATAGCACTTTCCTAAGGGGGTCAAACCATGTCCCAAAGGTCACCGGATCTGGTGTCAATTTAAAGAAGTAGTCCAGTTACACATTTGTGGGCTTATAACTTGGCTTCTGAAAGTCCTAGAGAGGTTAGGTTTGTTTTAGTGTACTCCAATCAAAAGCCCCTACAGCCACGAAAAGGAATGGAGTCATTAGCACTTATGGTTTGTAAATGGCACCCAGAATTATGTTGCACGAAGCACAATTTCACATCATTCTGGGTTCATTTGTGTGAAAACAAGGTCCAATCAGGCTGAAACGTTACAGGAAGGTAGAATCTATTGAGGTGTAAGTGATCTGAACGTTTCATGATGATAGCACTTTCTTAAGGGGGTCAAACCATGTCCCAAAGGTCACCGGATCTGGTGTCACTTTAAAGAAGTAGTCCAGTTACACATTTGTGGGCTTATAACTTGGCTTCTGAATGTCCTAGAGATGTCAGGTTTGTTTTAGTGTACTCCAATCAACAGCCCCTACAACCACAAAAAGGAATGGAGACATTAGGACTTATGATTTTTAAATGGCACCCAGAATTATGTTGCACGAAGCACAATTTCACATCATTCTGGGTCCATTTGTGTGAAAACAAGGTCCAATCAGGCTGAAACGTTACAGGAAGGTAGAATCTATTGAGTTGTAAGTGATCTGAATGTTTCATGATGATAGCACTTTCCTAAGGGGGTCAAACCATGTCCCAAAGGTCACCGGATCTGGTGTCAATTTAAAGAAGTAGTCCAGTTACACATTTGTGGGCTTATAACTTGGCTTCTGAATGTCCCTGAGAGATCAGGTTTGTTTTAGTATACTCCAATCAACAGCCCCTACAACCACAAAAAGGAATGGAGTCATTAGCACTTATGGTTTTTAAATGGCACCCAGAATTAAGTTGCACGAAGCACAATTGCACATCATTCTAGGTCCATTTGTGTGAAAACAAGGTCCAATCAGGCTGAAACGTTACAGGAAGGTAGAATCTATTGATTTGTAAGTGATCTGAACGTTTCACGATGATAGCACTTTCCTAAGCGTGTCAAACCATGTCCCAAAGGTCACCGCATCTGGTGTCAATTTAAAGAAGTAGTACAGTTACACATTTGTGGGCTTATAACTTGGCTTCTGAATGTCCTAGAGAGATCAGGTTTGTTTTAGTATACTCCAATCAACAGCCCCTACAACCACAAAAAGGAATGGAGTCATTAGCACTTATGCTTTGTAAATGGCACCCAGAATTATGTTGAACGAAGCACAATTTCACATCATTCTGGGTTCATTTGTGTGAAAACAAGGTCCAATCAGGCTGAAACGTTACAGGAAGGTAGAATCTATTGATTTGTAAGTGATCTGAACGTTTCATGATGATAGCACTTTCCTAAGGGGGTCAAACCATGTCCCAAAGGTCACCGGATCTGGTGTCAATTTAAAGAAGTTGTCCAGTTACACATTTGTGGGCTTATAACTTGGCTTCTGAATGTCCTAGAGCGATCAGGTTTGTTTTAGTGTACTCCAATCAACAGCCCCTACAACCACAAAAAGGAATGGAGACATTAGCACTTATGGTTTGTAAATGGCACCCAGAATTATGTTGCACGAAGCACAATTTCACATCATTCTGGGTTCATTTGTGTGAAAACAAGGTCCAATCAGGCTGAAACGTTACAGGAAGGTAGAATCTATTGAGTTGTAAGCGATCTGAACGTTTCATGATGATAGCACTTTCCTAAGGGGGTCAAACCATGTCCCAAACGTCACCGGATCTGGTGTCACTTTAAAGAAGTAGTCCAGTTACACATTTGTGGGCTTATAACTTGGCTTCTGAATGTCCTAGAGAGGTCAGGTTTGTTTTATTGTACTCCAATCAACAGCCCCTACAACCACAAAAAGGAATGGAGACATTAGCACTTATGGTTTGTAAATGGCACCCAGAATTATGTTGCACGAAGCACAATTTCACATCATTCTGGGTCCATTTGTGTGAAAACAAGGTCCAATCAGGCTGAAACGCTACAAGAAGGTAGATTCTATTGAGTTGTAAGTGATCTGAACGTTTCAAGATCATTCCACATTCCTATAGGGGGTAAAACCATGTCCCAAACATCACCGGGCCTGGTGTCAATTTAAAGATGTAGTCCAGTTACACCTTTGTGGGCTTATAACTTGGCTTCTGAATGTCCTAGAGAGGTTAGGTTTGTTTTAGTGTACTCCAATCAAAAGCCCCTACAACCACAAAAAGGAATGGAGTCATTAGCACTTATGGTTTGTAAATGGCACCCAGAATTATGTTGCACGAAGCACAATTTCACATCATTCTGGGTTCATTTGTGTGAAAACAAGGTCCAATCAGGCTGCAACGCTACAAGAAGGTAGAATCTATTGAGTTGTAAGTGATCTGAACGATTCATGATGATAGCACTTTCCTAAGGGGGTCAAACCATGTCCCAAAGGTCACCGGATCTGGTGTCAATTTAAAGAAGTAGTCCAGTTACACATTTGTGGGCTTATAACTTGGCTTCTGAAAGTCCTAGAGAGGTTAGGTTTGTTTTAGTGTACTCCAATCAAAAGCCCCTACAGCCACGAAAAGGAATGGAGTCATTAGCACTTATGGTTTGTAAATGGCACCGAGAATTATGTTGCACGAAGCACAATTTCACATCATTCTGGGTTCATTTGTGTGAAAACAAGGTCCAATCAGGCTGAAACGTTACGGGAAGGTAGAATCTATTGAGTTGTAAGTGATCTGAACGTTTCATGATGATAGCACTTTCCTAAGGGGGTCAAACCATGTCCCAAAGGTCACCGGATCTGGTGTCACTTTAAAGAAGTAGTCCAGTTACACATTTGTGGGCTTATAACTTGGCTTCTGAATGTCCTACAGAGGTCAGGTTTGTTTTAGTGTACTCCAATCAACAGCCCCTACAACCACAAAAAGGAATGGAGACATTAGGACTTATGATTTTTAAATGGCACCCAGAATTATGTTGCACGAAGCACAATTTCACATCATTCTGGGTCCATTTGTGTGAAAACAAGGTCCAATCAGGCTGAAACGTTACAGGAAGGTAGAATCTATTGAGTTGTAAGTGATCTGAATGTTTCATGATGATAGCACTTTCCTAAGGGGGTCAAACCATGTCCCAAAGGTCACCGGATCTGGTGTCAATTTAAAGAAGTAGTCCAGTTACACATTTGTGGGCTTATAACTTGGCTTCTGAATGTCCCTGAGAGATCAGTTTTGTTTTAGTATACTCCAATCAACAGCCTCTACAACCACAAAAAGGAATGGAGTCAGTAGCACTTATGGTTTTTAAATGGCACCCAGAATTATGTTGCACGAAGCACAATTGCACATCATTCTAGGTCCATTTGTGTGAAAACAAGGTCCAATCAGGCTGAAACGTTACAGGAAGGTAGAATCTATTGATTTGTAAGTGATCTGAATGTTTCACGATGATAGCACTTTCCTAAGGGTGTCAAACGATGTCCCAAAGGTCACCGGATCTGGTGTCAATTTAAAGAAGTAGTACAGTTACACATTTGTGGGCTTATAACTTGGCTTCTGAATGTCCTAGAGAGATCAGGTTTGTTTTAGTATACTCCAATCAACAGCCCCTACAACCACAAAAAGGAATGGAGTCATTAGCACTTATGCTTTGTAAATGGCACCCAGAATTATGTTGAACGAAGCACAATTTCACATAATTCTGGGTTCATTTGTGTGAAAACAAGGTCCAATCAGGCTGAAACGTTACAGGAAGGTAGAATCTATTGATTTGTAAGTGATCTGAACGTTTCATGATGATAGCACTTTCCTAAGGGGGTCAAACCATGTCCCAAAGGTCACCGGATCTGGTGTCAATTTAAAGAAGTAGTCCAGTTACACATTTGTGGGCTTATAACTTGGCTTCTGAATGTCCTATAGAGATCAGGTTTGTTTTAATGTACTCCAATCAACAGCCCCTACAACCACAAAAAGGAATGGAGTCATTAGCACTTATGGTTTTTAAATGGCACCCAGAATTATGTTGCACGAAGCCCAATTTCACATCATTCTGGGTTCATTTGTGTGAAAACAAGGTCCAGTCAGGCTGAAACGTTACATGAAGGTAGATTCTATTGAGTTGTAAGTGATCTGAACGTTTCATGATGATAGCACTTTCCTAAGGGGGTCAAACCATGTCCCAAAGGTCACCGGATCTGGTGTCACTTTAAAGAAGTAGTCCAGTTACACATTTGTGGGCTTATAACTTGGCTTCTGAATGTCCTAGAGAGGTCAGGTTTGTTTTATTGTACTCCAATCAACAGCCTCTACAACCACAAAAAGGAATGGAGACATTAGCACTTATGGTTTGTAAATGGCACCCAGAATTATGTTGCACGAAGCACAATTTCACATCATTCTGGGTCCATTTGTGTGAAAACAAGGTCCAATCAGGCTGAAACGTTACAGGAAGGTAGAATCTATTGAGTTGTAAGTGATCTGAACGTTTCATGATGATAGCACTTTCCTAAGGGGGTCAAACCATGTCCCAAAGGTCACCGGATCTGGTGTCAATTTAAAGAAGTAGTCCAGTTACACATTTGTGGGCTTCTAACTTGGCTTCTGAATGTCCTAGAGAGATCAGGTTTGTTTTAGTATACTCCAATCAACAGCCCCTACAACCACAAAAAGGAATGGAGACATTAGCACTTATGATTTTTAAATGGCACCCAGAATTATGTTGCACGAAGCCCTTCTTGTAACGTTTCAGCCTGATTGGACCTTGTTTTCACACAAATGGACCCAGAATGATGTGAAATTGTGCTTCGTGCAACATAATTCTGGGTGCCATTTACAAACCATAAGTGCTAATGTCTCCATTCCTTTTTGTGGTTGTAGAGGCTGTTGATTGGAGTACAATAAAACAAACCTGACCTCTCTAGGACATTCAGAAGCCAAGTTATAAGCCCACAAATGTGTAACTGGACTACTTCTTTAAAGTGACACCAGATCCGGTGACCTTTGGGACATGGTTTGACCCCCTTAGGAAAGTGCTATCATCATGAAACGTTCAGATCACTTACAACTCAATAGATTCTACCTTCCTGTAACGTTTCAGCCTGATTGGACCTTGTTTTCACACAAATGAACCCAGAATGATGTGAAATTGTGCTTCGTTCAACATAATTCTGGGTGCCATTTACAAAGCATAAGTGCTAATGACTCCATTCCTTTTTGTGGTTGTAGGGGCTGTTGATTGGAGTATACTAAAACAAACCTGATCTCTCTAGGACATTCAGAAGCAAAGTTATAAGACCACAAATGTGTAACTGTACTACTTCTTTAAATTGACACCAGATCCGGTGACCTTTGGGACATGGTTTGACACCCTTAGGAAAGTGCTATCATCGTGAAACGTTCAGATCACTTACAACTCAATAGATTCTACCTTCCTGTAACGTTTCAGCCTGATTGGACCTTGTTTTCACACAAATGGACCTAGAATGATGTGCAATTGTGCTTCGTGCAACATAATTCTGGGTGCCATTTAAAAACCATAAGTGCTAATGACTCCATTCCTTTTTGTGGTTGTAGGGGCTGTTGATTGGAGTATACTAAAACAAACCTGATCTCTCAGGGACATTCAGAAGCCAAGTTATAAGCCCACAAATGTGTAACTGGACTACTTCTTTAAATTGACACCAGATCCGGTGACCTTTGGGACATGGTTTGACCCCCTTAGGAAAGTGCTATCATCATGAAACATTCAGATCACTTACAACTCAATAGATTCTACCTTCCTGTAACGTTTCAGCCTGATTGGACCTTGTTTTCACACAAATGGACCCAGAATGATGTGAAATTGTGCTTCGTGCAACATAATTCTGGGTGCCATTTAAAAATCATAAGTCCTAATGTCTCCATTCCTTTTTGTGGTTGTAGGGGCTGTTGATTGGAGTACACTAAAACAAACCTGACCTCTCTAGGACATTCAGAAGCCAAGTTATAAGCCCACAAATGTGTAACTGGACTACTTCTTTAAAGTGACACCAGATCCGGTGACCTTTGGGACATGGTTTGACCCCCTTAGGAAAGTGCTATCATCATGAAACGTTCAGATCACTTACAACTCAATAGATTCTACCTTCCTGTAACGTTTCAGCCTGATTGGACCTTGTTTTCACACAAATGAACCCAGAATGATGTGAAATTGTGCTTCGTGCAACATAATTCTGGGTGCCATTTACAAACCATAAGTGCTAATGACTCCATTCCTTTTCGTGGCTGTAGGGGCATTTGATTGGAGTACACTAAAACAAACCTAACCTCTCTAGGACTTTCAGAAGCCAAGTTATAAGCCCACAAATGTGTAACTGGACTACTTCTTTAAATTGACACCAGATCCGGTGACCTTTGGGACATGGTTTTACCCCCTATAGGAATGTGCGATCATCTTGAAACGTTCAGATGACTTACAACTCAATAGAATCTACCTTCTTGTAGCGTTTCAGCCTGATTGGACCTTGTTTTCACACAAATGGACCCAGAATGATGTGAAATTGTGCTTCGTGCAACATAATTCTGGGTGCCGTTTACAAACCATAAGTGCTAATGTCTCCATTCCTGTTTGTGGCTGTAGGGGCTGTTGATTGGAGTACAATAAAACAAACCTGACCTCTCTAGGACATTCAGAAGCCAAGTTATAAGCCCACAAATGTGTAACAGGACTACTTCTTTAAAGTGACACCAGATCCGGTGACCTTTGGGACATGGTTTGACCCCCTTAGGAAAGTGCTATCATCATGAAACGTTCAGATCACTTACAACTCAATAGATTCTACCTTCCTGTAACGTTTCAGCCTGATTGGACCTTGTTTTCACACAAATGAACCCAGAATGATGTGAAATTGTGCTTCGTGCAACATAATTCTGGGTGCCATTTAAAAACCATAAGTGCTAATGTCTCCATTCCTTTTTGTGGTTGTAGGGGCTGTTGATTGGAGTACACTAAAACAAACCTGATCTCTCTAGGACATTCAGAAGCCAAGTTATAAGCCCACAAATGTGTAACTGGACTACTTCTTTAAATTGACACCAGATCCGGTGACCTTTGGGACATGGTTTGACCCCCTTTGGAAAGTGCTATCATCATGAAACGTTCAGATCACTTACAACTCAATATATTCTACCTTCCTGTAACGTTTCAGCCTGATTGGACCTTGTTTTCACACAAATGAACCCAGAATGATGTGAAATTGTGCTTCGTGCAACATAATTCTGGGTGCCATTTACAAACCATAAGTGCTTGTGACTCCATTCCTTTTTGTGGTTGTAGGGGCTGTTGATTGGAGTACACTAAAACAAACCTGATCTCTCTAGGACATTCAGAAGCCAAGTTATAAGCCCACAAATGTGTAACTGGACTACTTATTAAATTGACACCAGATCCGGTGACCTTTGGGACATGGTTTGACCCCCTTAGGAAAGTGCTATCATCATGAAACGTTCAGATCACTTACAATTCAATAGATTCTACCTTCCTGTAACGTTTCAGCCTGATTGGACCTTGTTTTCACACAAATGAACCCAGAATGATGTGAAATTGTGCTTCGTGCAACATAATTCTGGGTGCCATTTACAAACCATAAGTGCTTATGACTCCATTCCTTTTTGTGGTTGTAGGGGCTGTTGATTGGAGTACATTAAAACAAACCTGATCTCTCTAGGACATTCAGAAGCCAAGGTATAAGCCCACAAATGTGTAACTGGACTACTTCTTTAAATTGACACCAGATCTGGTGACCTTTGGGACATGGTTTGACCCCCTTAGGAAAGTGCTATCATCATGAAACGTTCAGATCACTTACAACTCAATAGATTCTACCTTCCTGTAACGTTTCAGCCTGACTGGACCTTGTTTTCACACAAATGAACCCAGAATGATGTGAAATTGGGCTTCGTGCAACATAATTCTGGGTGCCATTTCAAAACCATAAGTGCTAATGACTCCATTCCTTTTTGTGGTTGTAGGGGCTGTTGATTGGAGTATACTAAAACAAACCTGATCTCTCTAGGACATTCAGAAGCCAAGTTATAAGCCCACAAATGTGTAACTGGACTACTTCTTTAAATTGACACCAGATCCGGTGACCTTTGGGACATGGTTTGACCCCCTTAGGAAAGTGCTATCATCTTGAAATGTTCAGATCACTTACAACTCAATAGATTCTACCTTCCTGTAACGTTTCAGCCTGATTGGACCTTGTTTTCACACAAATGGACCCAGAATGATGTGAAATTGTGCTTCGTGCAACATAATTCTGGGTGCCATTTACAAACCATAAGTGCTAAAGACTCCATTCCTTTTTGTGGTTGTAGGGGCTGTTGATTGGAGTACACTAAAACAAACCTGACCTCTCTAGGACATTCAGAAGCCAAGTTATAAGCCCACAAAGGTGTAACTGGACTACTTCTTTAAAGTGACACCAGGCCCGGTGACCTTTGGGACATGGTTTGACCCCCTATAGGATTGTTCGATCATCATGAAACGTTCAGATCACTTACAACTCAATAGATTCTACCTTCTTGTAACGTTTCAGCCTGATTGGACCTTGTTTTCACACAAATGAACCCAGAATGATGTGAAATTGTGCTTCGTGCAACATAATTCTGGGTGCCATTTACAAACCATAAGTGCTAATGACTCCATTCCTTTTTGTGGTTGTAGGGGCTGTTTATTGGAGTACACTAAAACAAACCTGACCTCTCTAGGACATTCAGAAGCCAAGTTATAAGCCCACAAAGGTGTAACTGGACTACTTCTTTAAAGTGACACCAGGCCCGGTGACCTTTGGGACATGGTTTAACCCCCTATAGGAATGTGCGATCATCATTAAACGTTCAGATCACTTACAACTCAATAGATTCTACCTTCTTGTAACGTTTCAGCCTGATTGGACCTTGTTTTCACACAAATGAACCCAGAATGATGTGAAATTGTGCTTCGTGCAACATAATTCTGGGTGCCATTTACAAACCATAAGTGCTAATGACTCCATTCCTTTTTGTGGTTGTAGGGGCTGTTGATTGGAGTACACTAAAACAAACCTGATCTCTCTAGGACATTCAGAAGCCAAGTTATAAGCCCACAAATCTGTAACTGGACTATTTCTGGACTATTTCTTTAAATTGACACCAGATCCGGTGAACTTTGGGACATGGTTTGACCCCCTTAGGAAAGTGCTATCATCGTGAAAAGTTCAGATCACTTACAACTCAATAGATTCTACCTTCCTGTAACGTTTCAGCCTGATTGGACCTTGTTTTCACACAAATGAACCCAGAATGATGTGAAATTGTGCTTCGTGCAACATAATTCTGGGTGCCATTTAAAAACCATAAGTGCTAATGACTCCATTCCTTTTTCTGGTTGTAGGGGCTGTTGATTGGAGTATACTAAAACAAACCTGATCTCTCTAGGACATTCAGAAGCCAAGTTATAAGCCCACAAATGTGTAACTGGACTACTTCTTTAAATTGACACCAGATCTGGTGACCTTTGGGACATGGTTTGACCCCCTTAGGAAAATGCTATCATCATGAAACGTTCAGATCACTTACAACTCAATAGATTCTACCTTCCTGTAACGTTTCAGCCTGATTGGACCTTGTTTTCATACAAATGGACCCAGAATGATGTGAAATTGTGCTTCGTGCAACATAATTCAGGGTGCCATTTACAAACCATAAGTGCTAATGACTCCATTCCTTTTTGTGGTTGTAGGGGCTGTTTATTGGAGTACACTTAAACAAACCTGACCTCTCTAGGACATTCAGAAGCCAAGTTATAAGCCCACAAAGGTGTAACTGGACTACTTCTTTAAATTGACACCAGATCCGGTGACCTTTGGGACATGGTTTGACCCCCTTAGGAAACTGCTATCATCATGAAACGTTCAGATCACTTACAACTCAATAGATTCTACCTTCCTGTAACGTTTCAGCCTGATTGGACCTTGTTTTCATACAAATGGACCCAGAATGATGTGAAATTGTGCTTCGTGCAACATAATTCAGGGTGCCATTTACAAACCATAGGTGCTAATGACTCCATTCCTTTTTGTGGTTGTAGGGGCTGTTTATTGGAGTACACTTAAACAAACCTGACCTCTCTAGGACATTCAGAAGCCAAGTTATAAGCCCACAAAGGTGTAACTGGACTACTTCTTTAAAGTGACACCAGGCCCGGTGACGTTTGGGACATGGTTTGACCCCCTATAGGAATGTGCGATCATCATGAAACGTTCTGATCACTTACAACTCAATAGATTCTACCTTCTTGTAACGTTTCAGCCTGATTGGACCTTGTTTTCACACAAATGGACCCAGAATGATGTGAAATTGTGCTTTGTGCAACATAAATCTGGGTGCCATTTACAAACCATAAGTGCTAATGACTCCATTCCTTTTTGTGGTTGTAGGGACTGTTGATTGGAGTACACTAAAACAAACCTGACCTCTCTAGGACATTCAGAAGCCAAGCTATAAGCCCACAAATGTGTAACTGGACTACTTCTTTAAAGTGACACCAGATCCGGTGACCTTTGGGACATGGTTTGACCCCCTTAGGAAAGTGCTATCATCATGAAACGTTCAGATCACTTACAACTCAATAGATTCTACCTTCCTGTAACGTTTCAGCCTGATTGGACCTTGTTTTCACACAAATGAACCCGGAATGATGTGAAATTGTGCTTCGTGCAACATAATTCTGGGTGCCATTTACAAACCATAAGTGCTAATGACTCCATTCCTTTTTTTGGTTGTAGGGGCTGTTGATTGGAGTACACTAAAACAAACCTAACCTCTCTAGGACATTCAGAAGCCAAGTTATAAGCCCACAAATGTGTAACTGGACTACTTCTTTAAATTTACACCAGATCCGGTGACCTTTGGGACATGGTTTTAACCCCTTAGGAAAGTGCAATCATCATGAAACGTTCAGATCACTTACAACTCAATAGATTCTACCTTCCTGTAATGTTTCAGCCTGATTGGACCTTGTTTTCACACAAATGGACCCAGAATGATGTGAAATTGTGCTTCGTGCAACATAATTCTGGGTGCCATTTAAAAACCATAAGTGCTAATGACTCCATTCCTTTTTGTGGTTGTAGAGGCTGTTGATTGGAGTACCGTAAAACAAACCTGACCTCTCTAGGACATTCAGAAGCCAAATTATAAGCCCACAAAGGTGTAACTGGACTACTTCTTTAAATTGACACCAGATCCGGTGACATTTGGGACATGGATTGACCCCCTTAGGAAAGTGCTATCATCATGAAACGTTCAGATCACTTACAACTCAATAGATTCTACCTTCCTGTAACGTTTCAGCCTGATTGGACCTTGTTTTCACACAAATGAACCCAGAATGATGTGAAATTGTGCTTCATGCAACATAATTCTGGGTGCCATTTACAAACCATAAGTGCTAATGACTCCATTCCTTTTTGTGGTTGTAGGGGCTTTTGATTGGAGTACACTAAAAAAAACCTAACCTCTCTAGGACATTCAGAAGCCAAGTTATAAGCCCACAAAGGTGTAACTGGACTACATCTTTAAAGTGACAGCAGGCCCGGTGAACTTTGGAACATGGTTTTACCCCCTATAGGAATGTGCGATCATCTTGAAACGTTCAGATCACTTACAACTCAATAGATTCTACCTTCTTGTAGCGTTTCAGCCTGATTGGACCTTGTTTTCACACAAATGGACCCAGAATGATGTGAAATTGTGCTTCGTGCAACTTAATTCTGGGTGCCATTTACAAACCATAAGTGCTAATGTCTCCATTCCTTTTTGTGGTTGTAGGGGCTGTTGATTGGAGTACAATAAAAAAAACCTGACCTCTCTAGGACATTCAGAAGCCAAGTTGTAAGCCCACAAATGTGCAACTGGACTACTTCTTTAAAGTGACACCCGATCCGGTGACCTTTGGGACATGGTTTGACCCCCTTAGGAAAGTGCTATCATCATGAAACGTTCAGATCACTTACAACTCAATAGATTCTACCTTCCTGTAACGTTTCAGCCTGATTGGACCTTGTTTTCACACAAATGAACCCAGAATGATGTGAAATTGTGCTTCGTGCAACATAATTCTGGGTGCCATTTAAAAACCATAAGTGCTAATGTCTCCATTCCTTTTTGTGGTTGTAGGGGCTGTTGATTGGAGTACACTAAAACAAACCTGATCTCTCTAGGACATTCCGAAGCCAAGTTATAAGCCCACAAATGTGTAACTGGACAACTTCTTTAAATTGACACCAGATCCGGTGACCTTTGGGACATGGTTTGACCCCCTTAGGAAAGTGCTATCATCATGAAACGTTCAGATCACTTACAACTCAATAGATTCTACCTTCCTGTAACGTTTCAGCCTGACTGGACCTTGTTTTCACACAAATGAACCCAGAATGATGTGAAATTGGGCTTCGTGCAACATAATTCTGGGTGCCATTTAAAAACCATAAGTGCTAATGACTCCATTCCTTTTTGTGGTTTTAGGGGCTGTTGATTGGAGTACACTAAAACAAACCTGATCTCTCTAGGACATTCAGAAGCCAAGTTATAAGCCCACAAATGTGTAACTGGACTACTTTAAATTGACACCAGATCCGGTGACCTTTGGGACATGGTTTGACCCCCTTAGGAAAGTGCTATCATCATGAAACGTTCAGATCACTTACAACTCAATAGATTCTACCTTCTTGTAGCGTTTCAGCCTGATTGGACCTTGTTTTCACACAAATGGACCCAGAATGATGTGAAATTGTGCTTCGTGCAACATAATTCTGGGTGCCATTTACAAACCATAAGTGCTAATGACTCCATTACTTTTTGTGGTTGTAGGGGCTGTTGATTGGAGTACATTAAAACAAACCTGATCTCTATAGGACATTCAGAAGCCAAGTTATAAGCCCACAAATGTGTAACTGGACTACTTCTTTAAATTGACACCAGATCCGGTGACCTTTGGGACATGGTTTGACCCCCTTAGTAAAGTGCTATCATCATGAAACGTTCAGATCACTTACAACTCAATAGATTCTACCTTCCTGTAACGTTTCAGCCTGATTGGACCTTGTTTTCACACAAATGAACCCAGAATTATGTGAAATTGTGCTTCGTTCAACATAATTCTGGGTGCCATTTACAAAGCATAAGTGCTAATGGCTCCATTCCTTTTTGTGGTTGTAGGGGCTGTTGATTGGAGTATACTAAAACAAACCTGATCTCTCTAGGACATTCAGAAGCCAAGTTATAAGCCCACAAATGTGTAACTGGACTACTTCTTTAAATTGACACCAGATCCGGTGACCTTTGGGACATGGTTTGACCCCCTTAGAAATGTGCGATCATCATGAAACGTTCAGATCACTTACAACTCAATAGATTCTACCTTCTTGTAACGTTTCAGCCTGATTGGACCTTGTTTTCACACAAATGGACCCAGAATGATGTGAAATTGTGCTTTGTGCAACATAAATCTGGGTGCCATTTACAAACCATAAGTGCTAATGACTCCATTCCTTTTTGTGGTTGTAGGGACTGTTGATTGGAGTACACATAAACAAACCTGACCTCTCTAGGACATTCAGAAGCCAAGCTATAAGCCCACAAATGTGTAACTGGACTACTTCTTTAAAGTGACACCAGATCCGGTGACCTTTGGGACATGGTTTGACCCCCTTAGGAAAGTGCTATCATCATGAAACGTTCAGATCACTTACAACTCAATAGATTCTACCTTCCTGTAACGTTTCAGCCTGATTGGACCTTGTTTTCACACAAATGAACCCGGAATGATGTGAAATTGTGCTTCGTGCAACTTAATTCTGGGTGCCATTTACAAACCATAAGTGCTAATGACTCCATTCCTTTTTGTGGTTGTAGGGGCTGTTGATTGGAGTACACTAAAACAAACCTAACCTCTCTAGGACATTCAGAAGCCAAGTTATAAGCCCACAAATGTGTAACTGGACTACTTCTTTAAATTGACACCAGATCCGGTGACCTTTGGGACATGGTTTGACCCCCTTAGGAAAGTGCTATCATCATGAAACGTTCAGATCACTTACAACTCAATAGATTCTACCGTCCTGTAACGTTTCAGCCTGATTGGACCTTGTTTTCACACAAATGAACCCAGAATGATGTGAAATTGTGCTTCGTGCAACATAATTCTGGGTGCCATTTAAAAACCATAAGTGCTAATGTCTCCATTCCTTTTTGTGGTTGTAGGGGCTGTTGATTGGAGTACACTAAAACAAACCTGATCTCTCTAGGACATTGCGAAGCCAAGTTATAAGCCCACAAATGTGTAACTGGACAACTTCTTTAAATTGACACCAGATCCGGTGACCTTTGGGACATGGTTTGACCCCCTTAGGAAAGTGCTATCATCATGAAACGTTCAGATCACTTACAACTCAATAGATTCTACCTTCCTGTAACGTTTCAGCCTGACTGGACCTTGTTTTCACACAAATGAACCCAGAATCATGTGAAATTGGGCTTCGTGCAACATAATTCTGGGTGCCATTTAAAAACCATAAGTGCTAATGACTCCATTCCTTTTTGTGGTTTTAGGGGCTGTTGATTGGAGTACACTAAAACAAACCTGATCTCTCTAGGACATTCAGAAGCCAAGTTATAAGCCCACAAATGTGTAACTGGACTACTTTAAATTGACACCAGATCCGGTGACCTTTGGGACATGGTTTGACCCCCTTAGTAAAGTGCTATCATCATGAAACGTTCAGATCACTTACAACTCAATAGATTCTACCTTCCTGTAACGTTTCAGCCTGATTGGACCTTGTTTTCACACAAATGAACCCAGAATTATGTGAAATTGTGCTTCGTTCAACATAATTCTGGGTGCCATTTACAAAGCATAAGTGCTAATGGCTCCATTCCTTTTTGTGGTTGTAGGGGCTGTTGATTGGAGTATACTAAAACAAACCTGATCTCTCTAGGACATTCAGAAGCCAAGTTATAAGCCCACAAATGTGTAACTGGACTACTTCTTTAAATTGACACCAGATCCGGTGACCTTTGGGACATGGTTTGACCCCCTTAGAAATGTGCGATCATCATGAAACGTTCAGATCACTTACAACTCAATAGATTCTACCTTCTTGTAACGTTTCAGCCTGATTGGACCTTGTTTTCACACAAATGGACCCAGAATGATGTGAAATTGTGCTTTGTGCAACATAAATCTGGGTGCCATTTACAAACCATAAGTGCTAATGACTCCATTCCTTTTTGTGGTTGTAGGGACTGTTGATTGGAGTACACGTAAACAAACCTGACCTCTCTAGGACATTCAGAAGCCAAGCTATAAGCCCACAAATGTGTAACTGGACTACTTCTTTAAAGTGACACCAGATCCGGTGACCTTTGGGACATGGTTTGACCCCCTTAGGAAAGTGCTATCATCATGAAACGTTCAGATCACTTACAACTCAATAGATTCTACCTTCCTGTAACGTTTCAGCCTGATTGGACCTTGTTTTCACACAAATGAACCCGGAATGATGTGAAATTGTGCTTCGTGCAACATAATTCTGGGTGCCATTTACAAACCATAAGTGCTAATGACTCCATTCCTTTTTGTGGTTGTAGGGGCTGTTGATTGGAGTACACTAAAACAAACCTAACCTCTCTAGGACATTCAGAAGCCAAGTTATAAGCCCACAAATGTGTAACTGGACTACTTCTTTAAATTGACACCAGATCCGGTGACCTTTGGGACATGGTTTTACCCCCTTAGGAAAGTGCAATCATCATGAAACGTTCAGATCACTTACAACTCAATAGATTCTACCTTCCTGTAACGTTTCAGCCTGATTGGACCTTGTTTTCACACAAATGAACCCAGAATGATGTGAAATTGTGCTTCGTGCAACATAATTCTGGGTGCCATTTACAAACCATAAGTGCTAATGACTCCATTCCTTTGTGTGGTTGTAGAGGCTGTTGATTGGAGTACCGTAAAACAAACCTGATCTCTCTAGGACATTCAGAAGCCAAATTATAAGCCCACAAAGGTGTAACTGGACTACTTCTTTAAATTGACACCAGATCCGGTGACATTTGGGACATGGTTTGACCCCCTTAGGAAAGAGCTATCATCATGAAACGTTCAGATCACTTACAACTCAATAGATTCTACCTTCCTGTAACGTTTCAGCCTGATTGTACCTTGTTTTCACACAAATGAACCCAGAATGATGTGAAATTGTGCTTCGTGCAACATAATTCTGGGTGCCATTTAAAAACCATAAGGGCTAATGTCTCCATTCCTTTTTGTGGTTGTAGGGGCTGTTGATTGGAGTACACTAAAACAAACCTGACCTCTCTAGGACATTCAGAAGCCAAGTTATAAGCCCACAAATGTGTAACTGGACTACTTCTTTAAAGTGACACCAGATCCGGTGACCTTTGGGACATGGATTGACCCCCTTAGGAAAGTGCTATCATCATGAAACGTTCAGATCACTTACAACTCAATAGATTCTACCTTCCTGTAACATTTCAGCCTGATTGGACCTTGTTTTCACACAAATGAACCCAGAATGATGTGAAATTGTGCTTCGTGCAACATAATTCTGGGTGCCATTTACAAACCATAAGTGCTAATGACTCCATTCCTTTTTGTGGTTGTAGGGGCTTTTGATTGGAGTACACTAAAACAAACCTAACCTCTCTAGGACATTCAGAAGCCAAGTTATAAGCCCACAAAGGTGTAACTGGACTACATCTTTAAAGTGACACCAGGCCCGGTGAACTTTGGGACATGGTTTTACCCCCTATAGGAATTTGCGATCATCTTGAAACGTTCAGATCACTTACAACTCAATAGATTCTACCTTCTTGTAGCGTTTCAGCCTGATTGGACCTTGTTTTCACACAAATGGACCCAGAATGATGTGAAATTGTGCTTCGTGCAACATAATTCTGGGTGCCATTTACAAACCATAAGTGCTAATGTCTCCATTCCTTTTTGTGGTTGTAGGGGCTGTTGATTGGAGTACAATAAAAAAAAAAACCTGACCTCTCTAGGACATTCCGAAGCCAAGTTATAAGCCCACAAATGTGTAACTGGACAACTTCTTTAAATTGACACCAGATCCGGTGACCTTTGGGACATGGTTTGACCCCCTTAGGAAAGTGCTATCATCATGAATCGTTCAGATCACTTACAACTCAATAGATTCTACCTTCTTGTAGCGTTGCAGCCTGATTGGACCTTGTTTTCACACAAATGAACCCAGAATGATGTGAAATTGTGCTTCGTGCAACATAATTCTGGGTGCCATTTACAAACCATAAGTGCTAATGACTCCATTCCTTTTTGTGGTTGTAGGGGCTTTTGATTGGAGTACACTAAAACAAACCTAACCTCTCTAGGACATTCAGAAGCCAAGTTATAAGCCCACAAAGGTGTAACTGGACTACATCTTTAAAGTGACACCAGGCCCGGTGAACTTTGGGACATGGTTTTACCCCCTATAGGAATTTGCGATCATCTTGAAACGTTCAGATCACTTACAACTCAATAGATTCTACCTTCCTGTAACGTTTCAGCCTGACTGGACCTTGTTTTCACACAAATGAACCCAGAATGATGTGAAATTGGGCTTCGTGCAACATAATTCTGGGTGCCATTTAAAAACCATAAGTGCTAATGACTCCATTCCTTTTTGTGGTTTTAGGGGCTGTTGATTGGAGTACACTAAAACAAACCTGATCTCTCTAGGACATTCAGAAGCCAAGTTATAAGCCCACAAATGTGTAACTGGACTACTTTAAATTGACACCAGATCCGGTGACCTTTGGGACATGGTTTGACCCCCTTAGGAAAGTGCTATCATCATGAAACGTTCAGATCACTTACAACTCAATAGATTCTACCTTCTTGTAGCGTTTCAGCCTGATTGGACCTTGTTTTCACACAAATAGACCCAGAATGATGTGAAATTGTGCTTCGTGCAACATAATTCTGGGTGCCATTTACAAACCATAAGTGCTAATGACTCCATTACTTTTTGTGGTTGTAGGGGCTGTTGATTGGAGTTTATTAAAACAAACCTGATCTCTATAGGACATTCAGAAGCCAAGTTATAAGCCCACAAATGTGTAACTGGACTACTTCTTTAAATTGACACCAGATCCGGTGACCTTTGGGACATGGTTTGACCCCCTTAGTAAAGTGCTATCATCATGAAACATTCAGATCACTTACAACTCAATAGATTCTACCTTCCTGTAATGTTTCAGCCTGATTGGCCCTTGTTTTCACACAAATGAACCCAGAATTATGTGAAATTGTGCTTCGTTCAACATAATTCTGGGTGCCATTTACAAAGCATAAGTGCTAATGACTCCATTCCTTTTTGTGGTTGTAGGGACTGTTGATTGGAGTACACTAAAACAAACCTGACCTCTCTAGGACATTCAGAAGCCAAGCTATAAGCCCACAAATGTGTAACTGGACTACTTCTTTAAAGTGACACCAGATCCGGTGACCTTTGGGACATGGTTTGACCCCCTTAGGAAAGTGCTATCATCATGAAACGTTCAGATCACTTACAACTCAATAGATTCTACCTTCCTGTAACGTTTCAGCCTGACTGGACCTTGTTTTCACACAAATGAACCCAGAATGATGTGAAATTGGGCTTCGTGCAACATAATTCTGGGTGCCATTTAAAAACCATAAGTGCTAATGACTCCATTCCTTTTTGTGGTTTTAGGGGCTGTTGATTGGAGTACACTAAAACAAACCTGATCTCTCTAGGACATTCAGAAGCCAAGTTATAAGCCCACAAATGTGTAACTGGACTACTTTAAATTGACACCAGATCCGGTGACCTTTGGGACATGGTTTGACCCCCTTAGGAAAGTGCTATCATCATGAAACGTTCAGATCACTTACAACTCAATAGATTCTACCTTCTTGTAGCGTTTCAGCCTGATTGGACCTTGTTTTCACACAAATGGACCCAGAATGATGTGAAATTGTGCTTCGTGCAACATAATTCTGGGTGCCATTTACAAACCATAAGTGCTAATGACTCCATTACTTTTTGTGGTTGTAGGGGCTGTTGATTGGAGTACATTAAAACAAACCTGATCTCTATAGGACATTCAGAAGCCAAGTTATAAGCCCACAAATGTGTAACTGGACTACTTCTTTAAATTGACACCAGATCCGGTGACCTTTGGGACATGGTTTGACCCCCTTAGTAAAGTGCTATCATCATGAAACGTTCAGATCACTTACAACTCAATAGATTCTACCTTCCTGTAACGTTTCAGCCTGATTGGACCTTGTTTTCACACAAATGAACCCAGAATTATGTGAAATTGTGCTTCGTTCAACATAATTCTGGGTGCCATTTACAAAGCATAAGTGCTAATGGCTCCATTCCTTTTTGTGGTTGTAGGGGCTGTTGATTGGAGTATACTAAAACAAACCTGATCTCTCTAGGACATTCAGAAGCCAAGTTATAAGCCCACAAATGTGTAACTGGACTACTTCTTTAAATTGACACCAGATCCGGTGACCTTTGGGACATGGTTTGACCCCCTTAGAAATGTGCGATCATCATGAAACGTTCAGATCACTTACAACTCAATAGATTCTACCTTCTTGTAACGTTTCAGCCTGATTGGACCTTGTTTTCACACAAATGGACCCAGAATGATGTGAAATTGTGCTTTGTGCAACATAAATCTGGGTGCCATTTACAAACCATAAGTGCTAATGACTCCATTCCTTTTTGTGGTTGTAGGGACTGTTGATTGGAGTACACGTAAACAAACCTGACCTCTCTAGGACATTCAGAAGCCAAGCTATAAGCCCACAAATGTGTAACTGGACTACTTCTTTAAAGTGACACCAGATCCGGTGACCTTTGGGACATGGTTTGACCACCTTAGGAAAGTGCTATCATCATGAAACGTTCAGATCACTTACAACTCAATAGATTCTACCTTCCTGTAACGTTTCAGCCTGATTGGACCTTGTTTTCACACAAATTAACCCGGAATGATGTGAAATTGTGCTTCGTGCAACATAATTCTGGGTGCCATTTACAAACCATAAGTGCTAATGACTCCATTCCTTTTTGTGGTTGTAGGGGCTGTTGATTGGAGTACAATAAAACAAACCTAACCTCTCTAGGACATTCAGAAGCCAAGTTATAAGCCCACAAATGTGTAACTGGACTACTTCTTTAAATTGACACCAGATCCGGTGACCTTTGGGACATGGTTTTACCCCCTTAGGAAAGTGCAATCATCATGAAACGTTCAGATCACTTACAACTCAATAGATTCTACCTTCCTGTAACGTTTCAGCCTGATTGGACCTTGTTTTCACACAAATGAACCCAGAATGATGTGAAATTGTGCTTCGTGCAACATAATTCTGGGTGCCATTTAAAAACCATAAGTGCTAATGACTCCATTCCTTTTTGTGGTTGTAGAGGCTGTTGATTGGAGTACCGTAAAACAAACCTGATCTCTCTAGGACATTCAGAAGCCAAATTATAAGCCCACAAAGGTGTAACTGGACTACTTCTTTAAATTGACACCAGATCCGGTGACATTTGGGACATGGTTTGACCCCCTTAGGAAAGTGCTATCATCATGAAACGTTCAGATCACTTACAACTCAATAGATTCTACCTTCCTGTAACGTTTCAGCCTGATTGGACCTTGTTTTCACACAAATGAACCCAGAATGATGTGAAATTGTGCTTCGTGCAACATAATTCTGGGTGCCATTTAAAAACCATAAGGGCTAATGTCTCCATTCCTTTTTGTGGTTGTAGGGGCTGTTGATTGGAGTACACTAAAACAAACCTGACCTCTCTAGGACATTCAGAAGCCAAGTTATAAGCCCACAAATGTGTAACTGGACTACTTCTTTAAAGTGACACCAGATCCGGTGACCTTTGGGACATGGATTGACCCCCTTAGGAAAGTGCTATCATCATGAAACGTTCAGATCACTTACAACTCAATAGATTCTACCTTCCTGTAACATTTCAGCCTGATTGGACCTTGTTTTCACACAAATGAACCCAGAATGATGTGAAATTGTGCTTCGTGCAACATAATTCTGGGTGCCATTTACAAACCATAAGTGCTAATGACTCCATTCCTTTTTGTGGTTGTAGGGGCTTTTGATTGGAGTACACTAAAACAAACCTAACCTCTCTAGGACATTCAGAAGCCAAGTTATAAGCCCACAAAGGTGTAACTGTACTACATCTTTAAAGTGACACCAGGCCCGGTGAACTTTGGGACATGGTTTTACCCCCTATAGGAATTTGCGATCATCTTGAAACGTTCAGATCACTTACAACTCAATAGATTCTACCTTCTTGTAGCGTTTCAGCCTGATTGGACCTTGTTTTCACACAAATGGACCCAGAATGATGTGAAATTGTGCTTCGTGCAACATAATTCTGGGTGCCATTTACAAACCATAAGTGCTAATGTCTCCATTCCTTTTTGTGGTTGTAGGGGCTGTTGATTGGAGTACAATAAAAAAAAAACTGACCTCTCTAGGACATTCCGAAGCCAAGTTATAAGCCCACAAATGTGTAACTGGACAACTTCTTTAAATTGACACCAGATCCGGTGACCTTTGGGACATGGTTTGACCACCTTAGGAAAGTGCTATCGTCATGAAACGTTCAGATCACTTACAACTCAATAGATTCTACCTTCCTGTAACGTTTCAGCCTGACTGGACCTTGTTTTCACACAAATGAACCCAGAATGATGTGAAATTGGGCTTCGTGCAACATAATTCTGGGTGCCATTTAAAAACCATAAGTGCTAATGACTCCATTCCTTTTTGTGGTTTTAGGGGCTGTTGATTGGAGTACACTAAAACAAACCTGATCTCTCTAGGACATTCAGAAGCCAAGTTATAAGCCCACAAATGTGTAACTGGACTACTTTAAATTGACACCAGATCCGGTGACCTTTGGGACATGGTTTGACCCCCTTAGGAAAGTGCTATCATCATGAAACGTTCAGATCACTTACAACTGAATAGATTCTACCTTCTTGTAGCGTTTCAGCCTGATTGGACCTTGTTTTCACACAAATGGACCCAGAATGATGTGAAATTGTGCTTCGTGCAACATAATTCTGGGTGCCATTTACAAACCATAAGTGCTAATGACTCCATTACTTTTGTGGTTGTAGGGGCTGTTGATTGGAGTACATTAAAACAAACCTGATCTCTATAGGACATTCAGAAGCCAAGTTATAAGCCCACAAATGTGTAACTGGACTACTTCTTTAAATTGACACCAGATCCGGTGACCTTTGGGACATGGTTTGACCCCCTTAGTAAAGTGCTATCATCATGAAACGTTCAGATCACTTACAACTCAATAGATTCTACCTTCCTGTAACGTTTCAGCCTGATTGGACCTTGTTTTCACACAAATGAACCCAGAATTATGTGAAATTGTGCTTCGTTCAACATAATTCTGGGTGCCATTTACAAAGCATAAGTGCTAATGACTCCATTCCTTTTTGTGGTTGTAGGGACTGTTGATTGGAGTACACTAAAACAAACCTGACCTCTCTAGGACATTCAGAAGCCAAGCTATAAGCCCACAAATGTGTAACTGGACTACTTCTTTAAAGTGACACCAGATCCGGTGACCTTTGGGACATGGTTTGACCCCCTTAGGAAAGTGCTATCATCATGAAACGTTCAGATCACTTAAAACTCAATAGATTCTACCTTCCTGTAACGTTTCAGCCTGATTGGACCTTGTTTTCACACAAATGAACCCGGAATGATGTGAAATTGTGCTTCGTGCAACATAATTCTGGGTGCCATTTACAAACCATAAGTGCTAATGACTCCATTCCTTTTTGTGGTTGTAGGGGCTGTTGATTGGAGTACACTAAAACAAACCTAACCTCTCTAGGACATTCAGAAGCCAAGTTATAAGCCCACAAATGTGTAACTGGACTACTTCTTTAAATTGACACCAGATCCGGTGACCTTTGGGACATGGTTTTACCCCCTTAGGAAAGTGCAATCATCATGAAATGTTCAGATCACTTACAACTCAATAGATTCTACCTTCCTGTAACGTTTCAGCCTGATTGGACCTTGTTTTCACACAAATGAACCCAGAATTATGTGAAATTGTGCTTCGTTCAACATAATTCTGGGTGCCATTTACAAAGCATAAGTGCTAATGACTCCATTCCTTTTTGTGGTTGTAGGGGCTGTTGATTGGAGTATACTAAAACAAACCTGATCTCTCCAGGACATTGATAAGCCAAGTTATAAGCCCACAAATGTGTAACTGGACTACTTCTTTAAATTGACAACAGATCCGGTGACCTTTGGGACATGGTTTGACCCCCTTAGGAATGTGCGATCATCATGAAACGTTCAGATCACTTACAACTCAATAGATTCTACCTTCTTGTAACGTTTCAGCCTGATTGGACCTTGTTTTCTCACAAATGGACCCAGAATGATGTGAAATTGTGCTTTGTGCAACATAAATCTGGGTGCCATTTACAAACCTTAAGTGCTAATGACTCCATTCCTTTTTGTGGTTGTAGGGACTGTTGATTGGAGTACACTAAAACAAACCTGACCTCTCTAGGACATTCAGAAGCCAAGCTATAAGCCCACAAATGTGTAACTGGACTACTTCTTTAAAGTGACACCAGATCCGGTGACCTTTGGGACATGGTTTGACCCCCTTAGGAAAGTGCTATCATCATGAAACGTTCAGATCACTTACAACTCAATAGATTCTACCTTCCTGTAACGTTTCAGCCTGATTGGACCTTGTTTTCACACAAATGAACCCGGAATGATGTGAAATTGTGCTTCGTGCAACATAATTCTGGGTGCCATTTACAAACCATAAGTGCTAATGACTCCATTCCTTTTTGTGGTTGTAGGGGCTGTTGATTGGAGTACACTAAAACAAACCTAACCTCTCTAGGACATTCAGAAGCCAAGTTATAAGCCCACAAATGTGTAACTGGACTACTTCTTTAAATTGACACCAGATCCGGTGACCTTTGGGACATGGTTTTACCCCCTTAGGAAAGTGCAATCATCATGAAACGTTCAGATCACTTACAACTCAATAGATTCTACCTTCCTGTAACGTTTCAGCCTGATTGGACCTTGTTTTCACACAAATGAACCCAGAATGATGTGAAATTGTGCTTCGTGCAACATAATTCTGGGTGCCATTTAAAAACCATAAGTGCTAATGACTCCATTCCTTTTTGTGGTTGTAGAGGCTGTTGATTGGAGTACCGTAAAACAAACCTGATCTCTCTAGGACATTCAGAAGCCAAATTATAAGCCCACAAAGGTGTAACTGGACTACTTCTTTAAATTGACACCAGATCCGGTGACATTTGGGACATGGTTTGACCCCCTTAGGAAAGTGCTATCATCATGAAACGTTCAGATCACTTACAACTCAATAGATTCTACCTTCCTGTAACGTTTCAGCCTGAGTGGACCTTGTTTTCACACAAATGAACCCAGAATGATGTGAAATTGTGCTTCGTGCAACATAATTCTGGGTGCCATTTAAAAACCATAAGTGCTAATGTCTCCATTCCTTTTTGTGGTTGTAGGGGCTGTTGATTGGAGTACACTAAAAAAAAACCTGACCTCTCTAGGACATTCAGAAGCCAAGTTATAAGCCCACAAATGTGTAACTGGACTACTTCTTTAAAGTGACACCAGATCCGGTGACCTTTGGGACATGGATTGACCCCCTTAGGAAAGTGCTATCATCATGAAACGTTCAGATCACTTACAACTCAATAGATTATACCTTCCTGTAACATTTCAGCCTGATTGGACCTTGTTTTCACACAAATGAACCCAGAATGATGTGAAATTGTGCTTCGTGCAACATTATTCTGGGTGCCATTTACAAACCATAAGTGCTAATGACTCCATTCCTTTTTGTGGTTGTAGGGGCTTTTGATTGGAGTACACTAAAACAAACCTAACCTCTCTAGGACATTCAGAAGCCAAGTTATAAGCCCACAAAGGTGTAACTGGACTACATCTTTAAAGTGACACCAGGCCCGGTGAACTTTGGGACATGGTTTTACCCCCTATAGGAATGTGCGATCATCTTGAAACGTTCAGATCACTTACAACTCAATAGATTCTACCTTCTTGTAGCGTTTCAGCCTGATTGGACCTTGTTTTCACACAAATGGACCCAGAATGATGTGAAATTGTGCTTCGTGCAACATAATTCTGGGTGCCATTTACAAACCATAAGTGCTAATGTCTCCATTCCTTTTTGTGGTTGTAGGAGCTGTTGATTGGAGTACAATAAAAAAAACCTGACCTCTCTAGGACATTCAGAAGCCAAGTTGTAAGCCCACAAATGTGCAACTGGACTACTTTAAAGTGACACCAGATCCGGTGACCTTTGGGACATGGTTTGACCCCCTTAGGAAAGTGCTATCATCATGAAACGTTCAGATCACTTACAACTCAATAGATTCTACCTTCCTGTAACGTTTCAGCCTGATTGGACCTTGTTTTCACACAAATGAACCCAGAATGATGTGAAATTGTGCTTCGTGCAACATAATTCTGGGTGCCATTTAAAAACCATAAGTGCTAATGTCTCCATTCCTTTTTGTGGTTGTAGGGGCTGTTGATTGGAGTACACTAAAACAAACCTGATCTCTCTAGGACATTCCGAAGCCAAGTTATAAGCCCACAAATGTGTAACTGGACAACTTCTTTAAATTGACACCAGATCCGGTGACCTTTGGGACATGGTTTGACCCCCTTAGGAAAGTGCTATCATCATGAAACGTTCAGATCACTTACAACTCAATAGATTCTACCTTCCTGTAACGTTTCAGCCTGACTGGACCTTGTTTTCACACAAATGAACCCAGAATGATGTGAAATTGGGCTTCGTGCAACATAATTCTGGGTGCCATTTAAAAACCATTAGTGCTAATGACTCCATTCCTTTTTGTGGTTTTAGGGGCTGTTGATTGGAGTACACTAAAACAAACCTGATCTCTCTAGGACATTCAGAAGCCAAGTTATAAGCCCACAAATGTGTAACTGGACTACTTTAAATTGACACCAGATCCGGTGACCTTTGGGACATGGTTTGACCCCCTTAGGAAAGTGCTATCATCATGAAACGTTCAGATCACTTACAACTCAATAGATTCTACCTTCTTGTAGCGTTTCAGCCTGATTGGACCTTGTTTTCACACAAATGGACCCAGAATGATGTGAAATTGTGCTTCGTGCAACATAATTCTGGGTGCCATTTACAAACCATAAGTGCTAATGACTCCATTACTTTTTGTGGTTGTAGGGGCTGTTGATTGGAGTACATTAAAACAAACCTGATCTCTATAGGACATTCAGAAGCCAAGTTATAAGCCCACAAATGTGTAACTGGACTACTTCTTTAAATTGACACCAGATCCGGTGACCTTTGGGACATGGTTTGACCCCCTTAGTAAAGTGCTATCATCATGAAACGTTCAGATCACTTACAACTCAATAGATTCTACCTTCCTGTAACGTTTCAGCCTGATTGGACCTTGTTTTCACACAAATGAACCCAGAATTATGTGAAATTGTGCTTCGTTCAACATAATTCTGGGTGCCATTTACAAAGCATAAGTGCTAATGACTCCATTACTTTTTGTGGTTGTAGGGGCTGTTGATTGGAGTATACTAAAACAAACCTGATCTCTCTAGGACATTCAGAAGCCAAGTTATAAGCCCAAAAATGTGTAACTGGACTACTTCTTTAAATTGACACCAGATCCGGTGACCTTTGGGACATGGTTTGACCCCCTTAGGAATGTGCGATCATCATGAAACGTTCAGATCACTTACAACTCAATAGATTCTACCTTCCTGTAACGTTTCAGCCTGATTGGACCTTGTTTTCACACAAATGAACCCAGAATGATGTGAAATTGGGCTTCGTGCAACATAATTCTGGGTGCCATTTAAAAATCATAAGTGCTAATGTCTCCATTCCTTTTTGTGGTTGTAGGGGCTGTTGATTGGAGTACACTAAAACAAACCTGACCTCTCTAGGACATTCAGAAGCCAAGTTATAAGCCCACAAATGTGTAACTGGACTACTTCTTTAAAGTGACACCAGATCCAGTGACCTTTGGGACATGGTTTGACCCCCTTAGGAAAGTTCTATCATCATGAAACGTTCAGATCACTTACAACTCAATAGATTCTACCTTCCTGTAACGTTTCAGCCTGATTGGACCTTGTTTTCACACAAATGAACCCAGAATGATGTGAAATTGTGCTTCGTGCAACATAATTCTGGGTGCCATTTACAAACCATAAGTGCTAATGACTCCATTCCTTTTTGTGGCTGTAGGGGCTTTTGATTGGAGTACACTAAAACAAACCTAACCTCTCTAGGACATTCAGAAGCCAAGTTATAAGCCCACAAAGGTGTAACTGGACTACATCTTTAAAGTGACACCAGGCCCGGTGACCTTTGGGACATGGTTTTACCCCCTATAGGAATGTGCGATCATCTTGAAACGTTCAGATCACTTACAACTCAATAGATTCTACCTTCCTGTAACGTTTCAGCCTGATTGGATCTTGTTTTCACACAAATGGACCCAGAATGATGTGAAATTGTGCTTCGTGCAACATAATTCTGGGTGCCATTTACAAACCATAAGTGCTAATGACTCCATTCCTTTTTGTGGTTGTAGGGGCTGTTGATTGGAGTATACTAAAACAAACCTGATCTCTCTAGGACATTCAGAAGCCAAGTTATAAGCCCACAAATGTGTAACTGGACTACTTCTTTAAATTGACACCAGATCCGGTGACCTTTGGGACATGGTTTGACCCCCTTAGGAAAGTGCTATCATCATGAAACGTTCAGATCACTTACAACTCAATAGATTCTACCTTCCTGTAACGTTTCAGCCTGATTGGACCTTGTTTTCACACAAATGGACCTAGAATGATGTGAAATTGTGCTTCGTGCAACATAATTCTGGGTGCCATTTAAAAACCATAAGTGCTAATGACTCCATTCCTTTTTGTGGTTGTAGGGGCTGTTGATTGGAGTATACTAAAACAAACCTGATCTCTCAGGGACATTCAGAAGCCAAGTTATAAGCCCACAAATGTGTAACTGGACTACTTCTTTAAATTGACACCAGATCCGGTGACCTTTGGGACATGGTTTGACCCCCTTAGGAAAGTGCTATCATCATGAAACATTCAGATCACTTACAACTCAATAGATTCTACCTTCCTGTAACGTTTCAGCCTGATTGGACCTTGTTTTCACACAAATGGACCCATAATGATGTGAAATTGTGCTTCGTGCAACATAATTCTGGGTGCCATTTAAAAATCATAAGTGCTAATGTCTTCATTCCTTTTTGTGGTTGTAGGGGCTGTTGATTGGAGTACACTAAAACAAACCTGACCTCTCTAGGACATTCAGAAGCCAAGTTATAAGCCCACAAATGTGTAACTGGACTACTTCTTTAAAGTGACACCAGATCCGGTGACCTTTGGGACATGGTTTGACCCCCTTAGGAAAGTGCTATCATCATGAAACGTTCAAATCACTTACAACTCAATAGATTCTACCTTCCTGTAACGTTTCAGCCTGATTGGACGTTGTTTTCACACAAATGAACCCAGAATGATGTGAAATTGTGCTTCGTGCAACATAATTCTGGGTGCCATTTACAAACCATAAGTGCTAATGACTCCATTCCTTTTTGTGGCTGTAGGGGCTTTTGATTGGAGTACACTAAAACAAACCTAACCTCTCTAGGACATTCAGAAGCCAAGTTATAAGCCCACAAAGGTGTAACTGGACTACATCTTTAAAGTGACACCAGGCCCGGTGACCTTTGGGACATGGTTTTACCCCCTATAGGAATGTGCGATCATCTTGAAACGTTCAGATCACTTACAACTCAATAGATTCTACCTTCCTGTAACGTTTCAGCCTGATTGGACCTTGTTTTCACACAAATGGACCCAGAATGATGTGAAATTGTGCTTCGTGCAACATAATTCTGGGTGCCATTTACAAAGCATAAGTGCTAATGACTCCATTCCTTTTTGTGGTTGTAGGGGCTGTTGATTGGAGTATACTAAAACAAACCTGATCTCTCTAGGACATTCAGAAGCCAAGTTATAAGCCCACAAATGTGTAACTGGACTACTTCTTTAAATTGACACCAGATCCGTTGACCTTTGGGACATGGTTTGACCCCCTTAGGAAAGTGCTATCATCATGAAACGTTCAGATCACTTACAACTCAATAGATTCTACCTTCCTGTAACGTTTCAGCCTGATTGGACCTTGTTTTCACACAAATGGACCAAGAATGATGTGAAATTGTGCTTCGTGCAACTTAATTCTGGGTGCCATTTACAAACCATAAGTGCTAATGTCTCCATTCCTTTTTGTGGTTGTAGAGGCTGTTGATTGGAGTACAATAAAACAAACCTGACCTCTCTAGGACATTCAGAAGCCAAGTTATAAGCCCACAAATGTGTAACTGGACTACTTCTTTAAAGTGACACCAGATCCGGTAAAATTTGGGACATGGTTTGACCCCCTTAGGAAAGTGCTATCATCATGAAACGTTCAGATCACTTACAACTCAATAGATTCTACCTTCCTGTAACGTTTCAGCCTGATTGGACCTTGTTTTCACACAAATGAACCCAGAATGATGTGAAATTGTGCTTCGTGCAACATAATTCTGGGTGCCATTTAAAAACCATAAGTGCTAATGTCTCCATTCCTTTTTGTGGTTGTAGGGGCTGTTGATTGGAGTACACTAAAACAAACCTGATCGCTCTAGGACATTCAGAAGCCAAGTTATAAGCCCACAAATGTGTAACTGGACAACTTCTTTAAATTGACACCAGATCCGGTGACCTTTGGGACATGGTTTGACCCCCTTAGGAAAGTGCTATCATCATGAAACGTTCAGATCACTTACAACTCAATAGATTCTACCTTCCTGTAACGTTTCAGCCTGACTGGACCTTGTTTTCACACAAATGAACCCAGAATGATGTGAAATTGGGCTTCGTGCAACATAATTCTGGGTGCCATTTAAAAACCATAAGTGCTAATGACTCCATTCCTTTTTGTGGTTGTAGGGGCTGTTGATTGGAGTATACTAAAACAAACCTGATCTCTCTAGGACATTCAGAAGCCAAGTTATAAGCCCACAAATGTGTAACTGGACTACTTCTTTAAAGTGACACCAGATCCGGTGACCTTTGGGACATGGTTTGACCCCCTTAGGAAAGTGCTATCATCATGAAACGTTCAGATCACTTACAACTCAATAGATTCTACCTTCCTGTAACGTTTCAGCCTGATTGGACCTTGTTTTCACACAAATGGACCCAGAATGATGTGAAATTGTGCTTCGTGCAACATAATTCTGGGTGCCATTTACAAACCATAAGTGCTAATGTCTCCATTCCTTTTTGTGGTTGTAGAGGCTGTTGATTGGAGTACAATAAAACAAACCTGACCTCTCTAGGACATTCAGAAGCCAAGTTATAAGCCCACAAATGTGTAACTGGACTACTTCTTTAAAGTGACACCAGATCCGGTGACCTTTGGGACATGGTTTGACCCCCTTAGGAAAGTGCTATCATCATGAAACATTCAGATCACTTACAACTCAATAGATTCTACCTTCCTGTAACGTTTCAGCCTGATTGGACCTTGTTTTCACACAAATGAACCCAGAATGATGTGAAATTGTGCTTCGTGCAACATAATTCTGGGTGCCATTTAAAAACCATGAGTGCTAATGTCTCCATTCCTTTTTGTGGTTGTAGGGGCTGTTGATTGGAGTACACTAAAACAAACCTGATCGCTCTAGGACATTCAGAAGCCAAGTTATAAGCCCACAAATGTGTAACTGGACTACTTCTTTAAATTGACACCAGATCCGTTGACCTTTGGGACATGGTTTGACCCCCTTAGGAAAGTGCTATCATCATGAAACGTTCAGATCACTTACAACTCAATAGATTCTACCTTCCTGTAACGTTTCAGCCTGATTGGACCTTGTTTTCACACAAATGGACCCAGAATGATGTGAAATTGTGCTTCGTGCAACATAATTCTGGGTGCCATTTACAAACCATAAGTGCTAATGTCTCCATTCCTTTTTGTGGTTGTAGAGGCTGTTGATTGGAGTACAATAAAACAAACCTGACCTCTCTAGGACATTCAGAAGCCAAGTTATAAGCCCACAAATGTGTAACTGGACTACTTCTTTAAAGTGACACCAGATCCGGTGACCTTTGGGACATGGTTTGACCCCCTTAGGAAAGTGCTATCATCATTAAACGTTCAGATCACTTACAACTCAATAGATTCTACCTTCCTGTAACGTTTCAGCCTGATTGGACCTTGTTTTCACACAAATGAACCCAGAATGATGTGAAATTGTGCTTCGTGCAACATAATTCTGGGTGCCATTTAAAAACCATAAGTGCTAATGTCTCCATTCCTTTTTGTGGTTGTAGGGGCTGTTGATTGGAGTACACTAAAACAAACCTGATCGCTCTAGGACATTCAGAAGCCAAGTTATAAGCCCACAAATGTGTAACTGGACAACTTCTTTAAATTGACACCAGATCCGGTGACCTTTGGGACATGGTTTGACCCCCTTAGGAAAGTGCTATCATCATGAAACGTTCAGATCACTTACAACTCAATAGATTCTACCTTCCTGTAACGTTTCCGCCTGACTGGACCTTGTTTTCACACAAATGAACCCAGAATGATGTGAAATTGGGCTTCGTGCAACATAATTCTGGGTGCCATTTAAAAACCATAAGTGCTAATGACTCCATTCCTTTTTGTGGTTGTAGGGGCTGTTGATTGGAGTATACTAAAACAAACCTGATCTCTCTAGGACATTCAGAAGCCAAGTTATAAGCCCACAAATGTGTAACTGGACTACTTCTTTAAATTGACACCAGATCCGGTGACCTTTGGGACATGGTTTGACCCCCTTAGGAAAACGCTATCATCTTGAAACGTTCAGATCACTTACAACTCAATAGATTCTACCTTCCTGTAACGTTTCAGCCTGATTGGACCTTGTTTTCACACAAATGGACCAAGAATGATGTGAAATTGTGCTTCATGCAACATAATTCTGGGTGCAATTTACAAACCATAAGTGCTAATGACTCCATTCCTTTTTGTGGTTTTAGGGGCTGTTGATTGGAGTACATTAAAACAAACCTGATCTCTATAGGACATTCAGAAGCCAAGTTATAAGCCCACAAATGTGTAACTGGACTACTTCTTTAAATTGACACCAGATCCGGTGACCTTTGGGACATGGTTTGACCCCCTTAGGAAAGTGCTATCATCATGAAACGTTCAGATCACTTACAACTCAATAGATTCTACCTTCCTGTAACGTTTCAGCCTGATTGGACCTTGTTTTCACACAAATGGACCTAGAATGATGTGAAATTGTGCTTCGTGCAACATAATTCTGGGTGCCATTTAAAAACCATAAGTGCTAATGACTCCATTCCTTTTTGTGGTTGTAGGGGCTGTTGATTGGAGTATACTAAAACAAACCTGATCTCTCAGGGACATTCAGAAGCCAAGTTATAAGCCCACAAATGTGTAACTGGACTACTTCTTTAAATTGACACCAGGCCCGGTGACCTTTGGGACATGGTTTGACCCCCTTAGGAAAGTGCTATCATCATGAAACATTCAGATCACTTACAACTCAATAGATTCTACCTTCCTGTAACGTTTCAGCCTGATTGGACCTTGTTTTCACACAAATGGACCCAGAATGATGTGAAATTGTGCTTCGTGCAACATAATTCTGGGTGCCATTTAAAAATCATGAGTGCTAATGTCTCCATTCCTTTTTGTGGTTGTAGGGGCTGTTGTTTGGAGTACACTAAAACAAACCTGACCTCTCTAGGATATTCAGAAGCCAAGTTATAAGCCCACAAATGTGTAACTGGACTACTTCTTTAAAGTGACACCAGATCCGGTGACCTTTGGGACATGGTTTGACCCCCTTAGGAACGTGCTATCATCATGAAACGTTCAGATCACTTACAACTCAATAGATTCTACCTTCCTGTAACTTTTCAGCCTGATTGGACCTTGTTTTCACACAAATGAACCCAGAATGATGTGAAATTGTGCTTCGTGCAACATAATTCTGGGTGCCATTTACAAACCATAAGTGCTAATGTCTCCATTCCTTTTTGTGGTTGTAGAGGCTGTTGATTGGAGTACAATAAAACAAACCTGACCTCTCTAGGACATTCAGAAGCCAAGTTACAAGCCCACAAATGTGTAACTGGACAACTTCTTTAAAGTGACACCAGATCCGGTGACCTTTGGGACATGGTTTGACCCCCTTAGGAAAGTGCTATCATCATGAAACGTTCAGATCACTTACAACTCAATAGATTCTACCTTCCTGTAACGTTTCAGCCTGATTGGACCTTGTTTTCACACAAATGAACCCAGAATGATGTGAAATTGTGCTTCGTGCAACATAATTCTGGGTGCCATTTAAAAACCATAAGTGCTAATGTCTCCTTTCCTTTTTGTGGTTGTAGGGGCTGTTCATTGGAGTACACTAAAACAAACCTGATCGCTCTAGGACATTCAGAAGCCAAGTTATAAGCCCACAAATGTGTAACTGGACAACTTCTTTAAATTGACACCAGATCGGGTGACATTTGGGACATGGTTTGACCCCCTTAGGAAAGTGCTATCATCATGAAACGTTCAGATCACTTACAACTCAATAGATTCTACCTTCCTGTAACGTTTCAGCCTGACTGGACCTTGTTTTCACACAAATGAACCCAGAATGATGTGAAATTGGGCTTCGTGCAACATAATTCTGGGTGCCATTTAAAAACCATAAGTGCTAATGACTCCATTCCTTTTTGTGGTTGTAGGGGCTGTTGATTGGAGTATAGTAAAATAAAACCTGATCTCTCTAGGACATTCAGAAGCCAAGTTATAAGCCCACAAATGTGTAACTGGACTACTTCTTTAAATTGACACCAGATCCGGTGACCTTTGGGACATGGTTTGACCCCCTTAGGAAAATGCTATCATCTTGAAACGTTCAGATCACTTACAACTCAATAGATTCTACCTTCCTGTAACGTTTCAGCCTTATTGGACCTTGTTTTCACATAAATGGACCCAGAATGATGTGAAATTGTGCTTCGTGCAACATAATTCTGGGTGCCATTTACAAACCATAAGTGCTAATGACTCCATTCCTTTTTGTGGTTGTAGGGGCTGTTGATTGGAGTACACTAAAACAAACCTGATCTCTCGAGGACATTCAGAAGCCAAGTTATAAGCCCACAAATGTGTAACTGGACTACTTCTTTAAATTGACACCAGATCCGGTGACCTTTGGGACATGGTTTGACCCCCTTAGGAAAGTGCTATCATCATGAAACGTTCAGATCACTTACAACTCAATAGATTCTACCTTCTTGTAGCGTTTCAGCCTGATTGGACCTTGTTTTCACACAAATGGACCCAGAATGATGTGAAATTGTGCTTCGTGCAACATAATTCTGGGTGCCATTTACAAACCATAAGTGCTAATGACTCCATTACTTTTTGTGGTTGTAGGGGCTGTTGATTGGAGTACATTAAAACAAACCCTATCTCTATAGGACATTCAGAAGCCAAGTTATAAGCCCACAAATGTGTAACTGGACTAGTTCTTTAAATCTACACCAGATCCGGTGACCTTTGGGACATGGTTTGACCCCCTTAGGAAAGTGCTATCATCATGAAACGTTCAGATCACTTACAACTCAATAGATTCTACCTTCCTGTAACGTTTCAGCCTGATTGGACCTTGTTTTCACACAAATGAACCCAGAATTATGTGAAATTGTGCTTCGTTCAACATAATTCTGGGTGCCATTTACAAAGCATAAGTGCTAATGACTCCATTCCTTTTTGTGGTTGTAGGGGCTGTTGATTGGAGTATACTAAAACAAACCTGATCTCTCTAGGACATTCAGAAGCCAAGTTATAAGCCCACAAATGTGTAACTGGACTACTTCTTTAAATTGACACCAGATCCGGTGACCTTTGGGACATGGTTTGACCCCCTTAGGAAAGTGCTATCATCATGAAACGTTCAGATCACTTACAACTCAATAGATTCTACCTTCCTGTAACGTTTCAGCCTGATTGGACCTTGTTTTCACACAAATGGACCTAGAATGATGTGAAATTGTGCTTCGTGCAACATAATTCTGGGTGCCATTTAAAAACCATAAGTGCTAATGACTCCATTCCTTTTTGTGGTTGTAGGGGGTGTTGATTGGAGTATACTAAAACAAACCTGATCTCTCAGGGACATTCAGAAGCCAAGTTATAAGCCCACAAATGTGTAACTGGACTACTTCTTTAAAATGACACCAGATCCGGTGACCTTTGGGACATGGTTTGACCCCCTTAGGATAGTGCTATCATCATGAAACATTCAGATCACTTACAACTCAATAGATTCTACCTTCCTGTAACGTTTCAGCCTGATTGGACCTTGTTTTCACACAAATGGACCCAGAATGATGTGAAATTGTGCTTCGTGCAACATAATTCTGGGTGCCATTTAAAAATCATAAGTGCTAATGTCTCCATTCCTTTTTGTGGTTGTAGGGGCTGTTGATTGGAGTACACTAAAACAAACCTGACCTCTCCAGGACATTCAGAAGCCAAGTTATAAGCCCACAAATGTGTAACTGGACTACTTCTTTAAAGTGACACCAGATCCGGTGACCTTTGGGACATGGTTTGACCCCCTTAGGAAAGTGCTATCATCATGAAACGTTCAGATCACTTACAACTCAATAGATTCTACCTTCCTGTAACGTTTCAGCCTGATTGGACCTTGTTTTCACACAAATGAACCCAGAATGATGTGAAATTGTGCTTCGTGCAACATAATTCTGGGTGCCATTTACAAACCATAAGTGCTAATGACTCCATTCCTTTTTGTGGCTGTAGGGGCTGTTGATTGGAGTACACTAAAACAAACCTAACCTCTCTAGGACTTTCAGAAGCCAAGTTATAAGCCCACAAAGGTGTAACTGGACTACATCTTTAAAGTGAAACCAGGCCCGGTGACCTTTGGGACATGGTTTTACCCCCTATAGGAATGTGCGATCATCTTGAAACGTTCAGATCACTTACAACTCAATAGATTCTACCTTCCTGTAACGTTTCAGCCTGATTGGACCTTGTTTTCACACAAATGGACCCAGAATGAAGTGAAATTGTGCTTCGTGCAACATAATTCTGTGTGCCATTTACAAACCATAAGTGCTAATGACTCCATTCCTTTTTGTGGTTGTAGGGGCTGTTGATTGGAGTACACTAAAACAAACCTGATCTCTCTAGGACATTCAGAAGCCAAGTTATAAGCCCACAAATGTGTAACTGGACTACTTCTTTAAATTGACACCAGATCCGGTGACCTTTGGGACATGGTTTGACCCCCTTAGGAAACTGCTATCATCATGAAACGTTCAGATCACTTACAACTCAACAGATTCTACCTTCTTGTAACGTTTCAGCCTGATTGGACCTTGTTTTCACACAAATGGACCCAGAATGATGTGAAATTGTGCTTCGTGCAACATAATTCTGGGTGCCATTTACAAACCATAAGTGCTAATGACTCCATTCCTTTTTGTGGTTGTAGGGGCTGTTGATTGGAGTACATTAAAACAAACCTGATCTCTCTAGGACATTCAGAAGCCAAGTTATAAGCCCACAAATGTGTAACTGGACTACTTTAAATTGACACCAGATCCGGTGACCTTTGGGACATGGTTTGACCCCCTTAGGAAAGTGCTATCATCATGAAACGTTCAGATCACTTACAACTCAATAGATTCTACCTTCCTGTAACGTTTCAGCCTGATTGGACCTTGTTTTCACACAAATGAACCCAGAATGATGTGAAATTGTGCTTCGTGCAACATAATTCTGGGTGCCATTTAAAAACCATAAGTGCTAATGTCTCCATTCCTTTTTGTGGTTGTAGGGGCTGTTGATTGGAGTACACTAAAACAAACCTGATCTCTCTAGGACATTCAGAAGCCAAGTTATAAGCCCACAAATGTGTAACTGGACTACTTCTTTAAATTGACACCAGATCCGGTGACCTTTGGGACATGGTTTGAACCCCTTTGGAAAGAGCTATCATCATGAAACGTTCAGATCACTTACAACTCAATAGATTCTACCTTCTTGTAGCGTTTCAGCCTGATTGGACCTTGTTTTCACACAAATGGACCCAGAATGATGTGAAATTGTGCTTCGTGCAACATAATTCTGGGTGCCATTTACAAACCATAAGTGCTAATGACTCCATTCCTTTTTGTGGTTGTAGGGGCTGTTGATTGGAGTATACTAAAACAAACCTGATCTCTCAGGGACATTCAGAAGCCAAGTTATAAGCCCACAAATGTGTAACTGGACTACTTCTTTAAATTGACACCAGATCCGGTGACCTTTGGGACATGGTTTGACCCCCTTAGGATAGTGCTATCATCATGAAACATTCAGATCACTTACAACTCAATAGATTCTACCTTCCTGTAACGTTTCAGCCTGATTGGACCTTGTTTTCACACAAATGGACCCAGAATGATGTGAAATTGTGCTTCATGCAACATAATTCTGGGTGCCATTTAAAAATCATAAGTGCTAATGTCTCCATTCCTTTTTGTGGTTGTAGGGGCTGTTGATTGGAGTACACTAAAACAAACCTGATCTCTCTAGGACATTCAGAAGCCAAGTTATAAGCCCACAAATGTGTAACTGGACTACTTCTTTAAATTGACACCAGATCCGGTGACCTTTGGGACATGGTTTGACCCCCTTAGGAAACTGCTATCATCATGAAACGTTCAGATCACTTACAACTCAATAGATTCTACCTTCTTGTAACGTTTCAGCCTGATTGGACCTTGTTTTCACACAAATGGACCCAGAATGATGTGAAATTGTGCTTCGTGCAACATAATTCTGGGTGCCATTTACAAACCATAAGTGCAAATGACTCCATTCCTTTTTGTGGTTGTAGGGGCTGTTGATTGGAGTACATTAAAACAAACCTGATCTCTCTAGGACATTCAGAAGCCAAGTTATAAGCCCACAAATGTGTAACTGGACTACTTTAAATTGACACCAGATCCGGTGACCTTTGGGACATGGTTTGACCCCCTTAGGAAAGTGCTATCATCATGAAACGTTCAGATCACTTACAACTCAATAGATTCTACCTTCCTGTAACGTTTCAGCCTGATTGGACCTTGTTTTCACACAAATGAACCCAGAATGATGTGAAATTGTGCTTCGTGCAACATAATTCTGGGTGCCATTTAAAAACCATAAGTGCTAATGTCTCCATTCCTTTTTGTGGTTGTAGGGGCTGTTGATTGGAGTACACTAAAACAAACCTGATCTCTCTAGGACATTCAGAAGCCAAGTTATAAGCCCACAAATGTGTAACTGGACTACTTCTTTAAATTGACACCAGATCCGGTGACCTTTGGGACATGGTTTGAACCCCTTTGGAAAGAGCTATCATCATGAAACGTTCAGATCACTTACAACTCAATAGATTCTACCTTCTTGTAGCGTTTCAGCCTGATTGGACCTTGTTTTCACACAAATGGACCCAGAATGATGTGAAATTGTGCTTCGTGCAACATAATTCTGGGTGCCATTTACAAACCATAAGTGCTAATGACTCCATTCCTTTTTGTGGTTGTAGGGGCTGTTGATTGGAGTATACTAAAACAAACCTGATCTCTCAGGGACATTCAGAAGCCAAGTTATAAGCCCACAAATGTGTAACTGGACTACTTCTTTAAATTGACACCAGATCCGGTGACCTTTGGGACATGGTTTGACCCCCTTAGGATAGTGCTATCATCATGAAACATTCAGATCACTTACAACTCAATAGATTCTACCTTCCTGTAACGTTTCAGCCTGATTGGACCTTGTTTTCACACAAATGGACCCAGAATGATGTGAAATTGTGCTTCATGCAACATAATTCTGGGTGCCATTTAAAAATCATAAGTGCTAATGTCTCCATTCCTTTTTGTGGTTGTAGGGGCTGTTGATTGGAGTACACTAAAACAAACCTGATCTCTCTAGGACATTCAGAAGCCAAGTTATAAGCCCACAAATGTGTAACTGGACTACTTCTTTAAATTGACACCAGATCCGGTGACCTTTGGGACATGGTTTGACCCCCTTAGGATAGTGCTATCATCATGAAACATTCAGATCACTTACAACTCAATAGATTCTACCTTCCTGTAACGTTTCAGCCTGATTGGACCTTGTTTTCACACAAATGGACCCAGAATGATGTGAAATTGTGCTTCGTGCAACATAATTCTGGGTGCCATTTCAAAATCATAAGTGCTAATGTCTCCATTCCTTTTTGTGGTTGTAGGGGCTGTTGATTGGAGTACACTAAAACAAACCTGACCTCTCTAGGACATTCAGAAGCCAAGTTATAAGCCCACAAATGTGTAACTGGACTACTTCTTTAAAGTGACACCAGATCCGGTGACCTTTGGGACATGGTTTGACCCCCTTAGGAAAGTGCTATCATCATGAAACGTTCAGATCACTTACAACTCAATAGATTCTACCTTCCTGTAACGTTTCAGCCTGATTGGACCTTGTTTTCACACAAATGAACCCAGAATGATGTGAAATTGTGCTTCGTGCAACATAATTCTGGGTGCCATTTACAAACCATAAGTGCTAATGACTCCATTCCTTTTTGTGGCTGTAGGGGCTGTTGATTGGAGTACACTAAAACAAACCTAACCTCTCTAGGACTTTCAGAAGCCAAGTTATAAGCCGACAAAGGTGTAACTGGACTACATCTTTAAAGTGAAACCAGGCCCGGTGACCTTTGGGACATGGTTTTACCCCCTATAGGAATGTGCGATCATCTTGAAACGTTCAGATCACTTACAACTCAATAGATTCTACCTTCCTGTAACGTTTCAGCCTGATTGGACCTTGTTTTCACACAAATGGACCCAGAATGAAGTGAAATTGTGCTTCGTGCAACATAATTCTGTGTGCCATTTACAAACCATAAGTGCTAATGACTCCATTCCTTTTTGTGGTTGTAGGGGCTGTTGATTGGAGTACACTAAAACAAACCTGATCTCTCTAGGACATTCAGAAGCCAAGTTATAAGCCCACAAATGTGTAACTGGACTACTTCTTTAAATTGACACCAGATCCGGTGACCTTTGGGACATGGTTTGACCCCCTTAGGAAACTGCTATCATCATGAAACGTTCAGATCACTTACAACTCAATAGATTCTACCTTCTTGTAACGTTTCAGCCTGATTGGACCTTGTTTTCACACAAATGGAACCAGAATGATGTGAAATTGTGCTTCGTGCAACATAATTCTGGGTGCCATTTACAAACCATAAGTGCTAATGACTCCATTCCTTTTTGTGGTTGTAGGGGCTGTTGATTGGAGTACATTAAAACAAACCTGATCTCTCTAGGACATTCAGAAGCCAAGTTATAAGCCCACAAATGTGTAACTGGACTACTTTAAATTGACACCAGATCCGGTGACCTTTGGGACATGGTTTGACCCCCTTAGGAAAGTGCTATCATCATGAAACGTTCAGATCACTTACAACTCAATAGATTCTACCTTCCTGTAACGTTTCAGCCTGATTGGACCTTGTTTTCACACAAATGAACCCAGAATGATGTGAAATTGTGCTTCGTGCAACATAATTCTGGGTGCCATTTAAAAACCATAAGTGCTAATGTCTCCATTCCTTTTTGTGGTTGTAGGGGCTGTTGATTGGAGTACACTAAAACAAACCTGATCTCTCTAGGACATTCAGAAGCCAAGTTATAAGCCCACAAATGTGTAACTGGACTACTTCTTTAAATTGACACCAGATCCGGTGACCTTTGGGACATGGTTTGAACCCCTTTGGAAAGAGCTATCATCATGAAACGTTCAGATCACTTACAACTCAATAGATTCTACCTTCTTGTAGCGTTTCAGCCTGATTGGACCTTGTTTTCACACAAATGGACCCAGAATGATGTGAAATTGTGCTTCGTGCAACATAATTCTGGGTGCCATTTACAAACCATAAGTGCTAATGACTCCATTCCTTTTTTTGGTTGTAGGGGCTGTTGATTGGAGTATACTAAAACAAACCTGATCTCTCAGGGACATTCAGAAGCCAAGTTATAAGCCCACAAATGTGTAACTGGACTACTTCTTTAAATTGACACCAGATCCGGTGACCTTTGGGACATGGTTTGACCCCCCTTAGGATAGTGCTATCATCATGAAACATTCAGATCACTTACAACTCAATAGATTCTACCTTCCTGTAACGTTTCAGCCTGATTGGACCTTGTTTTCACACAAATGGACCCAGAATGATGTGAAATTGTGCTTCATGCAACATAATTCTGGGTGCCATTTAAAAATCATAAGTGCTAATGTCTCCATTCCTTTTTGTGGTTGTAGGGGCTGTTGATTGGAGTACACTAAAACAAACCTGACCTCTCTAGGACATTCAGAAGCCAAGTTATAAGCCCACAAATGTGTAACTGGACTACTTCTTTAAAGTGACACCAGATCCGGTGACCTTTGGGACATGGTTTGACCCCCTTAGGAAAGTGCTATCATCATGAAACGTTCAGATCACTTACAACTCAATAGATTCTACCTTCCTGTAACGTTTCAGCCTGATTGGACCTTGTTTTCACACAAATGAACCCAGAATGATGTGAAATTGTGCTTCGTGCAACATAATTCTGGGTGCCATTTAAAAACCATAAGTGCTAATGTCTCCATTCCTTTTTGTGGTTGTAGGGGCTGTTGATTGGAGTACACTAAAACAAACCTGATCTCTCTAGGACATTCAGAAGCCAAGTTATAAGCCCACAAATGTGTAACTGGACTACTTCTTTAAATTGACACCAGATCCGGTGACCTTTGGGACATGGTTTGAACCCCTTTGGAAAGAGCTATCATCATGAAACGTTCAGATCACTTACAACTCAATAGATTCTACCTTCTTGTAGCGTTTCAGCCTGATTGGACCTTGTTTTCACACAAATGGACCCAGAATGATGTGAAATTGTGCTTCGTGCAACATAATTCTGGGTGCCATTTACAAACCATAAGTGCTAATGACTCCATTCCTTTTTGTGGTTGTAGGGGCTGTTGATTGGAGTATACTAAAACAAACCTGATCTCTCAGGGACATTCAGAAGCCAAGTTATAAGCCCACAAATGTGTAACTGGACTACTTCTTTAAATTGACACCAGATCCGGTGACCTTTGGGACATGGTTTGACCCCCCTTAGGATAGTGCTATCATCATGAAACATTCAGATCACTTACAACTCAATAGATTCTACCTTCCTGTAACGTTTCAGCCTGATTGGACCTTGTTTTCACACAAATGGACCCAGAATGATGTGAAATTGTGCTTCATGCAACATAATTCTGGGTGCCATTTAAAAATCATAAGTGCTAATGTCTCCATTCCTTTTTGTGGTTGTAGGGGCTGTTGATTGGAGTACACTAAAACAAACCTGACCTCTCTAGGACATTCAGAAGCCAAGTTATAAGCCCACAAATGTGTAACTGGACTACTTCTTTAAAGTGACACCAGATCCGGTGACCTTTGGGACATGGTTTGACCCCCTTAGGAAAGTGCTATCATCATGAAACGTTCAGATCACTTACAACTCAATAGATTCTACCTTCCTGTAACGTTTCAGCCTGATTGGACCTTGTTTTCACACAAATGAACCCAGAATGATGTGAAATTGTGCTTCGTGCAACATAATTCTGGGTGCTATTTACAAACCATAAGTGCTAATGACTCCATTCCTTTTTGTGGCTGTAGGGGCTGTTGATTGGAGTACACTAAAACAAACCTAACCTCTCTAGGACTTTCAGAAGCCAAGTTATAAGCCCACAAAGGTGTAACTGGACTACATCTTTAAAGTGAAACCAGGCCCGGTGACCTTTGGGACATGGTTTTACCCCCTATAGGAATGTGCGATCATCTTGAAACGTTCAGATCACTTACAACTCAATAGATTCTACCTTCCTGTAACGTTTCAGCCTGATTGGACCTTGTTTTCACACAAATGGACCCAGAATGAAGTGAAATTGTGCTTCGTGCAACATAATTCTGTGTGCCATTTACAAACCATAAGTGCTAATGACTCCATTCCTTTTTGTGGTTGTAGGGGCTGTTGATTGGAGTACACTAAAACAAACCTGATCTCTCTAGGACATTCAGAAGCCAAGTTATAAGCCCACAAATGTGTAACTGGACTACTTCTTTAAATTGACACCAGATCCGGTGACCTTTGGGACATGGTTTGACCCCCTTAGGAAACTGCTATCATCATGAAACGTTCAGATCACTTACAACTCAATAGATTCTACCTTCTTGTAACGTTTCAGCCTGATTGGACCTTGTTTTCACACAAATGGACCCAGAATGATGTGAAATTGTGCTTCGTGCAACATAATTCTGGGTGCCATTTACAAACCATAAGTGCTAATGACTCCATTCCTTTTTGTGGTTGTAGGGGCTGTTGATTGGAGTACATTAAAACAAACCTGATCTCTCTAGGACATTCAGAAGCCAAGTTATAAGCCCACAAATGTGTAACTGGACTACTTTAAATTGACACCAGATCCGGTGACCTTTGGGACATGGTTTGACCCCCTTAGGAAAGTGCTATCATCATGAAACGTTCAGATCACTTACAACTCAATAGATTCTACCTTCCTGTAACGTTTCAGCCTGATTGGACCTTGTTTTCACACAAATGAACCCAGAATGATGTGAAATTGTGCTTCGTGCAACATAATTCTGGGTGCCATTTACAAACCATAAGTGCTAATGACTCCATTCCTTTTTGTGATTGTAGGGGCTGTTGATTGGAGTACATTAAAACAAACCTGATCTCTCTAGGACATTCAGAAGCCAAGTTATAAGCCCACAAATGTGTAACTGGACTACTTCTTTAAATTGACACCAGATCCGGTGACCTTTGGGACATGGTTTGACCCCCTTAGGAAAGTGCTATCATCATGAAACGTTCAGATCACTTACAACTCAATAGATTCTACCTTCCTGTAACGTTTCAGCCTGATTGGACCTTGTTTTCACACAAATGAACCCAGAATGATGTGAAATTGTGCTTCGTGCAACATAATTCTGGGTGCCATTTACAAACCATAAGTGCTAATGACTCCATTCCTTTTTGTGGCTGTAGGGGCTGTTGATTGGAGTACACTAAAACAAACCTAACCTCTCTAGGACTTTCAGAAGCCAAGTTATAAGCCCACAAAGGTGTAACTGGACTACATCTTTAAAGTGAAACCAGGCCCGGTGACCTTTGGGACATGGTTTTACCCCCTATAGGAATGTGCGATCATCTTGAAATGTTCAGATCACTTACAACTCAATAGATTCTACCTTCCTGTAACGTTTCAGCCTGATTGGACCTTGTTTTCACACAAATGGACCCAGAATGAAGTGAAATTGTGCTTCGTGCAACATAATTCTGTGTGCCATTTACAAACCATAAGTGCTAATGACTCCATTCCTTTTTGTGGTTGTAGGGGCTGTTGATTGGAGTACACTAAAACAAACCTGATCTCTCTAGGACATTCAGAAGCCAAGTTATAAGCCCACAAATGTGTAACTGGACTACTTCTTTAAATTGACACCAGATCCGGTGACCTTTGGTACATGGTTTGACCCCCTTAGGAAACTGCTATCATCATGAAACGTTCAGATCACTTACAACTCAATAGATTCTACCTTCTTGTAACGTTTCAGCCTGATTGGACCTTGTTTTCACACAAATGGACCCAGAATGATGTGAAATTGTGCTTCGTGCAACATAATTCTGGGTGCCATTTACAAACCATAAGTGCTAATGACTCCATTCCTTTTTGTGGTTGTAGGGGCTGTTGATTGGAGTACATTAAAACAAACCTGATCTCTCTAGGACATTCAGAAGCCAAGTTATAAGCCCACAAATGTGTAACTGGACTACTTTAAATTGACACCAGATCCGGTGACCTTTGGGACATGGTTTGACCCCCTTAGGAAAGTGCTATCATCATGAAACGTTCAGATCACTTACAACTCAATAGATTCTACCTTCCTGTAACGTTTCAGCCTGATTGGACCTTGTTTTCACACAAATGAACCCAGAATGATGTGAAATTGTGCTTCGTGCAACATAATTCTGGGTGCCATTTACAAACCATAAGTGCTAATGACTCCATTCCTTTTTGTGATTGTAGGGGCTGTTGATTGGAGTACATTAAAACAAACCTGATCTCTCTAGGACATTCAGAAGCCAAGTTATAAGCCCACAAATGTGTAACTGGACTACTTCTTTAAATTGACACCAGATCCGGTGACCTTTGGGACATGGTTTTACCCCCTATAGGAATGTGCGATCATCTTGAAACTTTCAGATCACTTACAACTCAATAGAATCTACCTTCTTGTAGCGTTTCAGCCTGATTGGACCTTGTTTTCACACAAATGGACCCAGAATGATGTGAAATTGTGCTTCGTG